>NC_035445.2:25752254-26352254 GCF_002127325.2 Helianthus annuus
AATCGTGCGTCGTGTAGTTCCGTTCGTGAATCTTGAGTTGACGTGAAGCGTAAGCAATAACCTTATCCCGTTGTATCAATACACATCCAAGACCCTGGATGGATGCATCACAATATACTACGAAATCGTCCGTGCCCTCTGGCAATGAGAGGATAGGTGCACTGCAAAGTCTATCCTTTAGGTGCTGGAAAGCAGTCTCCTGGGGCTCTCCCCAGCGATAGGTGACACCCTTCTGTGTCAGTAGCGTAAGCGGCTGAGCAATCTTTGAAAAGTCTTTAATAAACCGTCTGTAGTAACCCGCCAAACCCAAGAATTGGCGTATTTCCGTTGGCGTACGTGGTGCAGGCCAGTTTCTGATCGAGTCTACCTTGGATGGATCGACATGGATCCCATCCTTGTTCACTACGTGGCCTAGAAAGTGGACTTCACGAAGCCAGAAGTCGCATTTCGAAAACTTAGCGTACAGCTGTTCCTTCCGTAGGAGTTCCAAAATAAGACGTAGGTGCTGCTCGTGTTCCTCCTGACTCTTGGAGTAGATCAGAATGTCGTCGATGAAAACAATGACGAACTTGTCAAGATAGGGTTTGCACACCCTGTTCATAAGGTCCATAAATACAGCAGGCGCGTTCGTTAACCCGAACGGCATGACAAGAAACTCGTAGTGGCCGTAGCGAGTTCTGAATGCAGTTTTGGAGACATCCTCATCCCGGACTCTCAACTGATGATAACCAGACCTCAAGTCTATCTTGGAGTAAAAACACGACCCTTGCAACTGGTCGAATAAGTCGTCTATGCGTGGAAGAGGATAACGGTTCTTCACCGTCACCTTGTTGAGTTCTCTGTAGTCTATACACATCCTGAAGGTACCGTCCTTCTTTTTCACAAATAGTACTGGAGCTCCCCAAGGCGAAGAGCTTGGACGAATGAAACCCTTTTTCAAGAGCTCTTGTAGCTGCTTTGACAGTTCCTCCAGTTCTGATGGAGCTAGATGATATGGTGTGCGAGCTATGGGTGCTGCTCCTGGAGCGAGCTCGATTTGAAATTCGACCTGACGATGAGGCGGTAATCCAGGTAAATCTTCAGGAAACACCTGAGGGTAGTCGCGTACAACTGGAATATCCTCGAGTTTCTTTTCCTTCACTGATGCATCCGAAACGAGTGCCAAGATTGCGGTGTGACCCTTCCGCAGACACTTCTGAGCCTTCAAGAAAGAGATGATGCCTACCACTGCACCACTCTTGTCACCTTGAACTTCGAGGGGTTCTTGACCAGAACGGGGAATGCGAATAATCTTCTCGCTGCATAAGATCTCTGCCTGATGTTGGGATAACCAATCCATCCCTATGACGATGTCGAAGCTTCCCAAAACTATGGGAATAAGGTCGATCGAGAAAGCTTGACCAGCTAAGACAATACTACAACCCCTGACTATCTGCGTGGCTTCTAAACTCTTACCATTAGCTAGTTCTACGACGTGTTTGCTGTTTAGGGGTGTTGATGTACGTTTTAACAACTTACTGACTTTTAGCGATATATAACTTGTATCCGCACCCGAATCAAATAAAACTGTAACATAAATATCGTCAAGGAGAAACTTACCCATAACCACATTGGGATCGTTCATTGCATCTCCTCGTCCTAACACGAAAGCTCGACCCCTTGCCTCGTTGCCATTATTGTTGTTGTTTCCCCCGTTGTTGTTGTTCCCGTTGCCCTGGTTATTGTTGTTGCGATTCTGGTTCTGGTTCAGTTGAGGACAATCGCGTTTGAAATGACCTTCAGCCCCACACTGGAAACATCCCTGGTTTCCACGCTGTGGCTGCTGCTGCTGTGGGTTCTGTGGAGCTGGTTGTTGCGGTTGCTGGTTCTGATTTGCAGGCCGTGGGCTCCTACAGTCTTTGGCCTCGTGACCCATCTTGAGACATCTTTGGCAACGACCCTTGTTGCACTGGCCGCTATGATGTCTGTTGCAGTTATGACACTTGGGGTGAAACCCTTGATACCTTCTCTGTCTATGACCACAAGAGGATTGCTGACTAGGACTCTGGTAGTGGTCAGTCTTCTGCTGCTGAGCTTGAGATTGAACTGTTGCTGAACCTTTGCTAGAATCCCCATCCCACTTTCTTTTGTTGTCACTGGGTGTAGTGGGTGTAGCGGCTGAAGTGGTAGCACTGATGCGTTTGGGTAACTTGTTCTGTTCCACCGCCTGCGTGAGGCGATGAGCAAGACGCTGAATATCTTGAATGTTGTCGAGGTTAGCCGATGTAACATGGCTCCGAATTTCTGAGGCTAGACCCTTGAGGTATAACTCGATGCGCTTGATCGGAGGGTCTACTATGGTTGGGCACAAGATGGCCAGTTCGTTCGATCGCTTCGTGTAAGCTTCTATCTCTGACCCCATCATCTTCAAGTGATAAAACTCATTCTCCAACTTGTGAATATCATCCCTTGTGCAGTACTCACGTTTGATAAGTTCTTTGAAATCGTTCCATGGGGTGGCGTTAGCAGCTGCCAACCCGAGGATCTGAACTTGCGCGTTCCACCAGGTTAGCGCGATTCCTTCCAAAGTACCAGTGGCGTATTTGACCCTGCGAGCCTCAGGGCATTCGCACATTTCAAACACTGACTCTAGCTTCTCAAACCAATGGATTAGTCCCATTGCTCCTTCGGTGCCACTGAAAGTGCTTGGACGACAGTCCATGAAGTTCTTCAAAGTGCAGACAGGTTGCTGCGCGTGTTGACCTGCTTGAGCAGCTGCAAGTGCCGCAGCAACTTGAGCTTGAACGAGAGCCTCTAGCTGGGCTTGAGTCATGTTAATTCGTCCAGACATGATCTTCATTGTAAAAGTAGCGTAAGTGAGAATGGTTCGCGAGTAGGGCGATGACAGAAAAGCGTAAGCACATAGGTATTCTCATATAATAGTGTTATGTGTATCTATGCATACTACGAGCAAAGTTCTATGTAATTCTAGCAAACATGTAATAAACATAAACCTTATTACCTAGGATGTCGAGTCTTGCACGTGGAGCGAAGCGTCGTTGTGGATCGTTGAGAGCACTGTTCTGGTTATAGTCTGGTTTTAATAAAAACGTTTTCCCATATTAAAACCTAGTTCTCTATAACCAATGGCTCTGATACCAATCTGTCACACCCCCAAAATCCCACACGCGGAGTACCACCGCTTGGAGGCGTGACATGACCAGGATCAAGCCATCAGTCATATCAAACACATCATTTAAGTGTAAAAGTAGAAAACTGTAGTTCATCGTGACATGACTGATGTTCATAACCAAACATTATTTAAGTAGCGGAAGCATAATAATGAAAACCCAAAATAAGTTATAAGTTCAAATATCGTTCACGTCCCGTATCCCACAACGACCTGCTCCTCCCTGTGCAAGCTCCATAATGTACCTAAGGTCCTGCAAGGCATGCAGCAGATAATCAACAACTAGTTGAGCGAGTTCACAGAAAATAAGTTCGTAATAGTAATGAGTATGTTCATCTAGTTGGGGGCTTCCCATGCATGTATGTACTAATGGTGGGGGTTTCCCATTGCCTTGTATATGTATATTACTAGTGGGGGATTCCCACGCTTATCTCTACTAATGGGGGTTTCCCATTATGGTACTTACTAGACTATTTGCAACCATGTGTTCTTCTTAATCCGAGAACAGGAATACGTACGAGGTCACGTAGGATTTACGTGAGTGCCCTTCCCCGAGGACACTGGTACGCGTGGGGCTTACGTAGGATTTACGTAAGTGTCCTTCCGACCCTGAAGACAGTAGTAGGTATTAGTTTACGTAGGTTTTACGTAAGTGTCCTCCCGACCCGGGAGACAATGGAAAACACTAGTTTACGTAGGTTTTACGTAAGTATCCTGACTAACCTGAGGACGATGGTCTATAGTCTAGTGATAGCGTAAGTACGAGTAATTATCCATTTCACATAATCCAACCCAATTCCCCACCCGGGAATCCCATGCCTTGGCTGTGTGAACTCACCTTGGTTTGCTCGGCAGATACACAAAAAAGTTCCTTGAACTAAAGTGGTCAATCTCGTCCTAACAGGGTTACCACACAAGTCAGGTTTTGACTTCAAGTAATGCACGTATTGAGTCATAGCAAACACGTATTGCACGTTAACAGTCAAGAGCACAACATAATCATACTTGTGCGTTCCAATATATAAGCCCATATGTACCCGGCCCAAAACAATCCAATATTCTTCTCGGCCCAATAAGATTAAACAGTCCAATAAAGATCAGATAACAATTTCCAAGTATTCGGCCCAAACAGTTGGGCTTGTAACAGTAAAAGTCCAATAGCAACATAGTCAGTCTCGAGTCGAGACTATCGGTCTCGAGTTATGCTGGTGTCGAGATCTCGAGTCGCAACGAATGAGATCTCGAGCCGCAACAGGGGTGTTCTCGAGTCGCAACAGAGCGGGTCTCGGTTTGTCATGGTCCAGTCGAGACTGTTCGGTCTCGAGTCGCAACTGGACTCGCAATGCCGGTCTCGGGTTATCATGCTCAGGTCAAGATCACACAGTCTCGACTCGCAACCGTGTCGAGACTATCAAATTGTAACAGATTTCCTGATTTCATGCAGATCGGTTACACTCAATTAATCAGTTTCCTTTTTACACTTATCAATTAACAAGTTTCCAACTAATCAGTTAGCATAATATCGATCAAACAGTGAAATCAAACATCTAATCCATATGAATCCTTATGAACATATTTATCAATTCTTATGAACATGTAGCCGAGACTATCAACATACCTCGATTCACTTAGCACATAAACAAGTTATAATCCGAAACTTATAACATAACAACTGATTACATCTAGCTTCAACCGATTCATATGAACACGTATGGACGATTCAAATCATTCAGATTACATACATCAAGAACAATCCGATTAGCATGAACATGAGCAATAATACATTTGAAGCATAACATTAATCAAGCATGAACACAGCCATAAACACATTAGCCTATCATATCATCATGTATAAACAACCAACCATAAATACTAACCGGATTAGAGTGTGTAACGAGGGATGATCCGATTACAAGGGGCTTCGAGAATTGGGAGGGTCGGCTGCCTTTGGTTCCGATCGAGAGAGAGAGTATGTGTGCTAGATTGCCAAAGTTGTGAAAAACTAAACCCTAAGAGATGTGTGTGATCATATACGTGTGGAAAAGGATGTGGGCCGAAACCCCACATGGGCCACCTAGTGGTCTCGAGTCGGACATGTGGGCCGAAAAGGTTGTGAGGTTGAATTACTTATTTGGTTCAAGTAGTAACATACACATTCTCATGAAACCGTATAGCACGTAACATTCAATCAATCAGCGTAATCACGTAATCACAATTAGTTCAACAGTTACACGTAATGTAAGAGACGGTAAAGTACGAGTTGTCACACACCAAGTCTATAAATAGGTGTAGTGTTGAGTCATTTGTAACAGCTCGAGCGGAATCAGGAGTCGAGGTGCTGCCGGTTGTTTGTCAGAAATCATTGTAAAGGCTCAGAAATCAGTAATAGAAAAGAAATTGAAAGGATATAAGCTGTTTGACATTGTTTGCTTTGATTCCGCCTTAGTAAATGATGATGAACTGCTCAACTTGACTATTTAGGGTCACTGGAACGATCCAACAAATGGTATCAGAGCTCAGGACGAGGAGTTCATACCAATTCAACTTGATTCTACTAGATTTTCTCATTTCTACTTACTTCTTCTCATACTTTTCTGATTTGAACAAGTTTTAACGGTTGAAATGGACTGATTTTCACATATATCGTGTAAAACATAGTTTTAACAAACCGTACAAAGAATCAGATTAAAATTCGAGTTAAAACTGATAAAAGTGGCCCTAAAACCTAATTCCGTTTGAACGGGTGCTCGATAATTCCACTTGAAAACCAAGGTCATTTCAAGCGATATAACAGATTCCGCTTGAAAAACTCATATCCTCTGATTCCGCTTGAATCAGATTTCGCTTGAAAGTTCAAGCGAAATAAGAGATTTCGCATGAAAAGGCATATTCCGCTTGAAACATCTTATTCCGCTTGAGTTGATTTCGCTTGAAGAGATTCTGCTTCAAGTGATTTCGCTTGAATTTCTGTTTTTTCAAAATTCGAAAATTTTCTAAGTGTTTGTTGATTTTTTAGGTACGTGAAAGATGGATGATCTATTCATGAATCCGTTTAGTGACATGTATGCCTTTATTGGAAATTATGGAGATGATACATCTAGCAACACCAATGAGAACACTCCAAGTACGAAGAAAACTGTGCTTGATACAATAGGCGTGGAGAGTGCATACGGAACATATAACAAACCCCCGAAGTTGATGGCAATCGAAGAGTACAGTCGGTGGGCCAAGAAATTTGAAGAATGGTTAAAGGCTTTTGCTTATCCCAGTTGGAAAAGTCTAAAGAATGGATACATTGATGGAGGCAAAAATGGTGAAAATTTGACAACAACTGATGAAATAGAAGCGTTTGTTGCCGAGCAAAACTGCATTGCATTGTTGTTTCAGTCTGTCCGAGAAGATATAATATATTTGATCGAATACACCAATCCTAAGGATCTGTGGAGAAAGTTAGAAGTAAAATGCTTGGGTAGTGCAGAAATAGTGAAAAACAAAAAGAAACTGCTAAGAAAAGAGTTTGATTTATTTGGTTGTTTAAAAAATGAATCAGTTTGTAAGATGATTGAGAGGTTTGGGCACTTGAAGTTGGAGCTGGCAAGACATGGGATTTTATATTCTCAAGAAGAACTAGTCGACAAATTGTTTGACTCATTGCCAGATGAAATGGATTGGCAATACTTTGCATTGATGTTGAAGAATACGATCTAATCTAAGGATCTTACAGTTGATTTGTTGATTGAAAGACTAGAGAGTCACGAGCTGGAGATAAAGAAAACACACAAAGTAAATCACTCGTCATATCAACAGAACTTGGAGATGTATTATCCAAAAAGCATGATTCCAAAGAATACGTCTCCCAAGACAACTTTTTCTGCTGAAAACTCCAACACATCTAGCAAAGAGAGTTCCAGCAGTGGATTTCACAGTGGTTCTTCGTCAACTTCCAACCATCAGCTGCAAATAACCTGTTTCAATGCAACATCGCTGTAGATTTAAAGAACTCACAAAATTTCAGCGAGGAATCTGTAAAGCAACAGATGGTTTTCTTTGTTTCTGTGCTAGAGTCGTATAAATGCCTTGTGGTAGGCAAGATAGGCAACACCAACCTGACAAAGGAAGACTATGATCAAATTGATCCTGAGGAAATGGAATTGATCGACATAAGGTGGTGTATGGCCAGTGCAGTTCGAAGAGCACAGCGTTTCATGGAGATAACGGGAAGAAAGTCTATTAGTGGACCATCTACCAAGTTAGGCTTTGACAAGTCTAAAGTGACATGTTTCAAGTGTAAACAAAAAGGTCACTTTAAGCGTGAAAGTCGAAATGCTTATGCTGATGAGTCTGAAAATCCGTTCAAAGAAGATTACTACAAGAGAGCGATTTATCATCAGAATAAATCAGAATCGCCAAGAATGAAGCAGCTTGAGGATAACAAAGAGAAATCCAGAGCTCTTGCGGTGATTCATGACGATGAAGGTTTCGATTGGAGTGAGTTGCTATCAGAGGAGGATGCGGTTGGATATGCTTTTATGGCAAAATCTGTTGAATTTGTTCCTTTTAAAGACAATAGAAATGAAGAACAGAAGTATGGTCATAGAAAGATGTTAGTCAAAATAGAATGATCAAAATATCTGGTATTTTTACTGAAGCAAAAAGAGCGAGGAGATAGGATCCAGACAAAGAATGTTATCTTGACCCCATGGGAAACATTGCTATTGACCATAACACCCTTGATCTTGAAACCACAATTCAACAAATTGTTGATGAAGAAGAGTTTTGGCAAAGAAAATGGTGGGGAAGTGGAGAAGAGAAAGAAGAGAAAGAAAAAGAAGAAAAGTCAAAGAAGATTGATGATGGAATCATAGACACGACACAAGAGTTGACAGCTGAAAACTTGGGAAAGATGGCTGACAAGGTGCTGGCTGCTAAGGCACTTGAGGTAGACTCTAAGTCCGTATCTGAGTCTAAAAGCCAGGTTAGTTCAAATGTGTCAACGACTAAGTCAGGTAAGAAAGTAAAAGGTGATGTTGACTGCAAAAATTGCATCAAAGAGTGCAAAGTTTGTAGTACAATCACCTATCTCAATGGTAAGAAAATTGATGATCTGACTGATAGAGTTAGAGGTGTTGAGGATAAGATCCTTAACCGTGATAAAATGTTGAAAGCTTCAAACGACAGAGTAAAAGAATTAATTGACAAAACTGAAAATGATAAAATTCTCAAAGAAAGAGTTAGGAAAGAAAATGAACAGTTACTTCTTGAAAATCGTCAGATTTCAGAAAAATTTGAGAAGCTTAAATGAACGGTTAAAGATGCTGATGATTGAAATGGTAAGACATTTAAGGAAAATAATCTTTTGACGGGAGTTCTTTGGGTGAAAGAAGAGTTAATCAACAAGCAACTTGATGAAATTGCTAAGTTGAAGCTTCAGTTCGAAGAAGCTAAAATTGAGAATGAGCGCATCAATTTGAAATTGAACAGTTACAACTCCGCAAGCTTTGTTTTGCAACACATTGTTCCCAAACCTATCGGGAAAAACAAAGCAGGCGAAGATGTATTCTCTGATGGAACAGGGGTGGGGTATCATCAAGTTCCGTCACCGGTTTTGAACAATTATTCAAAGAAAAAATCATGGTTGGTTAATGATGATGATGAAAATGAGGTGAAACTTCCTGACACAATAGATGTTACGTTCACTTCATCTTCCGATGACGATAGTGTCCAAACTGACGTTGTAAAAAGTGTGGTTGAAAATGTTCTAAAATCTGAAAGTGACACTACTGAGGAAGATGAATGTTTCTTGGACAAGTACATTCCGAAACCAAAGTCCAAGAACAACTTAAATGAAGGACCAAATCTTGTCATGTTCAAGATGTTGGGTTCGGATAAGTTGTTTTCGGATTCTGAGTTTCCACTAGAGAATGTAAATGTGAAAAAATTGACAAATGTTTTCAAATTGACTGAAGTTGATCTGTCAAAAGTGAATAGTTTAAATCAAACAAAAAGACAAATGAATTTTGAAAAGGATAAAGCTTACTACAAGAAGCCTGTTGTTCCACCACGTTTTTATAACAACAATCGAAACAGATGGTCAGGTAGTTATCAAGGTGGTAAGAATTATCAAAAGAAAAATGTTCAAAACAAGAAGTTTGTTGTGAAGAAAGTGTTTGTGAACAGTTCAAGTTCACTGTCTGATGAAGAGTCGAAAATCTTTTCAAAATCAAATGAAGAGTTCTTTGAGAAGAAAGCTTCACAGCCTCAGTCTGAAGGCACAAGTCGGGTAGCTGACACTCGAACATGCTTCAGATGTAATCAAGTTGGACATATTGCACGAAAGTGTACTAATTTGAAGCCTAAGACTGAAGTTGTGAAGATTCAAAAGAAGAAAGATGATGTAAAAGGAAAAGCTCCATTGGTTGTTGAGAAAAAGGTTTTGAAAAACGATAACATCAAAGTCAAAACTGAACCTGTTAAGAAGGTGGTAACTAAAATGAAAAATTTTACAAAAGGGTTGCGTCAGCTCAACAAACATGGAAGCTGAAAGTTGTTGAACAGAAGAAAGAAAGTGTTCCAAAACCAAAGGTTTCTGAGACTGAAAAACAGTCATCTTCTACCACACCGGTAAAGATGGATGTTCCTTTGGATTATTATGAAAAACATGAGAAAGAAATGCAAAAATCTAAGAAGAAAAATGTTCGAAAGAAAGACCAACCATCTGGTCAACCACAAAAAGATGAATTTTTCCTATATAAAAAGGTTGAGGTTGGCTCTGAAGAAAGCTTAAAAATGAATGATAAAAATTTTCCGCCACTTTACACTACAAAATCTCACATCAAAGTTGAGTTACCTGAGTCAAAACAGGCTTGGGTAGCATCCAAATCTAAATAAAGTGTTTGTGGTTTGTGCAGGAGCTTCCAAGATCTGTTTCAAGATGGATTATGGATAGTGGAGCTTCTCGGCACATGACAGGGAAGACAGCGTTGCTGTACGATGTTAGAAATTTCAATGGAGGTTGTGTAGGTTTCGCAGGAAATCAAGGTGGTAGGATTATTGGTGAAGGAACATTATCCAATGGGATTGTCACGTTTGAAATAGTTAATTACATTGCTGAGCTGGAGAATAATCTGCTTAGTATCTCGCATATTTGTGACAGGATGTATACCACTCACTTCACTGACAAAGAATGTTTGATCTTGAAGCCAGGATTTGTTATCCTTGAAGAATGGATTATCATGAGGGCACCAAGAGTCAATGATCTGTACGTGTTGGACATGAGCGTAGCTACTACAACCACAGGTCAGGCTCATTGTTTTGTGTCCAGAGCAACGGAGAAAGAATCGAGATTGTGGCACCGGAAAATGGGCCATATTCACCTACAAAAAATGAATCACCTGGTGCATAACGATTTAGTTTTGGGTGTTCATGTGAAAGGTTTTTATCTAGAAGGGGAGTGCATTAGCTGTATCAAAGGCAAGCAGAAGAAAAAGTCATACCCTAAAAAGCAAGTCAATTTAGTATCAAGACCCCTGGAGAGACTTCACATGGATTTGTTTGGTCCTGTGAATGTCAAGAGTATTACAGGAGATTACTACTGTTTGGTCGTTACTGACGATTATTCCAGATTTTCGTGGGTATCATTCTTGAAGTCGAAAGAAGAAACATATGATAGTTTAATGGCGTTGTTCAAGAAAATTGAAAATCTGTACCAAAGGCGCATAAAAAGAATCAGAAGTTATAATGGTACTGAATTCAAGAACAGCAAGATGGAAGAATTTTGTGATGAAAGAGGTATATTGCATGAGTTTAGTGCTCCGTACACTCCGCAGCAGAAAGGAGTCGCAGAACGTAGAAACAGGACACTAATCGAGACGGCTAGAACAATGCTTGCAGATTCAAAGCTTCCGATAAATTTTTGGGCAGAAGCTGTTTCCGCCGCATGCTATACGCTCAACAGAGTTCTCATTGTCAAGAAATTCAATAAAACGTGCTTTGAGTTAATCAATAACCGCAAACCTAATCTGAAGTATCTTGAACCGTTCGGGTCACCCTGTACTATTCTAGAACCTTTTGGAAAGTTTGGTCCGAAGAGTGTTGAGGGAATATTCATTGGTTATGCAAGTCCTCTACGACGTGTCTTCGTTCCAAGTGAGAAGCGGATTATTGAAGCTCCAAATGTTGAATGTCAAGGTCATACAATGCCGCCGCAGAATCCTGGAGAGTCATGGAAATATCATTACGACACTTTGTGGGATTCGTTTGACGTGATGAAAGAACCAGAAGAAGAAGAAGATTTCTTTGACGAGTTGGATATTTTGAGGGAGTATGAATCTTCGCAGGAAAGGTTTCCAGCTGAGTATTCAATGCTACCACGACAAACTTCAAATTACAATGAAGCAGGTCCAAGCAATGCTGGTGAACACGATGATGTCCAACAAAATGAAGTTGCTCATGATAATCAGACGGAATAGAATGATAATCAAGAATCTAAGAATATGCCGATATTTGATCGTGGTGATTCAGATTCTAAGGGGGAGCAAATTCAGGGTTCAAGTCAAACAGATCCTATTAGTGAACAAGGTGCAAATCAGAATGTTACTAATCTGGAAGGCGATGTAGATGTTCCTAGTGAAGTTATGCCAAGAACTCTTTCATACCGTCCAGAGGAGCTGATCATTGGAGAGTTACAATCAGGCATTCGCAAAAGACGTCAAATTGACCAAGGCCTTACATATTTATATTCTACAGTAGCACCTTTACAAACTGAATTTTCATTGAGTTGTTTTATTTCGCAGATCGAACCGCGAACTTGCAAAGAGGCGCTTACTGAAGATTCTTGGGTCAATGCGATGCAAGAAGAGTTGAGTCAGTTTGAAAAGTTGGGAGTGTGGAAGCTAGTGGATTTGCCTGATGGTCACAGGAAGATCAACACAAAATGGGTATTTAAGTGTAACAGAGACGATAGAGGAGTTGTTGTACGAAACAAAGCTCGACTCGTTGTTCAGGGCTTTAGTCAACAGGAGGGAATTGATTTTACAGAAGTCTATGCTCCTGTGGCACGACTAGAAGCAATCATAATTTTCCTGGCATTTGCATCTTGGAAAAACTTCAAAGTATATCAGCTAGATGTGAAATTGGCATTTCTTTACGGGAAGGTTAAAGAGGAGGTATATGTCGGACAGCCACCGGGCTTTACCGATCCAATCCATAAAAACAAGGTCTACTTGCTAGACAAAGCGCTGTATGGTTTACACCAGGCCTCGAGAGCTTGGTACGAGACTTTGTCTCAACACCTACTAGCTAACAGCTTCATTCGTGGAAAAGTGGATGCCACTGTCTTCACTAAAGAGGTCGACGGACATCTTCTGATAGTTTAAATTTATGTGGACGACATAATATTTGGGTCAACGAATGAGAATCTGTGCAAAAATTTTGAACAAGTGATGAAGCAAAAATTCGAAATGTCATCAATGGGGGAGATGAAATTCTTCTTGGGGCTACAAGTTGAACAACTACCTAAGGGAATCTTCATTCACCAGACGAAGTACGTTCATGATATTCTAGAGAAATTTGGGATGTCAGGTTCTACTCCAGCGCCAACCCCGTTAGCAACAAATCATGGGATTCACCCAGATCTCACCGGAGATAGGGCAGATGAGACGTTTTATCGTTCCACGATCGGTTCATTGAGGTACATAACTGCTTCAAGACCCGATATCATGTACCCAACATGCCTCGCAGCAAGATATCAATCTAACCCAAGAGCTTCGCATATGGTTATTGTGAAGAGGATATTACGCTATCTGAAGGGAACTCCAACATTGGGGTTGTGGTATCCTAGAAAAGGCGACTTTACACTCGAAGGGTATTCCGGCTCAGATTTCGGATGCTGCAAAGTCAATGCAAAATCAACAACAGCAGGATGCCAGTTCTTTGGACCTCGTTTGGTTACCTGGCAGTGTAAGAAGCAAACCTCTGTGGTGCTCTCCACATGTGAAGCGGAGTACGTGTCTGCTAGCAGTTGCTGCTCTCAGATCTTGTGGATACAGCAACAGATGCGTGACTACGGTTTGCAGTTTATTAACACACCTCTCTTTGTTGATAATGAGGCCGCTATTAATATAACAAAAAATCCAATACATCACGCTAAAACTAAACATATAGAAATTCGACATCACTTTATCCGAGATTGCTTCGAGAAGAAGTTGATACGAATTGAGAAAATCCACACTGACGAACAAAAAGCTGATTTACATACCAAAGCTTTTGACAAAACACGTTTTAAATATCTTTTAAAACTGAACGGTATGATGCTTTTCTCGGTGTCGGATGGAATTATTGGCGTTGATGAAGGTACTATTGTAGATGACGATGAGAAACAATCTGCAATGGTTTGTCGATTTTTTACTTGTTTTGGTATTTAGGGGGAGTAAATATTTTCAGAAAATACAAAAACAGTAAAAAATTCAAAAATACAAAAACATGATAAAACTTTAAAATCCAAAAACAATAGAAAACTAAAAAAGAGCTTCTGTAAAAAGGGAAAATGATAGTACATCGGCTAGACAGTTACAGTACGCTAAAGATTTGTAAAGATTTAAAGTGTTAAACAGTCTCGCTGATGATGTGTTGATAGGTTTTTACACATTTAGTAGATTTGTTCGGGATATAAACATAAAAATTCAAACTTGCTTATTTTGTGGGGAACACTACTTGGATATATAAGTAACCCCTGAAATCTTGTTTGAAAGGTCCCTCTTTCTGAGATACTAGGTCTTTATACTCAGTGATATCTGGGGTATTATTCCGGGACTTCTGCTGGATGGAAGTTCTGACCTAGTCCCCGTATAATACTTTTCGCATTGCTTGAAACATAGCATCACCCTCAGCATAAAAAATGATGAAACATTACAAAATGATAATCGTGTGCTGTTGAAACAAAAGATCCTCTAAAGGGGACACACCTAAAGTCGAACTGTCATCTCTCTGCTGAACGGAAGTTCTGACCTGAGCTCTCACGGTTTCGCATCTAACCCCTTACAGATATCATATGTGGTATACTCACCTGTAAGACTGAATATTGGGATCTGTATACGGAGTATATTCAAGAGGTGGGACACATGAATGAGTTTAAGTTCTTAAATCACCTAATTCGTATCCTGAACAGATTGAAAATTGTGTGAAAATTTAAAGTGGATCAGTATATCGACAATCTACGTGAATTGTTTAATTCTGAGTATGAAATTAAAGCTTAATGGTACTAGTGACTTGTCTGATAGCTGATATGATTCCCTAACACGCTCACCAAAAATATGTTTGTAAATATTTCATTACATTCTGCATTTAGGTTTCTGTATTTCATTTCTAGTTTATAAACTTTATCAAAATCCAAAAAGATTTTTCATTTTTGCTTTATCTTCCGACAAACCAAAGTGGAGAGTTGATCGTTGGATTCTCAAAGTTGAAGCAGATGCAGGAATTTTCTGGACTGGAGGATGAGGAGAGCTTATCTTGATAAAGTCTGATTGTTGAAAAGTTAAAAACAAGTTCATTAACTTGAAACTTGTGATTTTCAGAGAATGTTTGAAAATTCTTAAACAAAAATCAGTTTGTTCTTGTCAAGATCAACCAAGGTCATTAAGTTGGACTTGTTAGATTAATTGAGTAATCAGGGTCATTAACTTGGACCTGAATACTTGAGTGGATTTTCAAAACTGATGAAAAATTGAAAGTTTTTTTGTTAGTTTATATAGATTGTAATGTTATATGTTTGAGAGACAGGTTGTGGATATCAAAATCCCCATGGCACAAAATGTTAAAGTTTGAACCAGAAATTCAAGTTTCAACTTATCGAGAGGGGGAGTTTGTGAAAGGGGGAGTCAGAAATTCTGGATTAACATTCAAAGGGGAGTTTGAAGATTAAAGATTGAAGATTGAAGAGAGCTTATATAATGAAAAGACAAGTTGGAAAGAGACAAAGACTGAAGACTCGACGCCGAAGACTTCGTCAACATCCAAGGGGGAGTCTGTTGGTGCATTGAATGTCTGTTAACTACGTCTTAATCGAGTCTTAGGTCAAGAGAGGATAGATTAGGGTTGAAAAACAAGAAAGCGGGTTATTTCATGTAATTCCGCTTGAAATGACAACTTGTCATTTCAAGCGAAATCATATTTCTTTTAATTCCGCTCGAACAAACTTAGGTATTCCGCTTGAATCACATGTAGTGATTTCGCTTGAGTGGAGTTGAAACGAAATCAGGTATTCCGCATGAGACTGTTTCAAGCGGAATCACCAAGTCTATAAATAGGTGTAGTGTTGAGTCATTTGTAACAGTTCGAGCGGAATCAGGAGTCGAGGTGCTGCCGGTTTTTTGTCAGAAATCATTGTAAAGGCTCAGGAATCAGTAATAGAAAAGAAATTGAAAGGATAAAAGCTGTTTGACATTGTTTGCTTTGATTCCGCCTTAGTAAATGATGATGAACTGCTCAACTTGACTATTTAGGGTCACCGGAATGATCCAACATTATTCGATACCACATACCACCCAACCTCCCCTCATCCGACAACGCCACCACCACTTCCCCATAGTTTAGATACTATACCGTACCAAATCAACCACCACAACAATTTTTTCAACAAACCTAAAACATACCCAAAACCTAAAAGGTACCCGAAACCCAACCCACTTCCTCAAGAGGTGGGCGCGTAAGGAGGCACCGTTAGAAGAGTGAGAATGTCGAACGTTCTTCCAAAACGATTGAGAGGTGAATGCCTACTGAAGAACTAGCATTAGCACGAGCATGGCTCGACATGTCGGAGGATCCAGTTATTTGTAATTTTCCCCATTACCTTTATATATATATATATATATATAAAGTCTAGGAAGCGATCTGGGCCATCCAATGGGTGTGTTTAATGGTTGAGATCATCTTGGTGGCATTTTGGTAATATGTGTTTCTTAAAAATAGGATTATTTAATTAATCAGGGGTAGATATGTCATTTAGCTTGTTTTAATTATGGAAATAATTGTCATTCCATAACCACCCCACATTTCTTGCGATTTTTTCTCTCTCTCTCTCTCTCTCTCTCTCGTTTTCTCTCTCTCTCTTCCTTCTATCCTTCATGAAGAAACACATCAAGAAAACACATCGTATTAATCTGCTTGTTGTTAAAACACAGCGTCAAGAAATCCTCCAGCAGTACCAGCATGGATGGTAAAACACAGCGTATGAATCTGCTTGCTGTTAAAACACAAATGTATGAATCTGAATGCTAAAACACAGCTGTATGGATCTGCTTGCTATTAAAACACAACTGTATGAATCTAAATGCTAAAACACAACTGTATGAATCTGCTTGCTGTTAAAACACAACTGTATGAATCTACTTACTGTTAAAACACAACTGTATGAATCTGAATGCTAAAACACAACTGTATGAATCTGCTTGCTGTTAAAACACAACTGTATGAATCTGAATGCTAAAACACAACTGTATGAATCTGCTTGCTGTTTAAACACAACTGTATGAATCTGAATGCTAAAACACAACTGTATGAATCTGCTTGCTGTTAAAACACATCACCAAGAACAAACTGTTAAAACACAGTACCAAGAACATGCTGATAGATTCCAGATGCCATGATTTTTCTCTCCATATAAAAATATGATCAGCGATGAATCTTGTGAGCAAGAAAACGAAGGAATGATTAATATTAAGTGAGATCAGAAATCGAAAACAAAAAATTCTGAAATTTATGGAGCAAATCGGTTTCATTATGGATAGTTAGTTATTGAAGATAATTTCCTAAAATAAAAATAGATGGTGAAAGTACATAATTGCCCTTCTAGTTAAAATCCTTCAATGTCACGTGTCGCATTCTAATTGCTTCCTAGACTTTCTAGGAAAAATCCCCTTTCTACCCAACTCCTCCTCTATATATATATATATTGTTGCTTCTAATTTCGATTATTATTTTTTTTTTCAAATCCTAGCAACCAACCAAGACATAGTAGTCTTTTGGAGGCGTATACGTGAGAAATTTTTCAATACAATGAATCGTGGTGAATACCGCAATGTGTACCAAGATTAGCAACTTCAACAATATATACAATAGCCATGCCAACAATCACTCTAGAAGAAGCAGTTTAAACGACAGGGACATCATGACCTCCTCCCATAGTGAATATAGAATTGTATCATGTCTCGACGTTTACGATGGTATCTTTTTGGGAGCTTCTTCGCAAATCTCCAAACTGGCATCTTGTAGCACCGTTTGACCCAACGACCCATAGGTCAAAATGGTCAAAATCACCAACGCCTAGCGAACCACCTAAGCCTGATGCTCGTACTACTGTTAACTTAAACGTCGAGTTAGATGAATTCAATTTTGAGGAACCCCAAGAGCTGCCACGACCAGTGCGTTGGGTAGGGATAGAAGCAAGGCCGCAACATGAGCATGAAGCACCTCCTTAACAACGCCATCGGATGGGCCATTAATGTTGGATGAGTTTGACAGTAGACTCACTCGGCTTCTCTCGATGAAGGAAAAGGAACATGAACTTTAAATCGAGAAACAAGTCGAGAAAGATATGAAGTTTCTCGAAAAAGACTTTTCCCATCTATCGGAAAAGGACCGAGTTATTTTATAGGCTCGTAAAGCAAACATCAGAGCAAATTATATGTACTTTTTTAGTAGGTTTTTATTTTTAAGTTGGTTGTTCTTTAATTAATTTTGTAGTTTTTATATTTAACTAGTTTATAATATTTTATTTATTTTATTGAAATTATGTTTTTCTTTTAAATTTTGTTGTAAATAAAAATGGTATATAAATTAAAAACAATAATAAAAACAAATAATTAGGTAATCATGATAGGGGCTTTAAACCATCGCATGCAAGTTAAAGGGAGTGAGTTAAAAATCCCCTATGTTACATGGAGCCTACGTGTCGCTGATGTTATGTGATAAAGCCCTTAGAGCATTCACATCCATTCCACCAAATTGTGTGATTGGAGTTTCTATAAGATATAGAGTATAAAAAGTGGTTGTGAGTGGATGTGAGAGAAAATGTTATGATTCATCTGTATATTTGACGGTCGTTGTTCTCACATATAATTTTTTAATATATTTTGAAAGTGGTAGTGAGTGGATGAGAAAGAAAAGATAATGATAAAGGTATAAATTATATTATTTAATTGAAAAGGAAAGAGAAAATGTAGTGTATTTTAGGGTGAAAAATGATAGAATGGATGTGAATGCTCTTAGAGGCTTTATACCATACTACCCAGCCTTTTATATATATATATATATATATATATATATATATATATATATATATATATATATATATATATATATATATATATATATATATATATATATATATACTAGTCGTTTACCCGCGCGATGCGGCGGGAAACATATCACTTAGGTTGGTGAGTTTAGGGCTATGTACGGGGAAGTTTCCAATGTGGCATGCGGCGACGATGGTGGCAGTGTAGTAGAACGTGAGGGTCGGTTGCGGCTTTCTTCAGTGGCGGAGAATCAGCGGTGTGCGGCGATTGATGGTTTCGTGATGGCGTTTGGTGGTTATTATGTGATGGCCGGTTACCGGCTTCATGAGAAAACAAAGAAAATTGTGTGATTCTAGTTATGTTACGAGGGGTTTTAAAGATGTGGGTAAATCAACGGTTTTGAATGATGAATCGTGTCATTAGTTACAATGAGTCCTTCGGCAGTGACGAAACTTGACGTTTTCTAAAAATGTTCAGGGCGTTTGAAATTTAAAATCCCGCCCAAGAATTGAGGGTATTGTTTGAAAGCCAAAAATCCGACACAAGAGATTGAGGGTATAAAGGGTATCGTTGAAAAGGTGTAAAGTGTATTGTGCTTTAGAGAGTTGTACATCATGCTTTAAAGGTGTTTTATGTAAAGTGACAAATTATCTTAAGTTGTTCTTGCAATATGCTATATAATATAGGTAATGGTTCTCATCACTCATCAGTTTACGTAATTAAAAGCAACCAATAAAATTCCAGGTACTTTGTACATTTAACTTCTCGGATTAAAGTTGTCAAGTTGGTCTTTAATCCAACAGCTTCTCTTTCGTTTGTCCAAACATCCAGCTGACTCAATTATATATCATTCATGAGCACAAAAAAAAAAAAAAAAAAAAATCCGGAATATCCAAAGGAGGCGAAACCGCCTCACATATATTATTGTCATATTCCTGTTAATGTAATCATGTTTAACCCCAGTTAAAAATGGACTAAAACATGTGCGGGTCAACCTAGCCCATACAAAAAGATTACCCATTTAAGCAATTACACAACTCGTTTGACCCACTCCTTATACCGCTTCTGGTTGGTGTCAGGCTGCCTTCATAAATTATTATAAGTAAAATCTTTAGTGATATATATGGGTCTGAATAAGAATCACAATAGATGCAAACAATCCTAACAAGAGATTTTGGTAGAAGCATCAACAATAAATTATAACAGATCATAAAATAAGCTCTCTTGAAATTGGTGTAAAATGGATGAACACAGGTATTTAAAGGTCAATTCAGGCGCAACTGCATTTGTCGAAGAACTCACTGAGGCTAAATTGGCAGCACCTGAAGCAGCACCCAAACCACCTGGTGCTCTGCTGGTTGTAAACATAGAAGAACCAGGTCGTACTGAAGCAGAAGCCACCACTGCCTTTCGTTGTTTAAGGGAAAGATGAAAGCAGGCACAACACTACAAAGTAATAAACTTATAACTAACAATAAACACTTACAATTTAGATAATAGAATCACTAAATAAATAAGCTAAAACATACCAGGAGTCAAAAACAATTATAAAAAAAACTTTTTGAAAAGAAAATATAAACTCACGATCTAATTGATCTCTTGTACAACAAAGTTGAAAACGAAAAGTAGCATTCTTTTCCTTTTGGTTTTCATGGGTATTGTAGTAAATTTTGTAACTTAAAATAAATTTTTTATTCTTATATTATTTTTGTAGGTTCATTATGCAACATTTTCCATAAAAAATATAATTTTGAAGGGAAAGATTAACATGCCAAATTTAGAATATGGCCTAACAACCATAGTAGAATGTACGATAAATCAACGCAATTTAAGGAGGTAATTGATGGATTTCCGTGGTATATATTTTAGTTTTATTTTATGAACCCGGTTCATATTAAATATGTGTTTATTTTGTCACAAGGATTTAGTCAAAACATTTTTGACAAAAGAGTGCATGTAGAAATAGGTTATTCAAAATAAACTCTAACTAGTTAAAAAAAACATATACACATTTTGGCAACGGAAGCGTATGTAACAAAATTAACATAAACACTTTTATACCAAGGATTACCCGTAATGGAACAAGGTCACCAACATGCAAACACGAAATAGAACATCAACCATAGGGGGTTTAGATATACCTTCGGTTAGTAAATAACCGGTTGAGACACCGAGGTTCAACGAACGAATGCTAGTTACAAGAACGAAAGATACGCGAATGTGAGCCGGGTCTCGGCGGTGGTGGTCGGCGGTTCAGGCGGCGGCGACCGGCGGAGAGCGGCGGCGGCGGGCGGTGGTGACCGGTTTGGGTGTGTGAGTTGAGAGAGTTTTGCAACCTTGTGTGTGTGCATCTTCTCAAAACAAGACCCATATTTATAGGCCATGGACAACTTGTATGCTTGCCAAGTGTAAGACATGCAAAATTGCATGTGTTTTGATTGGCCACAAGTTAGGTGGATGACAAGTGGTGAAAAGATTCCTTCCATGTAATTCCATTGGCTGAAATCTAGGTGCTTGCCAAATGGCGATACAAGAGAATTCTTGTCCCACCCGATTTACGAACCCGTCTCTCAGTTCAATACCCGCGTATCGTTCGTAGTTACCAGTTAAATCAGTTAAGTGGATTTTAGTTCGTTGACCACGGTGTAACTCTTACGGGTCAAGACCCGGTCGGCAGCGTTGACTTATCGAACCGGACATAAATATCCAACAGCTCCCACTTGGACAGTCTCTGATAAGATCTCAACGCAGACAGCCAGCGGTGCTCTAGCTACACATGGCTGCCCCCAACAGGTCATGACACTTTAAAGTCACTAACCAAGGTATCTTCCCTTTAGCAATGGCTTGCTACTTGAAGACAATAGACTTATGGCAATCGTTGTCATCTATCCCTTCTGTAAAAGACATCAATTGAACAATGAGACATGGATCAGATTCAATCTCATATGGCGTTCAATCATTATCGTTCTCGTTCAAGAATCAAAGTGGTCCAATCAAACACACAGTAAGTTTGGGTAAGGCCTTACACTTCACCAGTTTGAGTCAACGAGGGCGCCCAGATGTCTAACTGTTACATATAATGTAAGAGTACAGAATCCCATCTTGACCACATACAACTCCCACTGAACTTCAGAACCACTCCCAACCAATGCCTTTATGACTGGCAGTTACGCGACAGCGATTGACACTGATCAAAGAATAGTCTTTAGTAAACGGAAGTTCTAGTATGTATCTCAGGTCAGAGGATACTAAATGAGTATGCCCAAATCAAAACATCTTATGACTAAGATCCATGAAGATGATTTGATGCGAGTTACATCCAGCATCATTTATAATGAAGCCTGTGAATTTGGAAGTCAATTCCTTGAGTCCAAAATCAGAATAATCTTAATTCAGAGTCGTTCCCACGAGTCTGATCGACTACGGATAATTTAGAATACAAGATTCACGGATTAAACGTATCAAAATCGAACACAGTTGTAGGATTCAAGAATTGCATTTAACTAGTAAATCAAAATGAATACAGGAATACAACTGTTTGATGTTCGTACATCCAAATACTAAATCAAAACATTTCACTAGCTAATCTAAGCCCAATAGCATCCATATGACGGTCATGTTTCTCTTGAGTCATTGGCTTAGTAAATGGGTCAGCTAAGTTTTGATCTGTGTCAATTTTGCTTATAACGATGTCTCCACGTTCCACAATCTCACGTATGTAGTGAAATTTTCTCAAAATGTGCTTGGCTTTGTGATGTGATCTAGGCTCCTTGGCTTGAGCAATAGCACCTGTGTTATCACAAAATATCTGGATGGGTTTCATGATACTTGGAACCACATCGAGATCGGTTATGAACTTCTTCATCCAAGCAGCTTCCTTTGCGGCATCTGATGCGGCAATGTACTCAGATTCCGTGGTAGAATCAGCTACAACACTCTGCTTGGAGCTTTTCCATGAGACAGCTCCTCCGTTGAGAGTGAACACGAAACCCGTTTGTGAGCGAGAGGTATCTCGATCAGTTTGAAAACTAGCATCAGTGTAACATTTTACAGTGAGCTCCTCATTGACTCCTCCAAATATCAAGAACATATCTTTTGTCCTTCTCAAGTACTTAAGGATGTTCTTAACTGCAGTCCAGTGGGCAACCCCAGGGTTCTGCTGGTAACGGCTGGTCATGCTCAAAGCATACGAGACGTCTGGTCGAGTACATACCATAGCATACATGATAGAACCAATCGCTGAAGCATATGGAACTCCTTCCATTTGCTTTATCTCTCGGTCCTCAGAGGGAGCTTGCGATTTGTCCAAGACGGTTCCTTTAGTCATTGGAACACCTCCTTTCTTGGAGTTTTCCATCTTGAAGCGTCTCATTACTTGATCTATGTATGTGCTCTCAGTTAGCCCAAGAAGTCGCTTAGATCTATTCCTATAGATCTTGATTCCTAGAATGTAAGCAGCTTCTCCAAGATCCTTCATTGCAAAGCAAGATCCCAACCAATGTTTAATTTCCTTAAGCATGGGGATGTTGTTTCCAATGATCAATATATCATCCACATACAAGATGAGAAATGATATAGCACTCCCACTAGCCTTTCTGTAAACACAAGGTTCATCTTCGTTCTTGACAAAGCCAAACTCTTTGACTTTCTGGTCAAAACGAAGATTCCAGCTCCGAGATGCTTGCTTGAGTCCATAAATGGACTTGTTTAGCTTGCATACCCTATTAGGATATTTTGGATCGATAAAACCGTCAGGTTGAACCATATAAACATCTTCGGAAAGATGTCCATTAAGAAAGGCGGTCTTAACATCCATTTGCCAAATTTCGTAATCATAGTACGCAGCTATGGCAAGTAATATCCTGATCGATTTGATCATAGCAACGGGTGAGAAGGTTTCATCATAGTCAATACCTTGAGTTTGAGTGAAACCTTTCGCTACTAGCTGTGCTTTATAGGTTTGTATATTTCCATGCATGTCAGTTTTTCTCTTGAAAACCCATTTGCTCCCTACTGCCCGAGATTCGGGGGGTAGCTCAACCAAGTCCCAGACTTGATTGTCACGCATGGATTGCATCTCGGCTTTCATGGCCTCTAGCCATTTCGCAGAATCTGGATTAGAAATAGCAGATTTGTAACTAGTAGGCTCGTCATCAGACTCGGCTACTGTCAGGACTTCAGAACCCTCAACATGCCAAAGGTATCTATCGGGTTCTTTACGAGTCCTGATGCTCCTACGAAGGCTTGTGTTCGGGTCTGATTCGGTATCAACAATTTGTTGTGGTTCAGACGTTCCAACCTTGTCAACGGTTGCTTGTAGTCCTTGGACTTCTTCAAGATCTACTAAGTTACTTCCAGTTCCTCGACTAAGAAGTTCATCTTCAAGGAACCTTTTAGCCTTCCTTTTGATGGAAATCGTATTTGCATCAGGATGGTAGAAGTAATAACCGCATTGGTTATAGTATCCGACGAAAACAACCTTTTCGCCTCGAGGGTCGAGCTTGTCATCAGAGTCACTTGTGATGTAAGCATCACACCCCCATACTCTTAGGTAACTCAAATTCGGCTTATGCCCATGCCATATCTCATATGGAGTTTTGTTTACCTTTTTGGTCGGCGCCAGATTTACGAGTCGAGCAGCAGTCATAAGAGCAAAACCCCAAAAGGAGTGTGGTAGATTTGTTCTACACATCATCGATCGAATCATATTTAGTAAGGTTCGATTTCTCCTTTCACACACGCCATTAAGTTGGGGTGTGCCTGGTGGAGTGGGTTGTGAAACTATTCCACGTTCCTTTAGATGATCGAGAAATTCCAAGCTGAGGTATTCACCGCCTCGATCTGAGCGAAGCATTTTAGTCTTTCTATTAAGTTGGTTTTCAACTTCGTTTTGAAACTCTTTGAAGTTTTCAAAAGTTTCATGCTTATGCTTCATGAGATAGACATAAGCATATCGACTATAGTCATCGATGAACGTAACGAAGTATCTCTCGTGATTCCTAGTCATGGTTCTAAAAGGACCACATACATCTGAGTGTATGAGTCCTAGTAGATCGCTAGCTCGTTCACCAACATGGGTGAATGGATCCTTGGTGAGTTTGCCAGCTAAGCAAGACTCGCAATCATCAAATGAGTCCGTTCCGGTGGATTCAAGAATCCCCTCAGATTGGAGCCATTTTACGCGTGCCTTGCTTATATGGCCAAGTCTACAATGCCATAGGAATGAATCACTAGTACCATTTTTCTGACATTTAGAAAGGTGATATATGTTACTGCTAGGCTGAACATTAATTTCATAGATACCGTTTCGAGGTTTAGCCTCAAAATAGTAAATACCATTTAGATAAGCAGAAATAGCAATACCATTAAAAACATATCTAAATCCTTGTTCATAAAGCAACGAAACTGAAATGATGTTTCTGGTTAAACCAGGTGCATAAAGACAATTGTTCAAAACAACGATAAGACCAGAAGGACATGTAAGATTAAATGTGCCAGTTGCCAGAACTGGGACTCTTTTCCCATCGCCAACAATGAGCTCCATGTCTCTCGGCTTCAGTTTCTTCCACTTCTCAGGCTCCTGCAAGACATTAATGATGTGATAACCACACCCGGTATCAAATACCCATGTGTTGCTTGAAACAGTGAAAAGTTCGATAACATATATTAGAATACCTGAAGAAGTGCCTTCTCCATTAGCCTTCTTCACTTTGAGCTTGGCAAGATACTCGGGGCAGTTACGTTTCCAGTGCCCCATCTTGTTACACTCATAGCATTGCCGCTCTTCTGGAAGAGGGGCTTTCACAGCTTGCTTGCTCTTGTTGGTGGCAGGTTTGGCAGCAACAGAAGCCTTTCCTTTGTTTTTGCTGTTATAACTTTTCTTCTTTGTTTTGGGCTTTTTAACACCACCAGATCGAACCATTAACACTTGGCTTACTTTGTTGGAAATGTTCATCTCTGCCGTTTTGAGCATCCCATGTAGCTCTGGCACTGTCTTTACCCAGTCATTCATGTTAAAGTTCATAACAAATTGATCATAGTGACTGGAAAGAGAGTTGAGAATGAAGTCAACAGCCATCTCATCTTGGAGAGGATAACCAAGTTTGTTTAGTTGGTCGATGTAGCCTTTCATCTTGAGGACATGAGCACTAACTGAGGAACCCTCTTGCATTTTACAGCTTATGAGTTGTTTCATGGTGTCATAGCGTTCCTGACGGGCTTGTTTCTGAAACATGCCCTTGAGTTGTTCAATCATGTCGAAGGCATTCATGTCTTCCATATTCTTCTGAAGATCTGGAGACATGGTGGCTTGCATGAGGCAAGCAACTTCCATGGCATCTTCTTTATGTTTGTCGAAAGCCTTCTTCGCAACCACAGTGTAGTTTTCGGGTGCGGTTGGGATCGGGGTTTCCAAAACATAAAGCCTTTTTGCCATCTTGAGAACGATTCTCAAGTTGCGGTGCCACTCAAGAAAATTGGTGTTATTCAGCTTGTCTTTCTCAAGTATGGACTTGAGAGCAAAAGAGGAGTTGTCTTCAGATGACATCTGTTAAGCAAAAATTATTTAATTAGTATTTTCAATGTATTTCCTTATTTAGTGAGGTGAGACGATAAGGAGCGAGAATCCGGTTAGAAGCTCTTTCTAAAGGTAGCTGGGGCATGCAACATTAGCAAGAGGTTCAAGCGGACTGACAACGATTGTCAATTGTGAGAAAAGCACAACTCCCGGGGTTTATGAGGCTGCGAGGACAATCTTTTGTCCTTGCATTGATACGTTTGGCCTCATCTATGCCACTTTTGTTCTCGAGACGGCTGGGGCACGCAACACGAGAAGAAAAGTAATAGTCGTCCTAAAACGGTCACATGTGGAAGGGCCGGATGTGTCGACGGAACCCTTGCACCTTGGAAGGATAAACTAGACACCAAGTGTCGTGCTGTGGCTCCAACACTGATGGTTCGCATTATGCCCCAAGTGTTACTAGTAGTAGGATGGCATAGACTATTGATTTTAATTTTTACCAAATAGGGTCGTTATAGTCGGTTTTAATCTAAATATTATATTTGCGACATAACCAAAAAGACCCTTTCACCTCTCGGGACAATTAGTTTTAGATAACCTATAAAACTAAGTTTGTCGCGACTTGGAATAACCAATTAAAGTTAATAGTGAAAACTATTAAGTTTATGAGTTTTAAAGATGTGAAAAAAAAAATGTTATAAAACTCTAGTGGTTATAAAAAAATATCCAAGTTGATAGAACTTGCTTTTTCCGATTTCTTTTAAAAAACTTTTAAGAATACATTTTGGTATTAAGTTGAAGTGTGATAACATTTATCAAAAGGCAACCATAATAGCAAAAATGAATATGTAAATCATATGGGCATGATTATGATCTTGCTAGAGCCAATTAGCAAGATCAAAGGGGTCACGGTCACAAAACACAAAACAACCACAAGGATGGACTTGAGTGCATCTTGTTGTCTTGAGCGACTCCCACTAACTCCAAGACTCCTCTTGGCATTCGGTCTTGCTTCGGGTCTTCGGTTCAACAATATTTAACAAGTAAATATAACAAAGACAAAGAGCCTTATCTATTACAACTTTGAACCACAAAGCGGGCCAAAACCATAAACTAATCTATTACAACTTTGAGCCGCAAAACGGGCCAAAACCATGAACAAAACCAAATATAAACATAACCACAAGGTCGGGCCCGATTTACATATTCAACACAACCAAAAAAAAATTTTGGGCAATTTTGGTCAACAAAAAAAAACTAACAACTAAAATATGACCAAAAATATATATAGCCCAAAGATAAAAATAAATCAAAAACTTTAGACTTTTAAAGTTTGTGATTTATTATTCCGGTAAAAAAAAAGACCGGTTTCGATTTGCATGTGGTGAGCATCGGCTCTGATACCACTGATGGATTTCCGTGGTATATATTTTAGTTTTATTTTATGAACCCGGTTCATATTAAATATGTGTTTATTTTGTCACAAGGATTTAGTCAAAAGATTTTTGACAAAAGAGTGCATGTAGAAATAGGTTATTCAAAATAAACTCTAACTAGTTAAAAAAAACATATACACATTTTGGCAACGGAAGCGTATGTAACAAAATTAACATAAACACTTTTATACCAAGGATTACCCGTAATGGAACAAGGTCACCAACATGCAAACACGAAATAGAACATCAACCATAGGGGGTTTAGATATACCTTCGGTTAGTAAATAACCGGTTGAGACACCGAGGTTCAACGAACGAATGCTAGTTACAAGAACGAAAGATACGCGAATGTGAGCCGGGTCTCGGCGGTGGTGGCCGGCGGTTCAGGCGGCGGCGACCGACGGAGAGCGGCGGCGGCGGGCGGTGGTGACCGGTTTGGGTGTGTGAGTTGAGAGAGTTTAGCAACCTTGTGTGTGTGCATCTTCTCAAAACAAGACCCATATTTATAGGCCATGGACAACTTGTATGCTTGCCAAGTGTAAGACATGCAAAATTGCATGTGTTTTGATTGGCCACAAGTTAGGTGGATGACAAGTGGTGAAAAGATTCCTTGCATGTAATTCCATTGGCTGAAATCTAGGTGCTTGCCAAATGGCGATACAAGAGAATTCTTGTCCCACCTGATTTACGAACCCGTCTCTCAGTTCAATACCCGCGTATCGTTCGTAGTTACTAGTTAAATCAGTTAAGTGGATTTTATTTCATTGACCACGGTGTAACTCTTACGGGTCAAGACCCGGTCGGCAGCGTTGACTTATCGAACCGGACATAAATATCCAACAGTAATATAGGTCGGGGTGTGAATTTTTGACACGAGCCGAAAACACGATACAAACTTAACAGGAAATTCATGGGTTTAGGTTTAGTCTAAATGGGTTCGGGTTAGTTTTAGGAAGAACCCGTGAACCCGTTTAGAACATATATGTCTGCAAGAAAGAAATACATATATAACTGCACTCGGACAAAAACAAAGCACTTGCATTTTTATAATTTAAAAGCTTGTAATAAGTAAATTTACCTTCACTGATGTTTCGTGTTTCACTCTTAACATCATGGTAACTTCTCGAGCAAAATGGCTTTCAAGAGCAACACGTTCATCTATCTTACTCCCATGGTTGAGAACCTTTATTGCCACAGTTTAATAAAGATCAATGAGCCAACTGTAACTTTATACTAATTACTTGAATTTCATTGTATATATAAATGTTTTTTATGGGCCTCACCAGACAGGATATTGCTTCTTGTAGGTTCCTCCTTGCCAATCACCTGAGAATTAAGTTGAACTTCATCCAGTAGTAAATAAAATAAACAAAAAGGAAAAAAGCTTATAAAAAATGAAATGAAGTCAAATCATTATGTGTGTATGCCAAGAACTATGAAGTTACCTTAACCTAGATATATAGTTCCACTGGCTCCTATTCTCGCAACAAAAATAGCAGCTTTTTTTTCTGAATATCGTCAAAAAGCAAGTTCCGGGCACGTTCTTTCTGTTCAAGGTTGACTCGTTTTAACTCTACCTCTTCAACACCATCGGGAACCACTTCATCTGCTTCTTCCTCAATGTCGTCATCATCTTCTGCTGATTTCGGAAGACTGCTTCTCCTAGGCCTGAATTACAAATTTCGGTCAAATGGCAAAGTACATAGAAAAAATTCATCTTCTCACATTCAAATACGACAGTCAAATATCTAAATATAGTGAACTGGAATAGAGACTTCATTGTTGAGAGTGCTAAAAAATAAATGAGTATATTCGTACTTGGGAAGCCTGGCAAAGAGAAGATTGGTCAAAACATCAAGTATAACTTGAAACTGGCGAGACGTCATGTTCACTGTTATATTTTGAGAATTGAATGCAAGTTCTTTCAAAGGTTTAACCTGCAATACAGAAATGTATCAACTATGAAGAATATAAACAAAATAGTGTGTGTATCATACACAAACACACTTTTAAATCTGTTGTTCCGCCTTTGTGTCTGGTGTAGCGACAATAAATATCACATGGCATAAATACTCTTTCAAGAAGGGCCCTAGTGCACTGTATTTTTGGGAGTTTCTACGAATCTTTGGTAACCATTGAAGTCCAGCCCCTGGATCAACATCAGTTGGAGC
This sequence comes from Helianthus annuus, assembly GCF_002127325.2. NCBI lineage: Eukaryota > Viridiplantae > Streptophyta > Magnoliopsida > Asterales > Asteraceae > Helianthus > Helianthus annuus. The sequence continues at coordinate 25,781,843 of NC_035445.2, forward strand.
CACATGAGCCTGCACATGTTCCAACATCAACAATAGTTCCATACGATTCCATGTTAATTCAGGTTGAGACTCCGGATTATTCACGTATCCACTCCCGAGTGCTTGTTTGATCATCTCTATACCAACGTTAAGAACTGCATGGAATGACTGAGCTAAAACCCTTCCACTAACAGCAGCAAGCAAAAATCTTCCCTGTTAAGTGTTAACCATTAAAAATGATTAATTAATATAGTTTGCTAAAGAAACACAGTTCTAGCACCTTAACAACTTACATTGGCATCTTCAGAGTGAAGATTGAATTGTGGCTCGATAACATTTACCATGAAACGGCGAGTGCCCTCTTCATCGGAGTCATCAAATCCATGTTTGTCTATCGATTAACCAGAAAAAAGGATTAAAATCTTACATAAAAGGATAACAGCCTGTATATGTGACCAGATGAATATGGTTTTGTACCAATAACCCCAAATGATTGACTGTTTACTTTAGTAGAATTTGCTGAAGACGGGTTTAACCCGATGCCTCCTTGTGTTTAGAAGAACTTGCACCTTGACCAACAGAAGGGTTCTTTGAAACATCTTTATGAGAAGATTCCTTTACATATTGTGCTTGATTCCAAGATCTAATCTGTCAACCAGCTGAAATGATCTAATCTGTTAACACAAATGAAGCTGAAACATAAACAGATGTTACCTAAAAGGCAGGCTCGTTTTGAAGCCGAATTTGTGTAGCTTCAACAGATGTTACCAAATCTGGGAAACTATCTTCAATCTTCAACAAAAAAAGATCAATTAGACCATCTCATTTGATTTGTCAACATCATCCGTCAGTCCCTCCATATAGTACCTTCCATCGGTGTCGCTGTGGCTGGCCGATGAACCTTAGAAAACTTTTGTTGGGTCTATAGTACAAATGACATATATCAATCAGTTAATAATAGTCAAATCCTCAACAAAATACGAAACATATACTTATTTAAAAGTAAACAAAAAGTGAATAAACTCATAGATTCACGGTACCTTGTAAACCATCGTGTCGTCGCCAGCTTCTTCACCCATTATCCTTCGAGAAAGTTCTCTGGCAGCAGCATAAAGAAGATTCTTAGAAGTTGGATTATGATTAACTTCCGGGCGGCGAATGGCAGTTAGGGCTTCTTTCGCTTGACCCATTTTTGCATCCACAGCGGGCAGGTTGGAGAGAACAACCATGATTCTTGTCCCGAAACAACAAAACCCTAGGGATGATCAATGATAAACCAACAAAAGAGAAATTGAAGCATAAGATCACAGATAGTTGAAATCACCACCGTCTTCACCAGATGCGACGGCTAGGGATCCATCTTCAACCATCTTAGGGAAGGTGTCCAGATCCTCGTGAACAATAGCTTACGGTGAATAGATCCAGATCTAAAATCTTAAAAGGAAAGGGGCGGTCAGATCCATCTTTGATTTGTGTTATCTTTCACAATGGACAAGGTTTTCAAAATGAATGGTCCAGATTATAATTCATGTATAAAAATGAACGGTAGAGATTGTGATCCGTGTGAAGTGTTTTATTGTATTTAAAAGGGTTGAGTGAAGTAAGGGTATAAGTGGAAACTGATGTTTTATGGTGCTTAAAAGACTTGTACATCATGCTTTATGGGTGTTTTAAGGAAATTTAAATGACCTTAAGAAGTCCTTTGGATATGCTTATTAATATAGTATATATATATATATATATATATATATATATATAGGGGTAGGTTAACGTACAAATGACCTTATCGTACAATACGTACGCTACAATCTCAGCCGTCCGATCATCTTCCCGCATTGAATTCGCATGTTGTTTCTTTGTAACAATTTCGTATGTTGGTTTATTAACATGCGATTTCATCAAAATTACCACATGCGAAATTGTTACAAAAAAAAACAACATGCTATTTCATCAAAATTATCACATGCGATTTCATCCTGCTATTTTATGACATGCGAATTCACTATATTGTACGTAATGTACGTTAAGGAATATTGTACAATACTCTTCGCCTATATATATATAGTAGAGAGTTCAAATGAGAAAAAAATTTTTGTAAGAAGAAAACAGAAAAAGTTTCAACCAATGAGAATGCTTTATTTCACTTCATTTAATATAAGTATTTAATGTTACTACAAGGGTACATTGGTAAATCTACATAGGTAATTAATTTATTGTCTTCCTCTTTAATAGCTAGTACATTAAATTTTTTGTAACTTATCTTCAAAATATATATTTTTTCAAAAAAAAAATAATATAAAATAATTTAAAGTGTAGGATAAATTACGAGTTGTGTAGGACAAATTACGAGTTGTGTAGGATAAATTTCAATGTGTAGGATGAATTTCGAAATATGTAGGATAACTTTTGATGTGTGTAGGAAAAAAAAAAGTTAAGGTGGAGGATAATAGTCTTTATGACTAATTCAAAAATGATAATAAATAAGATAAGTGAAAAAACTATTTAATGTTTTACAAAATTACCCTTTGTTCTTTTTCTTCTCAATTAAATTTTCTTCTCAAATGAACCGTCCCATATATATATATATATATATATAGGGTAAGGTTCATGCGAGAACCACCCTTATTGCGAGAACCGCGAGAACCAATGTGAACACAAAATAAAATCTAAAAAAAATCAAAAAAGCACTCAAAATTTTTTTTTATTTTTTTTAATAAAAAATCGCTATATTTCGTTTCCATAAAAAAAAAAAAAAAAAAAAAAAAAAAAAAAAAACTTTTTTTTTCGAGTAACAGTTATCCATGCACATGTGCATATGTATCATTACTTCAACAAATTCGGTAATACGTTATCAGGAATAGACAATTGCACTTTAATTTACAATACCATTAGTAATACACTACATTTTACATTACCAATATTCAAGATGCACATGTGCATAATTAGGTATAACCATGATATAACGTGTTTTGGTACAAAAAGTTTGTGATTTTGAATGGAGAAGTAGACCCATATACATGTTTTTTGGTTAGTTATATCTAGTGGTTGATGGTTTGGTTATAGTTGTCAATTTTTTATGTAATATGTTGATTGGATGGTATAAATGGTGTTTACATACATGTAATAAAGTGAAAATATTGTTAATGGTATTGTATTATGGATGGTAGGAGGTAATGGTATTGTATTATGGATGGTAGGAGGTAATGGTAGTGTATTATGGATGGTATGATAGATGAAAGGGAAAGTGTATTCAAAGTGGTGTACCAAAACACCTTATTTCATGTTGATACATATAAATGCACATGTGCATTTCTAATATTGGTAATGTAAAAAGTAGTGTATTACATATGGTAGTGTAAATGAAAGTGCAATTGTCTAATATATGTAATGAATTACGGAATTTGTCAAAGAAATGACAAAAATGCACATGTGCATGCTTGTGTATTATGGATGGAATGATAGATGAAAGAGAAAGTAGTGTACCAAAACACCTTATTTCCTATTGATACATATAGATGCACATGTGCATTTCTAACATTGATAATGTAAAAAATAGTGTATTACACGTAGTAGTGTAAATGAAAGTGCAATTGACTATTATTTGTAATGAATTACGGAATTTGACAAAGAAACGACACATATGCACATGTGCATGGATAACTGTTACTCGAAATTTTTTTTTTTTTTTTTTGAAAATTTTTTTTATTAACAAAATATAGCGATTTTTTCAAAAAAAATAGTAAAAAAATAAAAAAAAATTTTTTGGGTGTTTTTTAGATTTTTTTAGGAATTACTGTTTGTGTTCACACTGGTTCTCGCGGTTCTCGCAATAAGGGGTGGTTCCTAACGGATCTTTGTCCTATATATATATATATATATATATACTACTTTATAAAGCATATAGGAAGGATAGAATGGTCTTTTGCCACTTTACAAGTCTTTAAAGCCCATTGTACAAACCTGTTAAGCACAAGTGTTGAAAACTTGTTTTCCACCTGGTACCCACGCGGATCTTAGCCGGGTTAACTTGACCCGTTTTTAGTTTAATGGATCCAATATAATGTTTCATTCACTCTATCTAACCACAAATTTCGTTTCATCTATCCAGACACTCCACCTTTCTCTACAAACCCTAACCCTAACCTTCATTTCATCCACCGCTCCTCCACCGCTCCTCCACGACTCCTCCATCGTTGACGACATTAGATCCGACACCAGATCCGACACCAGATCCGACACAACATCGATTTCTATGGCTTCTTTCCCGGTGGCTTCAAGATCCAACACTATCTCAGTAGATCCGACACTATTTCAGTAGATCTGACACCAGATCTACTGGTTTGACTGTAGGGTACCTTTCTTGTTACCATATCTTATTTATTTATTTATTTTTTTGTTATTTGAATCTTCAATGGGTAATGTTTCAGATCTTCCTTTTGGTTGTGGGTTCGTCAACGATGGTGCTTGTGGGTGGAAGATCTGGCAAGATCTATGGTTTATTTGTAGTAGATCTGTTCTTTGTAAGTAGATTTCTCGGTTTTATTTACAAGTCTACGGTTTATTTACAAGTCTACGGTTTATTTACAAGATTTCTTGATTTTTTGTTTAAATTTATAGAATTTGACTGTGGTTAACGAGGGTTTATTTTTTTTGTTTAAATTTTTTGTTTATTAACCAGGGTTTATTTTTTTTTGTTTAAATTTTTTGTTTATTTACTAGGGTTTATTTGACTGTGGTTTAAATTTTTTGGTTACTGGTTTGGATATTTTGTCTGTGATTGTTAGGGAGTTCATTAAAAATGTTTTTTAGTTGGATAAGTCCAAACTAGGGTTACTGGTTTAGTTGTTGAAAAGTCATGCATAAAAGATTTTGTGGTTAGGTTTAGAAATGATTTAACTATTATGTGGTTGAAAAGACATTCAAATATTGTAGTGATTCATGATCAGAAAGGTTTGATTGTTGTATTAATGAATTGTTATTCGTTTTATGTATTTGTAGGAGTTCCACACTATCTATTGGGTACAATTAGCCCCATGGTTTAGTTTAGTGCAACGGTGAATGCAGGCGGTGAACGGTTAAAAAGCCAGAAGCCGAGGTTACCGAAATTCAAAATGTAAGTACAATACATTACTCGAAAGGTTGATGTTGTTCAAGGTCAGCAACAGTTTATATTTACATAATTCTTTATGTCAGTTCAATTTACGATCTGTTTATCGTATTTTCAGGTGCTGATTTGGCAAATTTGGTAAACGTGGCGGCTCTCAAGGTGGCAATGGACGGTGCAAAATCGGTAAGAGTCTGGTCAACTGGGTCCACACGAGTCGGTTACGAGATCATGGGAATGTATAAGGGCGCCAATAATTTATTTAAAATTACGTATCTGTTTTGGGTTTGGGGCATTGGTGCTGAGTTTTTACCTAAAATGGTGTAGTTGGAAAAATTATTTACCTAAATGGGTACTTTGAAAATTATTTATCAAAATGGGTTTTTTTTAAACTAATTTTTTCTCACTCCTAATCTTTTTGGATAAAATAATTTCTTTTCAAAAATATGTTATTTAACATGAGTTAAAGGAAAATTTATAGTTCAATTAAAAAACAATTCGTGTGACTTTGAAAAAATTATTTGAATGTTATTTAAATAATTATTTGAGTTTTTTCCTAAAATGGTGTAGTTGGAAAAATTATTTACCTAAATGGGTACTTTGAAAATTATTTATCAAAATGGGTTTTTTTTAAACTAATTTTTTCTCACTCCTAATCTTTTTGGATAAAATAATTTCTTTTCAAAAATATGTTATTTAACATGAGTTAAAGGAAAATTTATAGTTCAATTAAAAAACAATTCGTGTGACTTTGAAAAAATTATTTGAATGTTATTTAAATTTTTTATTAATATTTATATTTATTTGAATGTTGTCTATGAGGGACATGGTGGACCGGAGACGTCAAGATTCGTTAACGAGAATCTGTTTGCTAATCTCAAGAGTAAGTTCGGTTAAACGGTTTCAAGAATTCGATTCGATTGTGCAAGTGTGAAACTTTATAAAGTATTTGTTTATTTTGGTTCAGGATTTGCGTCTGAGGATCAAGATATGTCTGCGAATGTTATCAAGATATGAGTTTCTTTCGGTTGTAAGAGAACAATGGCGGATATGCCCGCAAATAGCGTCTGTGGGGACGTGCTGTTCGGTTGTAAGAGAACAATTGATAGTGGTGTTAGGGAGAGCTGATCGAGAATGCAGGCGGTGAACGGTTAAAAAGCCAGAAGTCGAAGGTTACTCGAAAGGTTGATGTTGTTCAAGATCAGCAACAGTTTATATTTACATAATTCTTTATGTCAGTTCAGTTTACGATCTGTTTATCGTATTTTCAGGTGCTGATTTGGCAAATTTGGTAAACGTGGCGGCTCTCAAGGTGGCGGCTCTCAAGGTGGCAATGGACGGTGCAAAATCGGTAAACATGTTTAAATTATTTATTAATATTTATAGGTGAATGAATTTGATTGCATTGTTTATAGGTGAATGAATTTGATTTAATGTTATTAAATTGTTGGCGACAAACAGGTTGGGAATGCTTTTATTCAGCAGTATTATCATATACTGCACCAGTCACCTGGGCTTGTTCATCGTTTTTATCAGGATATCAGTAAACTTGGTCGGCCCGAGGAAGATGGTTCTATGAGCATAACCACTACTATGGATGTACGGTCTCTGTTAAATCTTTTTAGTTCATAATACATGTGAAAGTGGTATCTGTTTTTTTATTTTTAAAGTTTGTACTGGCATGCAGGCAATCAATGCTAAAATCTTGTCACTTAACTATGGTGACTTCAAGGCTGAGATCAAATCCGTTGATGCTCAAGAATCCCTAAACGGTGGAGTCAGCGTTCTGGTAACTGGATACATGACTGGAATGGATAATATTTATCCGTTTAGTTTAGGGCAACGGTGAATGCAGGCGGTGAACGGTTAAAAAGCCAGAAGCCGAGGTTACCGAAATTCAAAATGTAAGTACAATACATTACTCGAAAGGTTGATGTTGTTCAAGGTCAGCAACAGTTTATATTTACATAATTCTTTATGTCAGTTCAATTTACGATCTGTTTATCGTATTTTTAGGTGCTGATTTGGCAAATTTGGTAAACGTGGCGGCTCTCAAGGTGGCAATGGACGGTGCAAAATCGGTAAGAGTCTGGTCAACTGGGTCCACACGAGTCGGTTACGAGATCATGGGAATGTATAAGGGCGCCAATAAATTATTTAAAATTACGTATCTGTTTTGGGTTTGGGGCATTGGTGCTGAGTTTTTTCCTAAAATGGTGTAGTTGGAAAAATTATTTACCTAAATGGGTACTTTGAAAATTATTTATCAAAATGGGTTTTTTTTAAACTAATTTTTTCTCACTCCTAATCTTTTTGGATAAAATAATTTCTTTTCAAAAATATGTTATTTAACATGAGTTAAAGGAAAATTTATAGTTCAATTAAAAAACAATTCGTGTGACTTTGAAAAAATTATTTGAATGTTATTTAAATTTTTTATTAATATTTATATTTATTTGAATGTTGTCTATGAGGGACATGGTGGACCGGAGACGTCAAGATTCGTTAACGAGAATCTGTTTGCTAAAGATTAGTCCCATTTTTTCAAATTGACCATGTTTTTTTAATCTTAAAATGCATTGCTTTTTTATCTAAAGATTAGTCCCATTTGCTCTGAATATGCAAAAGCACAATAAGATTAACCTATATAATATTTTAACTATGAAATTTCAGCCGTGGAGTATAGCTGGAAGTATTACCCCTTTCAAATACCAAATGTTTTAGTTAGAATCCAACTTCAAGTTATAATCCAAAGACTTTTTTGATATTCTTAATAAGTCTTTAGTATAGATAATATCTTTTAATATATCTCAACTTTTTCAGAAACCAAGTAATGTCAGGATATTTTGTTTGACTTTTGTCCTTTTTGTTTTGTTTACTACTTACCGTGTACTTCTTTACATCTACAGCTGTAAAGAACAGAGTTTACTGTTGTCTCTTGCTTGCTTCAGTCTCTATAAGTACTTCATGAAGCTCAACACTCTACAAACCCTCAACTACACTCAACTGACTTACTGCTTTTACATCTACTGTTGTATGAAAGAGAGCATGCTTGCTTCAGTCTCTACAAATACTTCATCAAGCTCAACACTCTACAAACACTCAACTGAGTCGAATTAAACTTTCAAATTGTAAGTTTATCTCAGTTGAACTAAATCCTACTTTTAAATCTTGCATCAATTAAATCTTCAAAACATCAACCTAACAACTTCTATTTTACTTCGATTTCAGAATATATTGACTCTTTGCATCTGGATCTTGCGTTGTTTCTCGGCTCTCACATCAAGGTTTCACATTTTTTGTCGTCTGTAACAAAATTCTGCCTCTTGCATTGTTGTAAGTTCTTCTAAATTTCTTGGTTTTTTTGTAACTTTTAACTGTGGTTTTTGGATCTGTATTGTTTAACTGCCTCTTTGTTTTTTTTTTTATTAATTAGTGTTTGTTGTTGAATCCAGATGTATTGTTTAACTACCTCTTTGTTTTTTATTTGATTGAAAGGGTTAAAATCCTGTCAAAATTTTATCGGTTAAAGGTTCATTGTTTTATCTGTTAAAATCCTGCCTCTTTGCATATATCCCCTTATTTAACTAAACCTGGTCTAAAGTCACTAAACACAAATAAGAAGTCCAAGCTGGGCATCACATGGCACCACAGATTCCCCCTTTCAAAAGAAATTACAACACTTGTTATATCTTTTTGGGAAAATATCACAGAAATGTAATCAAGTTTGTGAACTGTTTTAATTAAATCACTCAAACTTTTTTTGTCTCTCTAAAATAACTAAACTATTATTTAGTGTTTTAATAATGTTTAATTACCAGGTCAACATGTTACCACTTTTTTCTCTAAATTTTTATTTTCTTTTTTGTGCTTATTTGGGTATTATTTAGGGTAGATTTGCTTTATAAAAACAAAATATATCTAAGCCTACCTTCAATCATGTACGTCTAATCCATTTGATTTTGTGATTGTTTGAAAATCGAGATCACGGAAAAGGTTTTTCCGATTTCCATTTTAGTTTCACTTTGTGATTTCAATCATGATACCATGAAACTGTAGAAGAAACTTTGTTTCAGTTTTGTTTTCCGATTTCTAATGAGGCGAGTATTGATTCTCATCTAGGTTTTGTTGAGTTTTTGGAAAGAAAATGTGGTTTTTATTTTGTGGATTTGATTTGCTTGGATCCGATCACTGTGACTTCTTAAATATGGTTTCTTCCGGTTTATGGTTTATGTTCTGAACATCATCTTTGCAATATATAAGAAATCATCGCTGAATCACATATGTTTGTGATTTAAAAAACAGAAAATGTGATTTTTTTTTGGAACCAATGATCCATTTTGGTACTATATCGAAATCACTGCAACATTTAGGAACCACATGAAATTTCATTTTATGATTTAAAAAATAAGAAAAAAAATTTGTTTAAAACTTATAATGGCTTATCTTATAAATTTTTTAGAATAAAAATGCAATTTTTTAATTGAAAAATCCATGTAATTATTTATTTTTTCCACATCATATTAAAGAATAAAAAAAATTAAAGATACCTGACACATCATCATTGGTAATTCATTATTGTGTGTGGTCATTTTATACTCTTTTAGTTAGGTATGTTAACTTCTGGAGTAACCAATGGGTGGTGGTTCATTGGTAAATGCAAAGCCTTTAAAACACCTAGGTTGGGAAGGGGAAGGTCTTGGGTTTAAGTCACACATGTTGGGAAGGTTTAAGGTCTTGGCTTTTTTTTTAATTTTTAACTGTGGCTTTTAACTTTAGAAGGTTGTAAATGTTGAAACAACTGTGGTTTTTGGATCTGTATTGTTTAACTGCCTCTTTGTTTTTTTTTATTAATTAGTTTTTGTTGTTGAATCCAGATGTATTGTTTAACTGCCTCTTTGTTTTTTATTTAATTGAAATGGTTAAAATCCTGTCAAAATTTTATCGGTTAAAGGTTCATTGTTTGATATACCTGTTTCCTAATTGTCTGTTTACATTTGTTTATTTGTCAACTAGGAAAAAAAATGTGGTTTTACATACTAAAAAAATTGTACAAACATTTCTGTTCATTAATATAACAGGATCTTTTTCAACTATTTGATACGAATAAATTAAAATTTTATTTCTTTATTTTTAATTAAATGTATTTTTGGACTATTAAACTAAAAAAATTATGGCGTAATTTTTTTACAATAACTTATATTATAGGGTGATTTGCATATATCCCCCTTTAAATCTTTTTTATTACATATTTACCCAACTCATAAATAATATTGCATATATCCCCTTATTTAATGAAAAAAATTGCAAATTTACCCAATATAACCATGCCATTACCAATCAGCAATCAGCAAAATAGAATGAACAAAAGGTCATTCTAAGACCCAACAATCTGTTTCAAATAGTATCACAAAGAGCGTTAACTGTTAGTATCAAAAGGTCATACTCAACTGTTAGCAAAATCGCGGAATCGAAAAGGACTACTAACGAGGAACAGTTGTCTGATGGCTGTCATCTAAAACCAAATAAACCGATTGAACCTGAAATCATAAACGCCGACAGAGAGAATAGAGGATTAATGAAATCAGCACTTGCTTCCATTTCTTTTGGTCAAAAAAACTATAAATTCAATAAACATTTGACTTACTTTGATGTTAATTTTTAACATGGTAAGAAAATTGATCTTTATATCCAATAAAAATTGTATGTTTAAGTTTACACAATCCTTTTTTTATATTTAATCAAACTATTTTTATTTGCTTTAAAATTGATCTTTATATACAATCAAAATTGTATTTTTCAGTTTATAAATCACTCCAAACAAATATCAATTGAGAGGTATGGGTGGTGGTTATCCAATTCCCATTGAACCACAAGGATCAACAAACCCACCTCTGGTGTCAAACCCACCTTCGGTGTCAAACCCACCTCCGGTGGCAAACCCTCATCCGGTGACAAACCTTGAACACGATGATCCATTTGGTTGGACGGATGAAGAGTTGAATTGGGCGTATGACTATACATTCGCTCAACTACAATTTGGTGGACTACAAATTGAGGAGGGGCATCATCGTCCGGTGGCAAATACTCATATACTGCCTATGCATCCTCCACCTTCAAACCCCCCTTATGTGGAAAACCACAGTCAAACACAAGAACTACCGAGCTGGGCTGAAGGGTACGAAACTGACCCTGGGGCGGTTTACGAACCACCATTGGATGAAGAAATGGTTTGGGAACCTTAGAACAACTTTTACATTTCCTGTAGTTTTTTTTTTCTCGAATTAGTTTGAATCTTAATTATGTAAGTTTTAATTATGTATTACTTTAAATTTAAATTTGTTGTTGTTTAATTTTAATCATGTTTTAGTTTAAATTTAAGTTTCTGGAGTTTTTATTTTTTTAGTTAACTAACATTAAACACTTAATAGGATATGTCTGATCATTTTTCCGTTGAAGAATTTTCATCATTGACAAATGATAGAGCATGGTATAATATAATCTTTGTTAAGGTGGAGTTTATTTGGCATGACGTCGATGAAAAGAGATTAGCGGTTATTTTTCTTGATCAACACGTAAGAACATTATTTTAATTTACTTTGTGTTATACGAGTAAGCGTTTTTCCACCACTAAATTTCTTTTCTTTTTAGAGACAAAAAATTGTTGCGTTCGTACCACAACATTTGATACACATATATAATGACGCGGCATTGATGGGTGGTTTTTTTTCCTTAAATCATTTCCAAATTGAGAATCTCAAATATCATGAGTACCCAAAGTACCAGAATTACGTGTTAGTTTGGTCCGAGAAAAAAATTGTCATCAACGAATATACAAAGCTTTCTTCACTTATGCTTACGATTCCAAGGGGTGCTATTTTATATCCATTGGTCCCTTCCATTATAGAATTGAAGCATGACAGGAGACGTCAAAAAATTATTGTTGGTACATATCCGACACTCTATCTATATTTTTTTATTAAATATATAAAAGTTTATATATGTATGTATAATATAGTGTATACGATTTGGCTGATTTTGTTATAGATGTGGTTGGGAGAATAATAGAAGGCAAACGTGATCGATGTTGTTTTGAACTTTCTCTTCGAGATAAGACGTAAGTTATTATTTATTATTAACATATTACAAACATGATATTTACATTATATGTAAGAAAATATTATTATTAGCAGAACTTTAATCCAAAATCGTAATATACAGTGGTCACACAATACAAATGTTTTTGTCCGCCCTGAAGCCTTCCGATGTTATACATACCATTCGAGCCGTGCAACAAAAGTCTATCATATATGTATCGCGTGTCAAGTTGGTTCATCTACCAGATAGTATGTTATGATTTACACATCAACATTCTAAAAATTAGTTAGATTTAATGGCTCATGTAATTTAATAAAAGTTATATTTTATTTGTTATTTCAGTTAATATTTTGAAGTCTACGGAGTTGAGTACGATTACGTACGAACCAGATATGGTCGAGGCACGAGATATTTAAATTATGGATGGTTATCCAAGTTTGTGTTTAAGTTAGAAACATTTGGTGTTGTTATATGTTTAGTTGTTGAATATTAAAGTCTCTTTTGATGTTTCGTGTTTTGCTTTTTTTTCCCCTCATATTGAAGTAATTGTAGAAGTATATTTTACTTTGTCTAATCTTATAATATGATATTACAAGTATGTTATATTACTTGCTTTACACCTATTTTTCACCTAACTATAATCTTCTTAGATTGGACAACTAAATAATCATTGTCTGTGTTAAACGAAGGTATAACCATGGCTGACCTTCCTGTTCATACAATCGTGTTTGAGATATTAACCAGGGTGCCAGCGAAGGATGTAGGTCGTTCTAAGAGTGTATGTAAGCAATGGTACGCGTTACTGTCAACACAAGATTTCGTAAGGATACATTGTTCTCGCTCATTAGTTTCATCTAACCAGAGAGTTCTACTAATTGACGACCTAACATGCTCTGTTCATCCGATCATCTTTCAATCCAATGACTATGGGCCAAGCTCCATAGTTACATTTCCATTCCATCACCATAATAATGATGTCTCAATACTTTCACATTTGAACGGATTGTTGTGTGTTTACTTGAATCATACATACGAGCTGCTTCTTTGGAATCCAACAACTACTGCTTTCAAGCATTTGTCAACCCCTGATTCTCATGGATTCTATATAAATAACCTTGATGCCATTGGTTTGTACGTTGACGCTGACGATGATTACAAGGTCTTGCATATAAAGCGTAGGAGTGGTGTACTTGGTGTCTATGTTTATTCTAGGGAAGTAGACTCTTGGAGAAATATTCCTTTCATAACAAGACAAGAGTACCTAAGTGTCACACCCTGCTAGTTGCGGAAGCGTGTTGCGTGTGACGTAAGAAAGGTAATCATTGCATCCAATCATGTATCACCGGCTCAAGACTTGTTTCCTGAAATACATGTAGTTTTAAAAAGTCAACAAAAGTTGAGCGAGTTCATGCGTTTTGTATGAGTTCCAATAAACTTGTAAACATTTGAGAGATTCCTTTGAAAACAAGTATGTAAAGCGTCTATGAATAGATCAATTAATGTTTTGCAAGGACACTAATATATGTGAAAACATAGGGAGTACCCAACCCAAGTGGGCTATTATTAGTGTCGAATCCCCTCGACTGTGTCGAATCCCCTCGACTGTGTCGAATTACCTCGACTGTGTCAAATCACCTCGACTGTGTCAAATCACCTTGACTGTGTCAAATCCCCTTGACCGTTGTCGAATCACCTCGACTAGGACACAAAAGCACTCTAAGTAGTCATAAATGGACCATGAGTGGGGCTCGGCCGTACCCGTTAGATCTAACCTTTGTCCATGTTTCTTATGAGAGTTATTGGCATTTCAGTTTCAGCCTATGCTCACATGATCTAATAGTTCCTTTCATAGCGAAATCATATCATTGAAACATATGTAACATGTATTTCACCCCCGAGAGTTATAAATTCGAAAACAGTTAAGAGAAAAGGGGGACATGAACTCACAGGTTTGCGTTCCGCGTACTATGATATCGAAGTGAGCGTCCGTACGTGTCAATAACCTACATGTGTACTAATCTCGTTAGACACTAGGTCTTGCGGACCTCGTACAAGTTGTTCATCTTGAATTCTTTATTATGTTCTCGTTTGTCATCTTTGGAACAACTTTGTATTTTAGAGCGTTAATAGTTCACTCGCTCGATTGTTATATGTATTCATGTATTCTATACGTATTGAATTATATGCGAACGACTTTGAACCTATGTCATTGGGCTTATCCCACGTTTCATTGTTATTGGGCCTAGCCCTAGTTTTCTTGTTACTGGGCCTAGCCCTAGTTTTTAATGTTATTGGGCCTAGCCCTAGTTTTTAATGTCATTGGGCCTAGCCCTAGTTTTAGTAATTTGGGTCTAGCCCAAATCTAATCCTAGTGAGTCCATTAAATATACTCTTGCAATTTTTACCAAAAATTCACCAAGCATGTAACTTAATAAGTTCGTTTTTCACATGAAAAATGCTTGGTAATTTTTATAGTTTTCGACTTTCCGGATTCTTGTTTTTGACCACTTAGTTATGCGTTCGCTTTAGTGTCTAAAAATATGTTATTTTAGACTCGACATTGTAGTAACTTGTTTATGATGTCGATACGCCCAAATTGTCGTCATCAAGAGTTATGTATTTCCATTTCGGCCATTTTATTTAATTGTCCGATTTGATTTTACTAGCATTTATTGGACCATGTAGGAACATGTACGTGTATTTATTTTGATCACCCTATAGGTATCTAATACATACACATACATAGCACATATTGCAAGCACTTAGCAAGTTTTCAAAATTATATAATTTTTCTTACCAAAAATTATATTTACACATTGTTATATTTTTACCCATTTATTTTTGTAAGAATAAATTTAAGTTCATAAGAACTTCTTGAATATTTAAACTTTAAATATTCCATCAAAGTTTCCATAATGACGTTTAAGACCACTAATCGCGTTTAACATTGTTAATCACCCTTTAATCCCACTTTTAATCGTGATTAGATTTTTAGAAAAATTCGCCATAGTTTCCCCTAAACTATGACGTTTCCCACGTTTTCAAAACGCGTTTAAACCATATTTAAACCCTTAATCATAATCAATTTCCAAATCAAGTTTCATTACACCAACTTTGCATGCATGATTCATGCTCTTTTCCTCTTTATTTCCATAACTTTTATAAGTATATTTTTAACCACTTGGTTAAAAATAATGAAATCTTCACATTTTTATTAGGACCTTAAAGACACCATTTTCATTATATTTTCTAATCAAAATCTCCTTTTTAAACCACTTTGTTTACTAAACTTTTAGGATGATCATAATAAGAATCATGGTGGTTATTCTTTATAAAAGTCACTTATGTGTAATAAATCATTTTTTTTTTTAAGTTGTATTAAAGTTCATGGAACAAGAGGTTGATGATCTTGTTTAGATTTAAACATTACCAGGTTTAAATCATCATTTATATTATTAATCATAAAAAGATCACCCACTTAAAACAACTTACTTTAACATAATCAACATAAATTATGCTAACTAGCTATCACAATCTAATAAATCAATACATAATATAGTTATATTTAGTATTTATTAGCTTTGGGGTTAGGGTTTTTAGGGTGATTTTTATTAATCTTTTTGATGATCAACTTGTACTTCCATAATCTACTAGTAATAAGGAGCTTAAAAACAAAGGTTTGAAAGCTTACAATATTGCACAAGCTAAACAAGAAGATTAGAAGGAGATTAAGCCTCCAAGAAAGCTCCTAAAGTGGCTCCATGCATGCTCCTTCCTTGAATGATCTTATAATGGGTTTATTAGGCTTATATAAGTGATTTTAGTGAATGAAAAAGGATGGTAAAAGGGGGTGTTGGCTGCCGATTTTGGAAGTGAAAATGGAGAAGGTTTGTTGTGATTTTTTTTTTGTGTAAAAGATAAGTATGAAACATGGTGATGATCTATGATAAAGTGTAGTAATAAATTTCAACAACTTCACAACACCATACTCCTAATCTTCCATTTTTCAAACAAGAATCAAGGGGTGGGGCCCCCATGATTTTTGTAAATAATGAGGGGGGGGGGGTAAGTGTAACATTTTTTTATAAAAAAATGTTAAAAAGTAGATATTTTGGTCATTAATTAAGGTAGGGTGATTATGGGTTTAATTACACCATTAGATGGTAATTAGGGATTTGGAACCAATATTATTATTAACTAGTTCACTAGACTGGTTAAAATAGTGTTTAACTAGTTTAAACGGTTCCCGGTTAAGCGCCGGTTCACTTACGATGCTTTTATGTCGTACCGATAAACATTTCCGTGAGTGGTCAAACCGCATCCGAAAGTTGTATGGAGTGATTCCGAGTTCCAAATTTTGCTTAACTAGTTCGCCATATTCTTCGTTTGCTTGTTTCGTGACGAAAATAGCGGTCACTAGTTCGCCGGATCGATAACGAACTAGTTTACCACATAGCGGTGTAATATAGAAAGCTTATGGTTTTGAACATCCCGTTGATGTCCTTAAAATGTTTTAGTATGTTTTTCATCAATTGACATGATTCCGAGGTCCCGAAAATGCTTTGTTATAGGTTCGGACAAGTTAAAAGTGTTATATTTCTAGCCGAAATAGACATTTTTGAGATTAGGGCGTTATACCGGAAAGTCTTGTTTCTTTGCAAGGTGTGTTTTCATAATAATGTTTTCTTATATAAATGGACTCAGTTATGTTATTCGAGTGTCGTTTTTCAGTGTTTCGGTCTGATTTCACGGTTTGCTGGCATGAATAGTGTAACCGTGAATAGTGCACGCAACACTTTCTACCACCACTTTTAGGACATTGTTTGTTTGGTTTCGCATTACGACGAAAACCAACATACGTTTTAGCTTTGTTTTCTTGTCCTAACACTGTTCTCCAGTATACGACACAGTTACGTAATTAAATTACGCTAAATGCATGAGATTATGTAAATAAAATTGTGATTAGTTTGTAGGGAATTGCCGGTTTATTGCCATTTGTCACATTCTCCCCCTGTTAAAAAGAATTTCGTCCCGAAATTCAAGTTAAGTTATCCTTTAAAGGACTCTTCTCGACAAGGTGGGGGGGTACTTTGTATTGATCTGAACTCCACGTTCCCATGTATTCTCGGGTTCGTGACGTGAGTTCCCGCGGACCTTTACTAGTTTAATACAACTTCTCCTTGTCCGTTGGACTTTCCAGTCCATAACCTAAACAGGTTCTTTGGTAAACTAGAGTTTGTCGTCTACGTGAATTCCATCCGTTAGGATGATAACTGTTTCAACAGTCTGACTTTTCTCGAGATTCAACACATGAAATATGTCATGTACGTTACTGAGTTCTTCTGGCAGTTTCAACTTGTACGCGACGGTACCGATCCTTTCTAGAATCTCAAATGGCCCAACGTGTCTCGGGTTTAGCTTTCCGCGTTTCTCGAATCTAGCTACGCCTTTCCAAGGCGAGATTTTCAGTAAGACTTTGTCTCCGACCTCGAAGGCTAATGGTTTACGTCTTCTGTCCGCGTAGCTCTTTTGTCTGTCACGAGCCACTTTGATACGGTCTCGTATCTTTGCTGTCTTGTCAGTAGTCTCTTGGACTAGTTCAGGGCCAATGAGTTGTTTGTCTCCGACTTTCGCCCAGCACAGCGGTAATCAGCACTTCCGTCCGTATAGTGCTTCGTATGGGGCGGCTTTGATGCTTGTGTGATAACTGTTATTATAGGAAAACTCCACCAGCGGTAAATGAGTATCCCAGTTTCCGCCCAAATCCATCACACAGGCGCGAAGCATGTCCTCCAACGTTTGGATGGTTCGTTCGCTTTGTCCATCGGTTTGCGGATGAAATGATGTGCTTAGATCCAAACGAGATCCAAGCGATTCCTGAAACGATTGCCATATTCTTGACACAAAGCGACCATCGCGATTCCGAGATTGTTGAAATAGGTACTCCTTGACGTGCTATTATTTCTTTGAGATAAAGCTCAGCTAACTTCTTTGTACTGTCTTTCTCGCGAAATGGCAAGAAGTGAGCTGACTTGGTTAATCGATCGACGATAACCCAATTCATGTCGTGACCTCGAGAGGTCCGTGGGAGTCCTGTAATGAAATCCATTGATATCTGCTCCCATTTCCAAACAGGAATCTTGGGTTGTTGTAATAACCCAGATGGCTTTTGATATTCGGCCTTGAAATTCGCACAAGTTAGGCATTTCCCAACATAGGTCGCAATATCTCCTTTGAGATTAGGCCGCCAATAATACTCCTTTAGACCCTGATACATCTTATCATTTCCTGGGTGTATTGAATATCTGGACTTGTGTGCTTCATCCAGCACTAAGTGTCGTAGGCCACTAAAATAAGGAATCCAGATTCTTCCCATGAAATACAAAGTGTCATCCTTGTTCTTTTCCATTTGTTTCTCTAATCCTTGCAAGGATTCTGATTGAATGTTCTCCGACTTTAAGAGCTTCTAGTCGTGCCTCGTGCACACGCGTAGTAAAGTTTGTTTGAATTGTCAACTCTAAAGCTCGTACCCACAATGTTTTGACTCGTTCTTTCCGGCTCAAAGCATCCGCTACGACGTTTGCTTTGCCTGGATGGTACTTGATTTCACAGTCATAGTCATTCAACAATTCTACCCATCACCGTTGGCGCATGTTTAATTCCTTTTGACCCATTCAACAATTCTACCCATCACCGTTGGCGCATGTTTAATTCCTTTTGATTGAATATATGTTGAAGACTCCTATTATCTGTGAATATGGTATACTTAGTACCATAAAGATAATGACGCCAAATCTTTAACGCAAACACCACTGCACCCAATTCTAGATCGTGAGTGGTATAATTCTTTTCATGAACTTTTAACTGTCGCAACGCGTACGCGGTGACTTTTTCAAGTTGCATTAACACGCAACCCAAGCCCTGGTGCGATGCCTCACGATACACCGCAAAGTCGTCGGTGCCGTCAGGAAGTGATAAGATTGGCGCTTAGCATAATTTATCTTTCAGCGTTTGGAATGCTATTTCTTGTCTTTCACCCCAATCGAACTTTTTATCCTTTTGAGTGCGTGAGGTTAGCGGTTGAGAAATTTTAGAAAAATTCTCAATGAATCTACGATAGTATCCCGCTAAGCCTAGAAATTGTCTTACTTCCGTTGGGGTCTTTGGAGTGTTCGAGTTCTTTATGGCCTCTATCTTAGCTGGATCAACATGTATTCCATTCTCGTTTACCACATGACCGAGAAATTGTACTTCACGAATCCAAAATTCGCATTTTGAGAACTTGGCGTGCAATCGTTCTTTCTTAAGCAACTCCAGAATAGTTCTCAAGTGTTGTTCATGTTCCGCCTCAGTTCGTGAGTATATTAAAATGTCATCAATGAATACGATCACGAACTTGTCGAGGTATGGTTTACATACCCGATTCATCAAATCCATGAATACGGCGGGAACGTTTGTTAGGCCGAAAGGCATAACAAGGAACTCATAATGCCCATAGCGAGTCCTAAACGCTGTCTTAGTAATGCTTTCCTCTTGAATCCTCAGCTGATGATATCCGAATCTTAGATCAATCTTGGAATAAAGGCTGGAACCTTGTAATTGATCGAACAAGTCGCCAACCCTCGGTAATCTATACACATTCGAAAGGTTCCGTCTTTCTTCTTGACAAATAGCACCGGAGCTCCCCAAGGTGAGAAACTCGGTCTATTGAATCCTTTGTCAAACAATTCCTGCAGCTGTGTAGATAATTCCTGCATCTCCGAGGGTGCGAGTCTGTATGAAGCTTTCGCCACCGGTGCAGCTCCTGGCACAAGATCGATACTGAATTCGACTTGTCGCTGCGGAGGTAGTCCCGGCAAGTCTTTTGGAAAGACTTCAGGGTATTCCATTACCACCGGGATGTCCTCCACCTTGCGCTACTCGGCCTTCTTGTCGACCACATGGACAAGAAAGGCGATGCATCCTGTTCTCAGACTCTTCCGAGCCTTCATACAGTTGTTGGTCAGCAGCCGTGTGTCGTGTTTCTCTCCGTGCTCCAAAAGATGTTCTCTCGTCAGACAGGGGGAAAAAGAATAATAGTTTTCGTAGCACAACTACTTCTGCTCGGTTGTCGGCCAACCAGTCTATGCTAGAAGTTAAGTCGTAACAACCTAATTGAATGAGTGAAAAGTCGTTACTGAATTTTCGTGCTCCAAGTTCGAGTGTGCATCCTTTGATGTCTTTCCTGACTTGACTAATTTACCATTGGTCAATCCTATTGAATGGGAGGACGTCTTGTTTACTTAACTCGGCCAAGCATACTTTGAATTTTATGGGGATGAAGCCAATACCGACACCGGTGTTAAACAAAACGGATGCAACGGGTCGGTTGATAGGAACGTATAGGTGAGCCTTAATGACTTCACATGACTTCGCTAATTCCTCATTAGCTAACTTGATAGCGCAAGACATGTTTAACCTACATGACTCTAGTTCGTGTATATGCTTAGTATCTAAAGACACTAAGTTAAGCCGACGTTGGTATCCAAAGAATTGATACATGATGGTTGTAGAGTAGAGCATACCCCTGGACTTGCTTACTCACTAGCTTGATTCATCCTTAACCATCCATGCTCGTAGTGACCTCCTTGCCATAGTAAAAACCACCTCGTTCATTCTTAAATATAGCTAACTCATTAGTTTCTGCTTTGTGCCAAGTCTCACCACACTGCTACTCTTATCACTTTTGCAAGTGCCCTCATGATGAAAGTTTCACCTATCTCATTCCGAATTTTGACAAGTTATTAGCATACTTCTTAATGCGAGCATCGATTATGGCAGTAATCGCCTTCGCTTTGCGTGTCACGGGATTTCTCTTTCTCTTAACACCCTCCTTGGGCAGTCCCCCATCCTCACCACACCCTTAGCGAGACTAACTGAGAGAGTTACTTGAAAATAAATCTAGGTAGGGTGACATGATGTGATCATGATTCGGATCTCAGGGCTAAACCCCAAATGTAGCGCTCAGTGCGTTTAGATTCGAGTGTTATCCAATATGCAATCAATCCTTGACAGATTGTAGAGGCGTCGGGGTAACTAACAACATTAGCTCTAATCATGATCAAGTTCTAGAGCTCGGTTCCCAAACTTGGAATTTTTCCACTAGCGAGCAATACTCTTCTCGCTTAAGATTCTTGAGTTCTTCCCACAATAACCTCTTGTTGTATTACTCCCTATAGTTTGCACTTGGAGATTCCACCAAGTTAATGCCTCACTCAACAGAAGGCTATTAGTTTACCCAAAATGTTTACTTAGGAGTACATTTATTAGCAAGGTTAACTGACTTCCTTGTCTTTATCTAATGGATAGAACTCACCACACCACTGGTATCGATGAGGTCTCACGGCTTATAATCCGGAAAAGCCTTAGGATTAAAATCTGGTGTGATCGCATCTCCTAGTGTGGCATTGCCACTCATTCTCGTCCCATCGGGATTTGAACCACTTGAACTACCGGTACCATCAGTACCATCACTAGTGTCGACTCGACAACCTCATGTTGTTCCATATGACCTCTAGTTCAACTTTAATAGTAGGGCGCTGATTAACTGACCCTCTTCTTGGTGTAGATTTTTTTATCGATGCCACGTTGTTTCCGATACATAGTATCATTGGGTCTAGGCTTTTATTTGGACAGATATAGCCTATCACGCGCCTAAGAATTAAGGATGTGATTGGTCATGGAAACCTCAAGACAGCGTTGCTCTGGTATGTTTAAACAATGATATTCATGAATAAATGCGTTCCAAAATGCATAGTACCTCTTGAGTGTATTAGCCATGTGCCTAAATGGGAAAAGAAGTAATTCGTTGAGAAGGAGAAACCAAACGGTCGTCTCCAATTTTTACAATGTGTATCCCATACTTCATGGATCTCGATCACCCAAAGTAGGAAAAATCCTTCGCCGCACTAGCCCGTGTGACGAATACGTTGATACTCCTTGAGCTCCATGAGCTTCGACAAGATTGTTATAATTTCCATAGATATCGAATAATAAAATGAAGGGGTTGTAGCTTGGCTCATGCCATAGTATTCCTTGGAATAAGACAAATATCAAACGACGAAGTTTAATGTAATCATCTCCGATAATAAGATAAGGTAAGTGTCATAGACACCAAAGAACCAGCCCATGTACAAGAATTTCGAGAATGTTGAGGAAAAATCCTCCACGAGTGGCTAACGAGTTTTGTTTGCTTTCGATGACTAGTCTCAGACGACTCGTGTTATAGATCGAATGTTAAGTGCAAACAATACTTGTAGTCTTCCTGTATCGTAGAGTGTTATAGTAACCATTCCGGTTAGTGTTCTACTAGATAGAAATTTGAACAACTTAAGAACTTCGAATGGATAGTGACCTCTTGGTTTGACCCGCAGAGCCCACCAGGATTCCCATGCACTACAAGTTGTTATTACGTGGGCCCCCGTAATAATAAATTGTCTTGCATGGTCACCCCAGTGTCTCTCGTTCAAAGCAGACGATCAGTCAGAGAGAGGAGTCTATTGTCTACATACCTTCAACTTAGAAGGGACATTCGTGCTGGTCCACGTGCCAACGCCCATTGTCATTATTCGTGAAAGGGCACAACGTAAGACAGAATAGAAATATAGAGAATCCGTAACAATAGCAACTGGAGAGGCAGCTTTAAGATGAGTACTTCATCTCCCTTTTCTGGACGAGAGTGTCATCAATCACGATTAGTACAAGCCTCAGGGACCTCGTCCCACTAGTAGAGTTGTTGTCCAAGGCCGCCACCTCCGCCTCGTCGTCACTACCGAAGCCGGACATATACCATCCGAGGGAAAACAACCATCTTCCACGGGATCAATGCTTTAGGGTCTCGCTTAGGGACCACGACCGCCATAAGCTTCGTAATAGACGCGAGGTCATCATTCTCATCACATGAGTCATGGGTAATAATAGAATTCATAGTCGAGGGTATTTTCGTTCTTGGCAAATATTTCGTACAACATATATACAAATACATTATATATATAATCACTAAATCTCATGTTTCACATGTAAGCCTTAGTGTTTTCAAGTCTATTCCTTATAGACTAAACATGTATTGAACCATATCAGTTACTTATGATTGAGTCCGCGTGATAGATCCTCATGTTATAGTGACACAATGAAAACCTTTTGTCATTTTGTCATACTTTTTGAAATCATCTTTGTAATGTTATCAACTTTGTTTTCATTTGAGAGCCATTGGTGATTGTAGACCAAACTTTATAAAAGTTTGTCCCTGGTTCACTACAATCGGAGCTCTGATACCAATCTGTCACACCCTGCTAGTTGCGGAAGCGTGTTGCGTGTGACGTAAGAAAGGTAATCATTGCATCCAATCATGTATCACCGGCTCAAGACTTGTTTCCTGAAATACATGTAGTTTTAAAAAGTCAACAAAAGTTGAGCGAGTTCATGCGTTTTGTATGAGTTCCAATAAACTTGTAAACATTTGAGAGATTCCTTTGAAAACAAGTATGTAAAGCGTCTATGAATAGATCAATTAATGTTTTGCAAGGACATTAATATATGTGAAAACATAGGGAGTACCCAACCCAAGTGGGCTATTATTAGTGTCGAATCCCCTCGACTGTTTCGAATCCCCTCGACTGTGTCGAATCCCCTCGACTGTGTCGAATCCCCTCGACTGTGTCGAATTACCTCGACTGTGTCAAATCACCTCGACTGTGTCAAATCACCTTGACTGTGTCAAATCCCCTTGACCGTCGTCGAATCACCTCGACTAGGACACAAAAGCACTCTAAGTAGTCATAAATGGACCATGAGTGGGGCTCGGCCGTACCCGTTAGATCTAACCTTTGTCCATGTTTCTTATGAGAGTTATTGGCATTTCAGTTTCAGCCTATGCTCACATGATCTAATAGTTCCTTTCATAGCGAAATCATATCATTGAAACATATGTAACATGTATTTCACCCCCGAGAGTTATACATTCGAAAACAGTTAAGAGAAAAGGGGGACATGAACTCACAGGTTTGCGTTCCGCGTACTATGATATCGAAGTGAGCGTCCGTACGTGTCAATAACCTACATGTGTACTAATCTCGTTAGACACTAGGTCTTTCGGACCTCGTACAAGTTGTTCATCTTGAATTCTTTATTATGTTCTCGTTTGTCATCTTTGGAACAACTTTGTATTTTAGAGCGTTAATAGTTCACTCGCTCGATTGTTATATGTATTCATGTATTCTATACGTATTGAATTATATGCGAACGACTTTGAACCTATGTCATTGGGCTTATCCCACGTTTCATTGTTATTGGGCCTAGCCCTAGTTTTCTTGTTACTGGGCCTAGCCCTAGTTTTTAATGTTATTGGGCCTAGCCCTAGTTTTTAATGTCATTGGGCCTAGCCCTAGTTTTAGTAATTTGGGTCTAGCCCAAATCTAATCCTAGTGAGTCCATTAAATATACTCTTGCAATTTTTACCAAAAATTCACCAAGCATGTAACTTAATAAGTTCGTTTTTCACATGAAAAATGCTTGGTAATTTTTATAGTTTTCGACTTTCCGGATTCTTGTTTTTGACCACTTAGTTATGCGTTCGCTTTAGTGTCTAAAAATATGTTATTTTAGACTCGACATTGTAGTAACTTGTTTATGATGTCGATACGCCCAAATTGTCGTCATCAAGAGTTATGTATTTCCATTTCGGCCATTTTATTTAATTGTCCGATTTGATTTTACTAGCATTTATTGGACCATGTAGGAACATGTACGTGTATTTATTTTGATCACCCTATAGGTATCTAATACATACACATACATAGCACATATTGCAAGCACTTAGCAAGTTTTCAAAATTATATAATTTTTCTTACCAAAAATTATATTTACACATTGTTATATTTTTACCCATTTATTTTTGTAAGAATAAATTTAAGTTCATAAGAACTTCTTGAATATTTAAACTTTAAATATTCCATCAAAGTTTCCATAATGACGTTTAAGACCACTAATCGCGTTTAACATTGTTAATCACCCTTTAATCCCACTTTTAATCGTGATTAGATTTTTAGAAAAATTCGCCATAGTTTCCCCTAAACTATGACGTTTCCCACGTTTTCAAAACGCGTTTAAACCATATTTAAACCCTTAATCATAATCAATTTCCAAATCAAGTTTCATTACACCAACTTTGCATGCATGATTCATGCTCTTTTCCTCTTTATTTCCATAACTTTTATAAGTATATTTTTAACCACTTGTGTGACAACCCAAGCATTCAAGGTCAGTGTCTCGTAATTACGTGATTCCGTTTCTTATCATTTCTCCTTCCATAATTCTTGTGACGATAAAAATTAGTAAAGCATGTGATTGTAATGAAGATGTTAAATGTATAGCGTCTGAGTATATGTACTTGTGCTCGTCTGATTAGCAAACCCTAGACATAAGAGATTGGACCGGCCCAAGCATGACATGTAACATCAGCTAGTAACCGGCCCAAATATTGTTTCACTTTATGGCTGGTCCCGACCCGACCCAAGTTATTGTTTTGATTTGCAAGATCAACCGGCCCAGCTATGGTCTTAGTTAACATGTAAGGTGGCCCAAATTACTAATTACTTGGCTAACATAGGTGACCCAATTCTTTATTTATTTAACCCCATGAATACGTGAACAAATAGGATCACAAAACAAACAAACCCTATTTCCTTTCCTCCCTAAGTGCTCGACGGCAGTAGTCAAGGAACCCCCCCCCCTCTCGTGACATCATCCTAGTGGAGCAGATTACTGGTTAGTGAATTCCTTGGTTTGATTTGTTTTGATAATTATGTTTGTGTGTGTATGTGACCTTGACCGCATGAATATGATATTGATAGTATTACAAGTTATTGATGGTGCTTTTGATAATGATCATGCTATGAAAATATTATGCGAATTAAAGTATGTATGTTAATTAGGGGGCATGTGATAGAAGATTTAACATGATGATGAATTATTCAATGTATGTGTGTATGTGTGATGTAACGAATAATCCTGGTGCAATCAGTGTAGTATTAGGAGTATTGTTTGGTCCAATGAATAATATGTTGGTTGATTGCTTATAATGATGACCGAGAACATGCTTGTTGATTTCTATTAGGACCTGTCATTATTTCAGCTATTATGGGTGGTAAAATTAATGCGATAAGATGAGGCTTTTGATGTCCAGATTAAGTTAAAATATGTGATTCCAATGATTATTAGTTTTGATAAATGCTAGTGCTAGGGACTGCTTTGACTGTTGTGAAGAGGTTGACATTATATATGTTGAAAGTATGTGCATATATATCGAGTGAAAGGGGACAGCACATGTTGCATTTAATGGCTGTCAGTTGGTCCGCACATGATGACCAAGCACAACCATATTCATTTATAAAAAAAAGGGGGGCTTTGACTTAATTTGGGTTACTGATTAAAGCTGGGCCAGCGACTTTGGGCCGAACAAACTGCCATATTGGCAGCCGCATGTGAGGTGAATATGTCGGACCATAAGTGTTTTAGATTTTCAAAAGATGTACCCATATGTGCCTTATTTTGGAACCGTATATGTGAGACAGTGAGACTTATTATGGTACTTTGATGTTAAAGGATTGTGGGCGGTGGGTTGAATGCTTTGAAATGGGTCACATTTTTAGACTTAATAAATAGTTAATAAGATTTATGGATCCGGTAAATGAACTAACTAGGCCAAGTGATGGGTTAATAATGGGAATTAAATGTTTGTACGTGCAACAAGATGTAGGGATGCTACAGTTAAATGTGCTTCATGAATGCCTATTGCTTGTTGTGTGACGATATGCGTACATACTTTGTGTGAACGATTTGTGATGAAATACGGGTAGACGTAAATACTGAACGGTTTGTTACTGGTAAACCATGATAGGACGTACTTAATCAACCATTAAACAAAGACATAATCTACCGAGCAATCAAAGGTGAGTTCACTACATTCGAGCATGCGTCCCAGTGGTTGGGGACAGTCAGTGGGTATCCCATGGGGGGGAATGAGACTTTGGGTAAAAACGAGTATATTGGTTAATATTCTCACCTATCATCTTTTGTAAGTCCCTCATCGGGTATTAGTTAGTAGCGCTACTTAGGTTTGGCACCCTCACACCGCTCCTGTAGAGGACGGAGGTGAACTAATGACCCAGTCTGGCCCAGTACTAGATAGGAGTACGTGGGAAGGGCAGTCGTGTATTTCAGGAGCCGTCATTGTTCGGAATTGAGATATTAACAGTATTACTTGCATTGGTTATTGAACTGTTTTACATACAATTGGTAACAAACATTTTCTAAAACTGTGAACTCGCCAGCTTTGTCTGATACACTTGTTACATGCTCGCAGGACATTAGGTGATTGGAACAGGAGCTTGTTGGCTGGAGAGCAGGAGTGGTCATGGTCATGCTGAGGACTACTTATCATACACTTATTTATTTGATCGTTTAGTATTTACTTTATGAATTATTTACGCTTCCGCTGAACATATGGTTTTTGGATAACTTATGCTGGGATTTTTCTACTATTAAATTATGGAACTTTATTTCAAACTTGTGATTCAATGTAATTGGTGGCTCATTGCTAGTTGTCACACGCCTAACAGGGACACTCCCTAGGTGGTTATTTGGGGGTGTGACAGTTTGGTATCAGAGCCACTGGTTATAGTGAATTTGGTTTTAAAAATGTTTTATAAAACCAGACTATAACTGAACTGGTACGACATACTGATACGACATGGACCATGACACTCAGCTCCAGGCAGCAAGGTTCGTCTCTTGTTTACTATTGCATAGCATAGTTAGTACATACTCATGATTAGTATCACACTCGAACGCACGCATGATATTACAATACGAATTACTATGCTATCTGTCTATACTACGTGTTTTTAAGAATAGAACTCTTCTTGGGTTTACATGCTCTATGTTGTGATATCGACGGTCGTACTGTATGAATTTGGGAAACCTTTTTAACATGAGTAGGGAGGAACTGAGATAAGCATGCAAATCAGGTTATTATTATGGGTGCACACATAATAACAACGTGAGGTGCATGTGAGTCCCAGTAAATCTCGACTAGTGTGAAAAAGGAATCCCGCGTTGTTAGTCAATGTTGTATTAGAACCTCGAAAACTGTGAATACTATAGCAATACTTGACATCCGCTTGAAATGGTCTGTTAATTCGTCCCTTCTTCCCATACTTGTAGAATCATGAACGGACGTGGTGGAGGTCGTCGTGGTGGACGTAGTGGAGGCCGCGGTGGTGGGCGTGGCGAAATCCATATGACCCAGGCTGAGCTACAAGAATTACTCAACACCCAGGTGGCTGCAGCCTTGGCAGCTTATCAGGCTGGTCAGCCGGCGCCACAAAACCAGCCTCACCCACCGGTCTGCACTTTTAAAACTTTCATGGATTGCAAGCCACAGACCTTCAGTGGCACTGAAGGGGCTGTAGGACTTATACGCTGGTTCGAAAAGGCGGAGTCAGTGTTTGCGATATGTAACTGCCCAGTTGGGGATAGAGTAAAGTTTGCAGCAGGCACGCTTGAGGATGGTGCCTTGACCTGGTGGAATGCCCAGGTCCAACTGCTAGGTATTGAGGCGGCGAACGCCACTACGTGGGATGATTTCAAAGAACTGATGAGAGAGGAATACTGTCCTCGAGACGAAATACAGAAGTTAGAGAATGAGTACTACGATCTAAAAATGGTGGGGTCTGAAATTGAGGCGTATGTGAAGCGGTCGTATGAGTTAGCTGATTTGTGTCCGACTTTGTCCCGACCCATGTCCCGAAGAATCGAGTTGTTTATTAAGGGGTTACCTCCACGGGTGAAGGGTTTAGTTACAGCGGCGAACCTCAATAACCTAACTCAGATTGTTAGATTAGCACATAAGATCGTTGACCAGGAGGTGGAGAGCGACTCATTGCCACCTCGTATTTCTAGCACTACCACAGCTGCCACTACTTCCACTGCATCTGCTGCTGATAGCAAACGTAAGTGGAACGATACGGACAAGGGGTCCAACTCTGCACAGCCTCAGAAGAAGACGGATACTGGCAGCACCCGCAGTTCCAGTCGGACAGCATCAGTGAATCAGAACTCGAGTAACAAATCAGGGCAGGGATCATATGCGGGGAAGCTACCCTTGTGCAGCAAGTGTAACTATCATCACAAGGGACAGTGTGCTCGGGTTTGTCATCGATGTAATCGACCAGGGCATATGGCTAGGGATTGTAGGGCCACTTTTCCAGCTCAGCAGCAGCCATCACAGCAGATGGGTAGGCAACAATCTCAACAAAATCAGGGTACTCAGAGAGGGTGTTATCTGTGTGGAGCCGAGGGGCACTTCAAGCGAGACTGCCCTCAGCTGAAGCAGAACACAGGGGGTAGTAATGGGAACAACAATGCGGGGAACAATGCGGGTAATGTCGCGCGTGGGCGCGGGTTTGTGTTGGGAGCTGGTGAAGCGCGGAACGACGGCAACGTGGTTACTGGTACGTTTTCAGTGAACGGTGTTATTGCTTCTATTTTATTTGATTCTGGTGCCGACTGGAGCTACGTGTCTCTAGAATTTAGTTCTCAGTTAGGGTTAAGTCCTACACTTCTCGTAATGAAACACATAGTAGAAATCGCAAATGGTAAAACAATCGAAGCTACACATGTTCTATTTGGGTGTAAAATCGATCTTCTGGGTCAAGTATTCGACATTGACTTAATACCTATTACTCTTGGAAGCTTCGACGTGATCGTTGGAATGGACTGGTTGTCCAAGTATCAAGCGGAGATTCTCTGTAAGGAGAAGATCATACGTGTTCCCCTTCCTAGTGGGGAATTTTTATCAGTTCAGGGTCATCGCAGTGGGACCCCAGTTAGTATTGTTTCGGCAATGAAGGCTCAGAAGTATTTGCGTAAGGGCTATCCTGCCATTTTAGCTCTTGTCACTGATTCACCGCCTGACGAAAGGAAGATTGAGGATCTTCCAGTTGTTCGTGAATATCCTGACGTATTCCCTGAGGAACTCCCTGGTTTACCTCCACATCGTCAGGTAGAATTCCAGATCGACCTCGCCCCAGCGGCAGCCCCGGTTGCTCGTGCTCCTTATCGTCTTGCACCAGGAGAACTGCAGGAACTATCAAACCAACTCCAAGAGCTGTTGGATAGGGGTTTCATCCGACCTAGCTCCTCCCCCTGGGGAGCTCCAGTCTTATTTGTAAAGAAGAAGGATGGGTCCTTACGAATGTGTATAGATTATCGCGAGCTCAACAAGATGACAATCAAAAACCGTTATCCTTTACCTCGTATCGACGACTTGTTTGACCAGCTGCAAGGGTCAAGTTTTTACTCCAAGATCGACTTAAGGTCGGGTTACCATCAAGTGCGAGTCAGGGAAGAAGACGTTCCCAAAACCGCGTTTCGGACGCGATACGGTCACTATGAGTTCTTGGTTATGCCATTCGGGTTAACCAACGCACCAGCGGTCTTCATGGACCTCATGAACCGCGTGTGCAAGCCATACCTTGATGACTTCGTTATCGTTTTTATTGACGACATCCTAATTTACTCCAAGAATAAGAAGGATCATGAGCGACATCTGCGCCTCATCTTAGAACTCCTGAGGAGGGAGCAACTGTACGCAAAATTTTCGAAGTGCGATTTTTGGATACGGGAGGTACATTTTCTGGGGCATATAGTTAACGAGATGGGCATACATGTGGATCCTGCCAAGATTGACGCCATTAGAAATTGGGCAGCACCGAGGAACCCTTCGGAGGTGCGACAATTTCTCGGTCTAGCAGGGTATTATCGTCGTTTCATACAGCACTTCTCAAAGATTGCACAACCACTCACCTCGTTAACACAGAAGAAAGTAGTTTACTCCTGGGGGACGAAGCAGGAGGATGCTTTCCAGCTTTTGAAACAAAGGTTATGCAGCGCGCCAATCTTACCTTTACCAGATGGCACTGAGGATTTTGTAGTTTATTGTGATGCTTCGATTCAGGGTCTCGGTTGCGTGTTGATGCAACGCGAGAAGGTGATAGCTTACGCTTCTCGACAGTTGAAGGTTCACGAGAAGAACTATACGACACATGACTTGGAGTTAGGAGCAGTGGTGTTTGCGCTGAAGATTTGGAGGCACTATTTATACGGTACGAAGTGCGTTATCTATACCGACCACAAGAGCCTTCAGCATATCTTTGACCAAAAAGAATTGAATATGCGTCAGCGTCGTTGGGTGGAGTTGTTCAATGATTACGAGTGTGCCATCAAATACCACCCAGGTAAAGCTAACGTTGTGGCGGACGCACTTAGCCGCAATGAAACGAAGCCTAAACGCGTTCGCGCATTACAGCTCACTATCCATTCCAGCCTTCCTGATAAGATTCGTACGGCCCAGACTGAGGCATTGAAGGAAGAGAACATTAAAGCTGAGGGTTTACGCGGTATGGAAAAACAGCTTGAGCAGAGATCTGATGGCATCTACTACATCATGGGAAGAGTATGGGTTCCTCTGTTTGGTGATCTTAGAGAACTTGTGACGGATGAAGCACACAAGTCACGATATTCTATTCACCCGGGATCGGACAAGATGTATCACGATCTTAAGGTTATGTATTGGTGGCCGAATATGAAAGCCCTCATCGCCACGTACGTGAGCAAATGCTTAACTTGTGCAAGAGTTAAAGCGGAACATCAGAAGCCTTCGGGTCTACTGCAGCAGCCAGAAATACCCAAATGGAAGTGGGAACAGATCGCTATGGATTTCGTTACTGGATTACCGAGGACTCAGGCTGGAAACGATACTATATGGGTGATTGTTGATCGACTCACGAAATCGGCACATTTTCTAGCAATCAAGGAAACAGATAAGTTTTCGCAGCTTGCAGCAGTGTATCTTAAGGAGGTAGTTGCTCGGCACGGAGTGCCAACTTCTATCATCTCAGATCGAGATCCGCGTTTTACTTCTGAATTATGGCAGTCTATGCACAAATTGTTCGGTTCGAAACTTGATATGAGCACCGCTTACCACCCACAGACGGATGGTCAGAGTGAGCGCACTATTCAGACACTTGAAGACATGCTGCGGGCATGTGTGATCGATTTTGGGAAGGGATGGGAAAGACACTTGCCGTTAATAGAGTTCTCCTACAACAACAGCTACCACACAAGTATTCAGGCAGCTCCGTTCGAAGCATTGTATGGACGGAAATGTCGTTCCCCTCTCTGTTGGGCAGAAGTAGGTGACAGTCAACTCACAGGTCCTGAACTCATTCTGGAAACTTCACAAAATATAGCTCGGATAAGGGATCGTATGGCAGCAGCGCGTGATCGCCAGAAAAGTTATGCTAACAAGCGTAGAAAGCCTTTGGAGTTCGAAGTTAATGATCGGGTTATGTTGAAAGTTTCACCGTGGAAGGGCGTTATACGCTTCGGGAAGCGTGGCAAGCTTAATCCACGTTACATTGGGCCATTCAAAATTATTGAGCGGATCGGTAAAGTCGCTTACAGACTCGAGTTACCTGCGGAATTAGGCAATGTTCACGATGTGTTTCACGTTTCTCAACTAAAGAAGTGTCTGGTTGATGAGACACTAGTTGTGCCATTTCAAGAGCTCAAGTTGGATGACAAGCTGCAGTTTGTTGAAGAGCCTATTGAAATCATGGACCGTGAGGTCAAGGTGCGTAAGCACAGTCGTATTCCCATCGTTAGGGTTCGTTGGAACTCAAGACGTGGACCGGAGTTCACGTGGGAGCGCGAGGATCAGATGAAATTAAAGTACCCTCATCTCTTTCCCAAAGACAAAGCGGAGTCAAGCAAAACTGGTGAATCTCGGGGCGAGATTCCCTTTCAAGTTGGGGATGATGTCACACCTGAGCAAAATCCGCAACAATCTTGAATTTCTCACCTCATTCTCTCGTGTTTACGTGTCAAATTTCGGGACGAAATTTCTTTCAAGTTGGGGATGATGTGACAACCCAAGCATTCAAGGTCAGTGTCTCGTAATTACGTGATTCCGTTTCTTATCATTTCTCCTTCCATAATTCTTGTGACGATAAAAATTAGTAAAGCATGTGATTGTAATGAAGATGTTAAATGTATAGCGTCTGAGTATATGTACTTGTGCTCGTCTGATTAGCAAACCCTAGACATAAGAGATTGGACCGGCCCAAGCATGACATGTAACATCAGCTAGTAACCGGCCCAAATATTGTTTCACTTTATGGCTGGTCCCGACCCGACCCAAGTTATTGTTTTGATTTGCAAGATCAACCGGCCCAGCTATGGTCTTAGTTAACATGTAAGGTGGCCCAAATTACTAATTACTTGGCTAACATAGGTGGCCCAATTCTTTATTTATTTAACCCCATGAATACGTGAACAAATAGGATCACAAAACAAACAAACCCTATTTCCTTTCCTCCCTAAGTGCTCGACGGCAGTAGTCAAGGAACCCCCCCCCCCTCTCGTGACATCATCCTAGTGGAGCAGATTACTGGTTAGTGAATTCCTTGGTTTGATTTGTTTTGATAATTATGTTTGTGTGTGTATGTGACCTTGACCGCATGAATATGATATTGATAGTATTACAAGTTATTGATGGTGCTTTTGATAATGATCATGCTATGAAAATATTATGCGAATTAAAGTATGTATGTTAGTTAGGGGGCATGTGATAGAAGATTTAACATGATGATGAATTATTCAATGTATGTGTGTATGTGTGATGTAACGAATAATCCTGGTGCAATCAGTGTAGTATTAGGAGTATTGTTTGGTCCAATGAATAATATGTTGGTTGATTGCTTATAATGATGACCGAGAACATGCTTGTTGATTTCTATTAGGACCTGTCATTATTTCAGCTATTATGGGTGGTAAAATTAATGCGATAAGATGAGGCTTTTGATGTCCAGATTAAGTTAAAATATGTGATTCCAATGAATATTAGTTTTGATAAATGCTAGTGCTAGGGACTGCTTTGACTGTTGTGAAGAGGTTGACATTATATATGTTGAAAGTATGTGCATATATATCGAGTGAAAGGGGACAGCACATGTTGCATTTAATGGCTGTCAGTTGGTCCGCACATGATGACCAAGCACAACCATATTCATTTATAAAAAAAAAGGGGGCTTTGACTTAATTTGGGTTACTGATTAAAGCTGGGCCAGCGACTTTGGGCCGAACAAACTGCCATATTGGCAGCCGCATGTGAGGTGAATATGTCGGACCATAAGTGTTTTAGATTTTCAAAAGATGTACCCATATGTGCCTTATTTTGGAACCGTATATGTGAGACAGTGAGACTTATTATGGTACTTTGATGTTAAAGGATTGTGGGCGGTGGGTTGAATGCTTTGAAATGGGTCACATTTTTAGACTTAATAAATAGTTAATAAGATTTATGGATCCGGTAAATGAACTAACTAGGCCAAGTGATGGGTTAATAATGGGAATTAAATGTTTGTACATGCAACAAGATGTAGGGATGCTACAGTTAAATGTGCTTCATGAATGCCTATTGCTTGTTGTGTGACGATATGCGTACATACTTTGTGTGAACGATTTGTGATGAAATACGGGTAGACGTAAATACTGAACGGTTTGTTACTGGTAAACCATGATAGGACGTACTTAATCAACCATTAAACAAAGACATAATCTACCGAGCAATCAAAGGTGAGTTCACTACATTCGAGCATGCGTCCCAGTGGTTGGGGACAGTCAGTGGGTATCCCATGGGGGGGAATGAGACTTTGGGTAAAAAGTAGTATATTGGTTAATATTCTCACCTATCATCTTTTGTAAGTCCCTCATCGGGTATTAGTTAGTAGCGCTACTTAGGTTTGGCACCCTCACACCGCTCCTGTAGAGGACGGAGGTGAACTAATGACCCAGTCTGGCCCAGTACTAGATAGGAGTACGTGGGAAGGGCAGTCGTGTATTTCAGGAGCCGTCATTGTTCGGAATTGAGATATTAACAGTATTACTTGCATTGGTTATTGAACTGTTTTACATACAATTGGTAACAAACATTTTCTAAAACTGTGAACTCGCCAGCTTTAGCTTTGTCTGATACACTTGTTACATGCTCGCAGGACATTAGGTGATTGGAACAGGAGCTTGTTGGCTGGAGAGCAGGAGTGGTCATGGTCATGCTGAGGACTACTTATCATACACTTATTTATTTGATCGTTTAGTATTTACTTTATGAATTATTTACGCTTCCGCTGAACATATGGTTTTTGGATAACTTATGCTGGGATTTTTCTACTATTAAATTATGGAACTTTATTTCAAACTTGTGATTCAATGTAATTGGTGGCTCATTGCTAGTTGTCACACGCCTAACAGGGACACTCCCTAGGTGGTTATTTGGGGGTGTGACAACTTGGTTAAGAATAATGAAATCTTCACATTTTTATTAGGACCTTAAAGACACCATTTTCATTATATTTTCTAATCAAAATCTCCTTTTTAAACCACTTTGTTTACTAAACTTTTAGGATGATCATAATAAGAATCATGGTGGTTATTCTTTATAAAAGTCACTTATGTGTAATAAATCATTTTTTTTTAAGTTGTATTAAAGTTCATGGAACAAGAGGTTGATGATCTTGTTTAGATTTAAACATTACCAGGTTTAAATCATCATTTATATTATTAATCATAAAAAGATCACCCACTTAAAACAACTTACTTTAACATAATCAACATAAATTATGCTAACTAGCTATCACAATCTAATAAATCAATACATAATATAGTTATATTTAGTATTTATTAGCTTTGGGGTTAGGGTTTTTAGGGTGATTTTTATTAATCTTTTTGATGATCAACTTGTACTTCCATAATCTACTAGTAATAAGGAGCTTAAAAACAAAGGTTTGAAAGCTTACAATATTGCACAAGCTAAACAAGAAGATTAGAAGGAGATTAAGCCTCCAAGAAAGCTCCTAAAGTGGCTCCATGCATGCTCCTTCCTTGAATGATCTTATAATGGGTTTATTAGGCTTATATAAGTGATTTTAGTGAATGAAAAAGGATGGTAAAAGGGGGTGTTGGCTGCCGATTTTGGAAGTGAAAATGGAGAAGGTTTGTTGTGATTTTTTTTTTTTTTTTTTGTAAAAGATAAGTATGAAACATGGTGATGATCTATGATAAAGTGTAGTAATAAATTTCAACAACTTCACAACACCATACTCCTAATCTTCCATTTTTCAAACAAGAATCAAGGGGTGGGGCCCCCATGATTTTTGTAAATAATGAGGGGGGGGGTAAGTGTAACATTTTTTTATAAAAAAATGTTAAAAAGTAGATATTTTGGTCATTAATTAAGGTAGGGTGATTATGGGTTTAATTACACCATTAGATGGTAATTAGGGATTTGGAACCAATATTATTATTAACTAGTTCACTAGACTAGTTAAAATAGTGTTTAACTAGTTTAAACGGTTCCCGGTTAAGCGCCGGTTCACTTACGATGCTTTTATGTCGTACCGATAAACATTTCCGTGAGTGGTCAAACCGCATCCGAAAGATGTATGGAGTGATTCCGAGTTCCAAATTTTGCTTAACTAGTTCGCCATATTCTTCGTTTGCTTGTTTCGTGACGAAAATAGCGGTCACTAGTTCGCCGGATCGATAACGAACTAGTTTACCACATAGCGGTGTAATATAGAAAGCTTATGGTTTTGAACATCCCGTTGATGTCCTTAAAATGTCTTAGTATGTTTTTCATCAATTGACATGATTCCGAGGTCCCGAAAATGCTTTGTTATAGGTTCGGACAAGTTAAAAGTGCTATATTTCTAGCCGAAATAGACATTTTTGAGATTAGGGCGTTATACCGGAAAGTCTTGTTTCTTTGCAAGGTGTGTTTTCATAATAATGTTTTCTTATATAAATGGACTCAGTTATGTTATTCGAGTGTCGTTTTTCAGTGTTTCGGTCTGATTTCACGGTTTGCTGGCATGAATAGTGTAACCGTGAATAGTGCACGCAACACTTTCTACCACCACTTTTAGGACATTGTTTGTTTGGTTTCGCATTACGACGAAAACCAACATACGTTTTAGCTTTGTTTTCTTGTCCTAACACTGTTATCCAGTATACGACACAGTTACGTAATTAAATTACGCTAAATGCATGAGATTATGTAAATAAAATTGTGATTAGTTTGTAGGGAATTGCCGGTTTATTGCCATTTGTCACACTAAGCCCTCATTTCAATTGGTCAGCTGGCACATTTTGTGGTGGTACTCTATATTTCACTGTTTG
This sequence comes from Helianthus annuus, assembly GCF_002127325.2. Taxonomy (NCBI): domain Eukaryota; kingdom Viridiplantae; phylum Streptophyta; class Magnoliopsida; order Asterales; family Asteraceae; genus Helianthus; species Helianthus annuus. The sequence goes on from NC_035445.2 coordinate 25,819,359, forward strand.
CGAATGTTGGGTTGGAGGTACGAATGTGGTGATTTGTTTTGATGTTAATTCGGAGCAGTTCAAGGAGATAAGCTTTCCACCAGTTCCTTCTACAGGAATGGTTCAAGGTGTTTTAGTGAATGTAAAAAATGAGCTTCACATGTTTGCTAGCACTGGCATGTTTGAGATGACAATTGACCTATGGACGCTACAAGGGGATTACTGGATTAAGGTCTTATCATGTCCTCCGATCCCCCCGATATCATTGTCATTGTGGTGCGATATAACACATTATGTGACAAATGGTAATTGGTTTGTGATGACTAAATTAGGGAAGTTGTTTACAATAGAAATGGATATGAAGCCCTTCGAATGTTTTTATCCCGTTACTTGGTTTCGAGGTTTTAAGGGTGCGGTGTTTGTGGAGACCATTGTTTCACCAAGTATTTAGTTTGGCTTTCACTTAATGTTATCATTATGTATGTCAATATTTTAAGGATTTGTGTTTTTTTTTCTCTAAGTCATGATATTCGGCTTAAGTCATGTATTTTAATGTTATCATTATGTATTTCAATGTTATCATTCAGTTTGTTTTTCTCTAAGTCATGTGTTTGAATGTTGTAATGATTTGAGAATTTCATCATCTATGATAATTCTCTTTTATTTAATTTGCAAGGTATTTGTCCCTTTGTCAATTTACATTGACTAATGGACAACCAAACCATCGCAATCATGCTTCTAGCTCGAGCGGATCTACTAAAGCTGAAAAACGAAAAGAGTATCACAAAAGATACTATGCTGCACGCAAAGAAAATAACAAAGTATCTAAATTTGGGAGTGGTGATGCCTCCCAAAGTGCTTCATCAATATCTTTAATGAGTAATAGGTCAACAGAAAGGACGTCGTTAAGAAGTTTACAAACTAATATTACTCAATTTACACAAACAACAAATGAGAACGCCTCAAGTGTTTCTACTATAAAACGCAAGGAGTACAATAAAGGATGTTCTAATACACGAAACGATAATGGAATGCGTATTTCAAATGGCAGTCAAGTCAACCAAACCCCGATAGATGATGTTACGCCGACAACCACATTCCCATCTGTAATTGACGTAGCTAGGCATAGAACATCACGAGGTTTGTATTTATTTAACAATGATTTCTTTTTTTTCGAACTCGACATCTTTTACAACCTTCATTACTTAATACACCAATTTTTTAGGTATTTGAATTCATCCGCGTACTTTATTACCCCAATTTGCTGAAGTAATTGATCAACCTTCCTTCCAAGATGGGAGCGTGCAAGTTGATCCTTATAATTTTGTTTACAATGGTGTACCTGGAGAGCATCGTGTTTTAAAGGAACGAGGTGCATGTCCTAATTGTGGAGCAAAACGATTTCAGTATGAATTTGATACCTTTTGTTGTATGAGTGGGAAAACTGTGTTAGCAAACTTAGAAATTCCAGAGGAATTGTACCGACTTTTCACGTCTCAAGATGAAATTGGAGATATGTTTAGGCAAAACATCCTTGCTTATAACACCAATTTTTCTTTTGCCTCAATGGGTGTGACATTGGATGATACATTGAACAATATGAGAGACGACGTATATACTTTTCGTGCACATAAAGGAATATATCACAAAATCGACCAATTAGTTCCGAGGGATGGGACCCCTAGGTACTTGCAGTTGTATTTTTACGATCCTGATACTGAGTTAGATCACAGACTCCGATGGCCAAATCTTGATCGGCGTATTACTCAGATTTTAACACGTGTTCTTTCTACAAACCCATATGTCGATACATTTAGAAGACTTGCGGAACTAGGACCTCTGGACAACTATAGAGTCACTTTGAATACTTCGGTTGAACTTGACCAAAGGGTGTACAACCGACCAACGACATCGGAGGTATATATAATATTATATTAATTGCAATTATTTAATTGTATTGCTTATTTTACTTACTTATAGTTCACAATTATATAGGTTGCTGGTATTTGGGTTGAAGGTAATGACAATATCACTTCATATAAACGAAGTATTGTTGTGTACGGTAGGTCTGAATATAGTCAAACTATTCAGCCGTACTTCAGCTGTTACGATCCATTGTCGTATCCTCTATTTTTCCTAATGGTGAGTCGGGTTGGCATGGTAACATACCACGTCACGGAGTATCAATCAATGAGGTTCGCAACAATGACAACATCGAAGGAGAAATGGAAGGTACCAACAATTTGTTATCCTTTTTTAAGTGAAGATCATAAAAATAGCGTAATGCGTTTTATTTTTATTAACTGTTTGTTTTTAATACATCTTCATCGTTCAGAGGCAAACACACGAAGTGGTAGAACAACCATGGCTATGCGAGAGTACTACTGTTACAAGTTCCAGATTCGATCTACCGATAATGTGCTTTTGTTCGGTGGTAGGCTGCTACAGCAGTTTGTGGTTGATGTTTACATCAAAATTGAGACGTCACGCTTAGAATTTTGTGAGAGAAACCAAGCTAAGATTCGGGCCGAATTGTACCAAGGTATTGTGGATTGCGTCAATACTGGTGAGGTTCATGCAAACAGAGTCGGGAAAAGAATTGTGTTGCCTGCATCTTTCATCGGGGGGCCTCGCGACATGCGACGTCGGTTTCTAGACGCGATGACGTTAGTTCAAGATGACGGCAAGCCTGATGTATTCCTTACAATGAGATGTAATCCTAAGTGGCCTGAGATATGTGATAACTTACATGTTGGTCAAACTGCTACAGATCGTCCAGACCTTGTTTCAAGAGTGTTCCGGGCTAAATTAGAAGATCTTAAGGATCAACTCTTCAAGAAACATGTCCTCGAGGAAGTTAAGGCATACGTCTATGTCATTGAATTTCAAAAGCGGGGTTTGCCGCACGCACATTTTCTCCTAATCATGTACCCGCAACACAAGATCAATAACGCGGACCATTATGATAAGGTTGTGTGTGCTGAAATTCCTAACAAACTAACACATCCCAGATTGCATGAGATGGTTGTCAAGCACATGATTCACGGTCCTTGTGGCAATTTACGATCAAGCAGTCCTTGTATGCAGGGTGATCCTAAAATTTGTCGTTTTCACTATCCTAGACAATTTAACAAACAGACGACACAAGGAGAAGATTCGTATCCGTTGTATCGAAGGAGAGACACCGGGATAGAAGTGGACCTACGAGGACAAACACTTGATAATAGATGGGTGGTCCCATATAACCCAAGGCTTTTGATGATGTTTAACTGCCACATGAATGTTGAAGTTTGCTCAAGTATAAAATCTGTGAAATATCTTTTCAAATATGTTTATAAAGGACATGAGAAACAGGTTATTCAAGTCGATCAAAGTGAGCCAGGGGTTGTTATTAATGAGATAAAAAGATTTCAAGATGCACGCTACATATCGCCCCCAGAGGCTATGTGGCGCATTTTTTCCTTCTCTCTTTCTCAAATCTTTCCTGCTGTTCTAGCCTTACAACTTCATCTCCCAAATAATCAGATGGTTAGATTTAGAGATGATGAGTTGATGCCTAATATTGTTGATAGGGAAAGGGATAAGAGAACCATGCTAACAGCATTTTTTGAGATAAATAGAAACGATGAAACAGCAAGGGTACATTTGTATAAAGATTTTCCAAAACACTTTACGTGGAATGGAAGCACACGCCGTTGGAGTCGTCGTTTCGGTAAAAAACAAAGAGGTTGTATCGTTTCCGCTAATCCAGCCAAAGGAGAAAGGTACTACTTACGCCTACTTTTGTCAAATGTCAGAGGGCCTACTTCTTTTGAACATCTTTGCATAGTTAATGGTCAACAGTGTGCGACATTTCGGAAAGCAGCTCTTGAGTTAGGCTTAATAGAAGACGATGAATATCTATCACAATGTCTTGAAGAAGCCTCTACGTTTCAGTTTCCCAATGCTCTTAGAAGGTTATTTGCGACCATAATGATTTTTTGCCAACCTGGAGATATTCGAAAGTTATGGAATGACCACTTTGATTCATTGTCTGAAGATCATCGGTTACACTGTCAAAGTATAGAACGAGTTCAAAATATGGTTCTTACCGAAATTAGTGTCTTGGTACAATCCATGGGTAAAAATTTCAATGAGTTCGACCTTCCTAAGATAACAGACGATGTTAACTTACAAGATGCAGGTTATCGTGAGTTACAAGAAGAGTATGGGATTGTTTTGGAACCTGAACACTTGAGTGCCAAAGATTCACTTAATTCGGACCAAAAAAACATGTTTGATGAGATCATGATGCATGTTGATAATGATCTTCCAGGCGTGTTCTTTATTGATGGTCCAGGTGGAACTGGAAAAACATTTTTGTACATTGCCTTGCTAACTGAAATTCGGTCACGTGGTCTTATTGCCCTCGCAACAGCTTCATCAGGTGCAGCGGCTAATAATATGCCAGGAGGTAGAACGGCTCACTCGAGATTCAAGATTCCTCTTAATCTTGAAAATAATTCAATGTGCAATATCAAAAAACAGAGTGGGGCCACTAAACTGATTCGGTCTGCCAAAATAATCATATGGGATGAAGCGTCGATGGCTAAACGACAGGCGATAGAGGCAGTCGATCGTACATTCCAAGACATTATAGGTGTTAGTCTCCCATTTGGTGGAAAGATAATGGTTATGGGAGGTGACTTCAGACAAGTGTTGCCGGTTATTAAATGTGGCACTCGAGCACAGATTGTAGACTCCAGCGTACGAATGTCACCTCTTTGGTCTTTGACTAAGAAGATGCGGTTGACCATAAATATGAGAGCGCTAAAAGATCCATGGTTTTCTAAATTTCTTTTAAGAGTCGGCGATGGAACTGAAGAACCAATCGAAGGAAACTATATCCGCATACCCGATGACATGACAATTCAGTGCAACAACAGAGAAAACGCTATAAAAGAATTGATCCATGCCATCTTTCCATCAATTGAAGATAATGTATATTCTTCAGATTATATAATCTCTAGAGCAATATTGTCCACTAAAAATGATAGTGTTGACGAGATTAATAATCAAATGATTGAAATTTTTCAAGGGGAGGAAAAAGTTTATTACAGTTTTGATGAAGCTGAAGACGATCAGCGCAACTTCTATCCGGTCGAGTTTTTAAACTCGCTAAATGTTAGTGGTTTGCCGCCTCATAAGCTTCGTTTAAAAATTGGATGCCCAATAATATTGTTACGTAATATCGATCCATCACATGGCCTGTGTAATGGCACGCGATTGATATGTAAGGGTTTCATGCGAAATGTTATTGATGCGGAAATTGCAGTCGGTCAACATGCCGGCAAAAGAGTTTTTTTTGCCAAGAATCCCTCTAACCCTTTCTGAAGATGACATGTTCCCATTCAAGCTGAAAAGAAAACAATTTCCAATTCGACTTAGCTTTTCCATGACGATTAATAAAGCTCAAGGTCAAACAATTCCGAACGTTGGTATTTATCTTCCGGATTCTGTATTTTCACATGGACAACTTTATGCCGCGTTATCAAGAGGGATTTCAAGACAAAGTACGAAGGTGTTGGTACATCTGGCCAAAGAATTCAAACAAAGCGGAGTTTACACATCAAATGTTGTCTACCAGGAAGTGTTGCGTGATTAATTAGTCGCATCCGAATAAAAAAGAAGGTAAGTTAGTAGATTTTGTGCCTTATTTGCTTCCAGAAATTACCTTTTAATTACTATTTTAAACCACCTGTAGGCGTCTAACATTTTTTTATGTGTCGAAATCTGGTACAGTAGAGGAGAAGGTACAAGAAAGTCATAAGCGAACGGATGTATTGGTAAAACAGGAAGAGATACAAGACTCCCCGCATGGTGTTTTTATTGTTTTGTCCAGCTACTTGACTGTTTTGAACTCTTCTTGTTTTTAATTACATCTACTTCCTTGTTTTGTACTATTCTTGTAGAAGATCACCAAATAATCGACAAACTAACAGAAAAACCAGTGCCATTGTATCACGAATAAGAAAACTAACTTAAGTACTATACAATATTTCATGAGACGACGGATAAACTAACGGTAAACAATTATACTATTGTAAATTTCCACTCCCGCCGCATCGCGCGGGTAAGTGACTAGTATATATATATATATATATATATATATATATATATATATATATATATAGAGTAAGGTTAACATACAAAAAGCCTTATCATACATCACGTAGGAGACAATGGTAACCGTTGGATCAGGGGTATAATCACGCATGGGACCACAAAATCACGCATGGGACCACATGGGACCACATAATCACGCATGGGACTATAATCACGCACGTTCTATGATAATAACGCATGTTATATTTTTTGTCATGTATGTTAATGTAGGTTAAGCCCTGAAGTACATTATACTTTCTCTCTCTCTATATATATATATATATATATATATATATATATATATATATATATATATAGGTAGAGGATCCTGTAAAAAGGCTTAAAGTGTGAGAAGGGTAAGAAAGAATCTCAGCCATTAGATCTTTTGATCTAATGGTTGAGATCAATAGGGACCAAATTGTAAAATATTTTCATTAATTTGGACTCATTTAAAATATCTAGGGGCAATCTAGTCTTTTAAACCCACTAGAAATTAGGTAATGCATATGTAACTCCCCCCGTCTTTTTTAAACGTCAATAACTTTTTGTACGTAACTTTTTTTTTTAAAAAATTACACTATAATAACGAGCGTTTTTTTTATCTTTAATATGAGTACCATATTGCTATACTTATATAGAGAAAAAAATATGTTTCGATCAGATGTTTAGTCAATGAATGGTCTTATATACATGCTGAATGGTGTTATATACTTACTGAATGGTGTTATATACTTACTGAATGGTGTTATATACTTGCTGAATGCTGAGTTGTGTTATATACTTGCTGAATGGTGTTATATACTTGCTGAATGGTGTTATATACTTCCTATAATTAAGGTGACGGTTATGTGAAGTTTTTAATTAATTGAATTAATGATAAAATTACTTGTTTACCCTTTTCAATTAATTTAGATCTAATGGCTGAGATTATTTCTTACCTTTCTCACACTTTTGGTCTTCTTTACAATAACCTTACCCTATATACATACACACATTTATATATATATATATATATATATATATATATATAGGGAGCCGCTAAAATAGAAACCATCCCCAGTTGTAAGAACCGTGAGAACCACTCTCAACCAATCACAGTAAAGGGTATTTTGGTCATTTCCTTCAAAATGTCTAATCTTCATCTCTCTTTTCATTTATTGTAGCAGACTTTTATATATCTCTCATCTCTCCTCTCACTTCTCTCATCTCTCATCTCACCATCATCTCTCACCTCTTTCTATCCCACCATCATCTCTCACCTCTTTCTATCTCTCTTAAAATCCCCTGCACATTCAAATCTAGATCTAGTTCATCTTTCTCTCTCATTTTCTCTATTCCTTCATCTAGAACCAAAAAAAAAAAAAACACAGTCCACACCCCCCTAAACCTCCCAGCTGCGGCTCTCTCTCCGGTGAAACTGTTTCGGCACTGGTAACCAGCCGACAACACCCCCCTAAACCTCCCTTATTCACCCCCATGCAACACCCTCATCGCACAAATTTGAACCGATCACGAAGAGAGAGAGAGAGAGAGAGAGAGAGATCAGGAGCGAGAAGTGAGAGAGAGAGAGAGAGAGAAAGAGGGGAGTCAGAGAAGACGGTGGATGGCGGTAGCGCCGCCGCTCACGACGGCGGCGGTCCAGGTTGTTCCAACGAGTGTCAAGGTAACCCCCCTCTTGCTTCCTTTTTACCGTACTGAAGTCGGTGACGGTTGTTGTGCAGGTTCCCGGTGTCTGTGCATGTTTTCGGTTAGTCGGTGACGGTGGTTCATTATCGTGGTAACTGAAAAGGACTACTTGTTTTATCTTCATGTTTTGTCAACTGAAGAAAAAAATTTGGGACATTTTGAAGAAAAAAATCAACTTAAAAAGGAACTGATATGGGTTGATAAATTGAGATATTTTTAATTTAGGTAGTGGTGGTGTTCGTATGGTGCTGCTTTTTGGGTTATAAAGGAGGGTTGGTTGTTAAACAGAATTCATGGGGTTTCATACCCACTTTGGGGTTATTCTTTTGGTGGGTGTTCTTGAATTTTTGATTTTAAATCATGTATAATATTTTTGATTTTGAATCTGTGATGGGGTTTCATACCACTTGATTTTGAAGTGTGGTTTGTTGCAGATGGGGAATCAACTGTCTGTTGATATTGAGTTTTTGGACTGTGTTTTTTGGGTGGCGATGATGCAAAAAAAAAAAAAAAAAAAAACTAGATTTTTGATGACGATGGCGCGGCAACGATGGTGGAGGGTAGGTTTTGGAACCCGCAACCCCACTTTGCAGCCTTTTAATTATCGGAAAAAATCTGAGCCAAACCCCTTTTTTTTTCGAGATACACTTTTGTTTTGTTGTTGTTGGTTTTTTATATTCTTTTCCCCAGTCGATGACGATAAAAATCTATCCGAGACACATACCAACTTTGCGATTTATGGGTGAGTTCGTCTTGCGTAAACAAGTTTTTGTGTAAAAACGTTTTTTGAGAAAAAAAGTTCATAAAACTTAAAAACGTAAAACGTAAAAACTTTAATGGTACACGTAAAACGTAAAAAGTTTTACATAAAATGTAAAATTTAAAAACATAAAAAGTTTAACGTACGTAAAATGTTTTACGTAAAACGTAAAAAGTAAAACGCAAAACGTAAAAAGTTTAACGTAAAATGAAAAGTTTTTTTAACGTAAAACGTAAAAAGTTTAACGTAAAACGTAAAATTTTTTACGTAAAACGTAAAAAGTGTAAAAACGGCGCATTAAAAAACGTGTAAAAATCAGCGCGTAAAAACGGCGCGTAAAAAACGACGCGTTAAAAAACGACTCTTTAAAAAGCCCGGGGTAAAAACGGTGCGTAAAAAAACGACGCTTGAAAAAGCCCGGCGTGCAAAAAACCGACCCGCAAAAAAATTGTCTTTGTTAAAAAAATTGTCTTTGTTAAAAAAATCTGCATTTAAAAATGTTTTTAATAAAAAAATTCTTTTTAAAAAATAAAAAGTAATATAATAAAACAAAAAAGTAACAAGAAAATAATATAGACAAAAAGATAAAATAGAGTAATTTTACTAATCTACCATTTTGGATTAAAATATTAAAAACATAATAAGACAAAATCTATTTAATATTAATTTTAGTTACTTTCAATCTCATCCATCCATCTTCTTAATCTAAAGGTTAGAAAGTGGTTCTCTCGGTTCTTAAAACTGGAGGTGGTTTTCATTTTAGCGGTCCCATATCTAAAATAAAAACCACCTCTAGTTGTAAGAACCGCGAGAACCAGTTCCTAACCACTAGATCAACAAGATGGATGGATGAGATTAAAAGTAACTAAAATTAATATTAAATACATTTTTGTTTTTAATATTTTTATTACTTTTTTGTTTTATTATATTACTTTTTATTTTTTAAAAAGAATTTTTTTATTAAAAGAATTTTTAAACTCAAATTTTTTTAACAAGACAATTTTTTTTGCACGTCGGTTTTTGTACGCCGTTTTTACGCCCGGCTTTTCCACGCATCGTTTTTTAATGCGTCGTTTTTTCACACCGTTTTTTACGCTCGGCTTTTTCAAGCGTCGTTTTTTCAACGCGCCGTTTTTCGTCCCATTTTAACGCGATGTTTTTTACGTCTTGTTTTTTTCGCGGCGTTTTTATGCGCCGCATTCACGACCCTTGTTTAGGCGCCGTTTTATCACACGGTTTTTTACGTTTTACAATTTACATAGAAAAAGTTTTACGTTTTACGTTTTACGTTAAACTTTTTACATTTTACGTTAAACTTTTTACGTTTTACGCAAAATTTTTACGTTTTACAATTTACGTAAAACTTTTTACGTTTACGTTAAACTTTTTATGTTAAAATTTTTACGTTTTACGTTAAACTTTTTATGTTTTACGTTTTACGTTTAACTTTTTACTTTTTACGTTTTACGTTTTACTTTAAAAGTTTTTCGTTTTACATTAAACTTTTTATGTTAAACTTTTTACGTTTTACGTCGAACGTTTACGTTAAACTTTTTAAACTTTTTACATTTTACGTTTTACGTTAAACTTTTTACGTTTTACGATTTACGTAAAACTTTTTACGTTTTACGTTAAAATTTTTACGTTTTACGTTAAACTTTTAACGTTTTATGGTTTACATTAAACTTTTTACGTTTTACGTTAAAAAGTTTACGTTTTACGTTAAAAAGTTTACGTTTTACATTAAAAAGTTTACGGTGTGGCTCAGATTTTCCGTAAATCAAAAGGCTACAAAGTGGGGTTGCAGGTTCAAAAACCTACCCTCCATCATCGTTGCCGCGCCATCGTCATCAAAATCTAGGTTTTTTTTTTCATCATCGCCACCCAAATCCAACCGATCAAAACCCACATAGTCACTTATCAAAAAATCACCAGAACATCAAAAAATCAGCCGTAAACATCAAAATAACCAGCATCATCGAAAAATCACCAGAACATAAAAAATCAGCCGTAAACAGGACACAAGATCATAACCAAAAACATCAAAATCAATAGATCAAACCCCCACCATCAGATAAAACCCCCAAAACATACCGGAGGTCTGCCGGAGCTGAATCGTTCTCCCACACCCACACAATCAGAATCAAAGAAACACAAATCATAATTTGTTTTCAAAAGAGCTTACACAATCAGAATCAAGGAACACCATCATCGTCGTCAAAAAACCCACCACCGTCGCCATTAATCCTTACCGGCAAACCTTCACCACGGTCGTCGGAGAAAGGTGGGGGCCGCCTTCACAGGTGTGGGTGACCCACCACCACCGCCTTCATCGACCGTCACCGACACACTGCCGCAAAAAAACAACCACCGAGGGAGGAAGATGGATCTGAGAGATTTGAGGGTGGTTATGGGTGGCGGAGAAGGGTGGGCATGAGGGGACGTTTGGCATCACCGTCACCGGGGAAACGAGGGGGCGCCGCCGTCACAGGTGATAGGGGTGTGGGTGTGGGTGACCGGTCGGAGGTCCGCCGTCACCGGTGATCAGGAACCCAAGGGGTTTCGTAACCTCTTTCTTGATCTTTGAAACCATAATGGTGAAGGGATTTTAAGAGAGAATATCTTGGTTTCAAATCTTGATTTTAAGAGAGAGGTGAGAGCTTTTCTTTATTGCTGGTAAAAAAAGAGAGATGTGAGTGATGATGGTGGTTATGATTTGATATTTGGAGAGAGGTGAGAGATGATGGTATTAAAGACAGACAGAGAAAATAAATGGATTTGACATTTGGGGTAAAAGACCAAAATACCCTTTTAGTTGGCAAAGTTTGATTGCTGGAGAGTGGTTCTCACGGTTCTTACAACTGAGAGTGGTTTTTCTTTTAGCGGCTCCCTAAAATATCAAATCATAACATCCAAACTCTAACTGTCCATAAAAACTTCATATATATATATATATATATATATGTGTGTGTGTGTGTGTGTTTGTGGGAGTTGACTACAAAGTCCATTTTTCCTACAAGTATAAAAAGTTATAAAACACCATAATGTCAACCATAAAACACACTCAAAACCCACAAATAACAAAGTGAAGACTACTAAAACGCCATATTTATGAGTTTTGTGTTGTGTTTTGGATGATAAGGCTTTGATTATCGAATGAGTAACATTAGTGTGTTTTATGTATCATGTCGTGTTTTATATTCATAGTTCTACGATAGTATGTTTGAAGTTTTTATGGACAGTTAGAGTTTGGATATTGTGTTTTAATGATCTTCACTCTGTTATTTGTGGGTTTTAAGTGTGTTTTACCGTTGAAATTGTGGTGTTTTATGACTTTGTACACTTTGTAGGAAAAATAGACTTTGTAGCCGAACCCTTCCCATATATATATATGTGTGTGTGTGTGTGTGTCTATATATATATATATATATATATAGGGTTAAGTTCAAGAGTGAACACCCCCCTCATTTGTGAACTGTGTGAACTCATCTTGGCCCTTGATTTTAAAACGATAGGATTGTCACTAACTAATTAGATTTAATTCTTATTTAATTTCAAACCAATTTTAATTAAGAATTATCCTAATCAGTTACCATAATATTGTAACCAATACCTGCATTTTAGAAATTCAAATTAATGATTCATAAACAATATTACAACATTCTCTCTCTAAATCGAGAAGATCAGACTGCCCTTTTTTTGTTCCATTGTTTCCTTCTTCTTCAACAATTCAAGTTCCTTCAAAAGGCGATTTGATTTGTGGGATATTGCAGGTATCAATCAAAGTTTTAATTTTTTTCCTCAAAGTTTTATTATATCAGATCTAACAACCTGATATTGAAAACTGCTGTAGATCTAATTCTGTAGATCTATTCAACAATTTCGTCAATCTGATAGCCAATTTTATCTTTTTTATCACGAAACAACAACAACAAATCATCTCAGCTTCGTTCCCTTCTTCTTCTTTACGGCAATCCCAAGACAGTTTATTTGTTGTAAACCAACAAATCATGTTCTGCTTCCTTTAACACTTTAATCAGTTAGACATCATCTTCTCTTCGATGAACAACAACATCATTCAGCTGTGAATATGATATGCAGAATTTTAACTCGATGAAACAAACATCAAACAACGATACTGAATTGAAACTAATTGATATCCACTTCTTTTCTGTTTTTCGATGCAACAACAATAATAACTTGTCAATGATGTTCTTCGTTTTTCAAGCAAACAAACAACAATGAATAACTCGCAGCTTTGACGTAAAACTTATATGATACCAGAATTAAACGCTCAAAGAACTTTGATACAGGTCTGATGCCACGTACAAAATCATTCGAACAACGATTTGATGAATAACAGCTGTATCAACATTTGAATCAGCTGATTTTTTTTTCACAAACTGTTCAATATAGATCTGAAAATTCAGTCCAAATTTGTTCGTTATAACAGTTGAAATAGTTCGTACTAGTCCATAATAGAAGTATAATGTCTGAAATCACCAAACTTCGATCCAAAAGAAACTGATTCAATTCGAAAGTTCAATCGAAAAACATCGAAACAAACTAAATTTCAACCGAACATGATCAAATCAGTCTGAAACTGAAGTAAACTAGCAGGAAGTTCACAATATTATCGGGTAGGTATTAACGACTGACAAAATGAAGAACGTTCACATGTGCGGATATAAGTTATCAAAGGCGAAGTTGTTTGTTAAGTAAAATGACTAGTACAACATTTTCCTAAAAAAAGATGATATTAATAAAGTATTCTCACTGGTGGAGTGTTTTCCACTTTCACAAGATTCATTTGTTTGTGATGTAAAATTGAAGTACAAGCTTACAGCCACCCCGTTTTCAAACCATTTCTAAAAGCTATATTTAGAACAATATAGGAAACATAATATTAAAAAAATGAAGATACACAGAAATAAATTCATCATAAAGCCCACTCATGTAACATTTTTTTTATTTACATATGTACGTGAAACAGAGAAGAAAGGAATGGTTATTGGAGCACAAGGATCCGACCCGGCCCAGTTCACTACAATGGATTATTCACACGTGCAAAGAAGATGCCCTATCCTTAACAGCTCTTCTCCCAAATCCAGCAATTCTCCATGATTGTTTCTTTCTTTCTTTGTACAAACTTAAAAATATTTTTCATATTTAATTTTTTATTATACATCAGTACACTTGTGTATATTCATTGATACACCTGTGTATATTTATAAATACATTTGTGTATATACACATGTACAGCTGAATACATTGTACATTTAGTTCACAAAAATACATCCAAAACTAGAATAAAACTAAACCAACCAACCAACCAAACATCTAGTTTCCAATATAAAAAACAAAAACCAATCTAACCACGTAACCACATATGGTTAAAATAAAAAAAAAACATAGTCATAAACATATTATTGTCGACATGGAGCGTTTTAAATATTAAGCATATTCGCCACATTGTATGCAACCGCTTTAGCCATTACCTGATCGTGGAGCGTTTTAGCATGGGAGCACACAATCTTCACAACATACTCTCATTAAACCTACTCCGGACTCAGTTAGGAACACCATTTGCCTGCACATTATCCGTAAACTTAAATGACCGAACAGTCTTAATATCACTGATTTGTATTCCAGGTTGTACACATGTGTATCGACTGCGTATAAACATGTGTACACAGTGTACAACCCAGGTTGCAGATAAACGAAAACATACCCTGTGCATATGTGTACAATATAGTGTATTAGTAAATCATCATAACAATATACACATGTGTACATCGCATAAAAACATAGTAAAATCCACTATCTTGTTAAATCAACCCTATCCTTCAAAAAAATTAAGCACATAAAACGATAGAACCGCCAACCATCGCCTAAAAATAGAGCAACATCGCACAAAAACATAGCAAAATCCACTAATTTGTTAAATCAACACTATACTTAAAAAATAGGATGAGTATTGTGTACCTTTTGTGGTTGAAAAATCATATGAGTATTCCGGCGATCTGCTAGATCCGAAGATCCTCCTCTGTGTGATGGCGATTCCGGCGACTCTTAATGTGTACCTTGATGTCGGCGATTCCGGCTACTCTTAATCAGATGTCTATTCCGGTGGAACTAAGAGGGGTAGAGAATGTTTATTCCGGTGTCTATTCAGATGTCTATTCTGGCGATTCCGGCTACTCTTAATTAGATGTCTATTCCGCCGTCTCTTAATGTCGGCGACACTTTTATGTATCGATGCTGATGCTGGAAGGATTGAATCTCCGGTGGAATTAAGAGGGTAGAGAACATAGATACATTTTTTATTTAGGAGATTAATATGATCTCCTAAAACAGAAATATGCTATGATTAGGGAACAAAAATTACAATAATACCCCTTGTGCGAATTTTTTATTAATAAATATGCTTTAATATTTACAAAAATGTCATTACTCTTAGATCTCATCATCTACTAAATCAAAGGTCAAGATTTGTTCATTTTGTTCACAAATGAACCATTGTTTACTCTAGAATCCTACCATATATATATATATATATACATATATATATATATATAGGGTAAGGTTCATGCGAGAACCACCCTTATTGCGAGAACCGCGAGAACCAATGTGAACACAAAATAAAATCTAAAAAAAATCAAAAAAGCACTCAAAAATTTTTTTTTATTTTTTTTAATATTTTTTAACAAAAAATCGCTATATTTCGTTCCATAAAAAAAAAAAAAAAAAAAAGAACTTTTTTTTTCGAGTAACAGTTATCCATGCACATGTGCATATGTATCATTACTTCAACAAATTCGGTAATACATTATCAGGAATAGACAATTGCACTTTAATTTACAATACCATTAGTAATACACTACTTTTTACATTACCAATATTCAAAATGCACATGTGCATAATTAGGTATAACCATGATATAACGTGTTTTGGTACAAAAAGTTTGTGATTTTGAATGGAGAAGTAGACCCATATACATGTTTTTTGGTTAGTTATATCTAGTGGTTGATGGTTTGGTTATAGTTGTCAATTTTTTATGTAATATGTTGATTGGATGGTATAAATGGTGTTTACATACATGTAATAAAGTGAAAATATTGTTAATGGTATTGTATTATGGATGGTAGGAGGTAATGGTATTGTATTATGGATGGTAGGAGGTAATGGTAGTGTATTATGGATGGTATGATAGATGAAAGGGAAAGTGTATTCAAAGTGGTGTACCAAAACACCTTATTTCATGTTGATACATATAATGCACATGTGCATTTCTAATATTGGTAATGTAAAAAGTAGTGTATTACATATGGTAGTGTAAATGAAAGTGCAATTGTCTAATATATGTAATGAATTACGGAATTTGTCAAAGAAATGACAGAAATGCACATGTGCATGCTTGTGTATTATGGATGGAATGATAGATGAAAGAGAAAGTAGTGTACCAAAACACCTTATTTCCTGTTGATACATATAGATGCACATGTGCATTTGTAACATTGGTAATGTAAAAGATAGTGTATTACACGTAGTAGTGTAAATGAAAGTGCAATTGACTATTATTTGTAATGAATTACGGAATTTGACAAAGAAACGACACATATGCACATGTGCATGGATAACTGTTACTCGAAATTTTTTTTTTTTTGAAATTTTTTTTTATTTTTTTTATTAACAAAATATAGCGATTTTTTCAAAAAAAATAGTAAAAAAATAAAAAAAAATTTTTTGGGTGTTTTTTAGATTTTTTTAGGAATTACTGTTTGTGTTCACACTGGTTCTCGCGGTTCTCGCAATAAGGGGTGGTTCCTAACGGATCTTTGTCCTATATATATATATGTATATATGTATATATATATATATATAAAGGGTAGGGTTCTAGAGTGAATAACCTCCCATTTGTAAACCGCGTGAACTGATCTGGACCCTTCATTTTCATCATCTAGTGATTTTAAATGAATGACATGATGGTAATTATTTAGTTAGCTATGACCTTTTATTAGATGTATTAGGGTATTTGTGTGAATTCACATTTTGTTTTAACAATAACCGGAAACTGAATAGTTTCCAAATGTTTCTTGATTCCGTCAATCCCTATTATTTTGCAAATCAGTTTGATAAAACCCTATATTCAACTTTTATTCAAAAAGCAGAGCAACTTTATATCTAAAATACGACCGTCGAATTGAAGCGGTCGCTGGATCACTTTAACGATTTCGCGAGCAAAAGGTAACAAGACACCGACTGTAAGTGTTAATCTGATTCGTCAACTCAGTGTACATTGTGTATATTTTAGACTTTTTCTCATGTCTTCAAAAACTGAACTTAGGGTTTCAGTGTAGAGAATGTTTGTTTTGATTCAAATCGGAAGTTAGGGTTTCAGTAATATGTTCTACTTGTTAAATAATGAGGTTTTAGTCCGATTGTTTGTTTTAATCGGTCATTGTTGTGAATTTTTATTAGATTTTTTTGTATCGTATTGTTGTTTGGATTTTTTTATTAGATTGTTATGTTGTATGAACTTGATGTACACTTGTGTATAGTGTGTACTTTAGTTTGGTATACACTTGTGTATAGCGTCCTAAAGAGTATACACCCGTGTATTTAAGGTTTTAGTTCATTAAATGAGCGATGTTATGTTATGATAAAAACAGACATTGGTGTATAACCAATTTGTGTCTATAAGAGTGCATTTGTTTTCATTGTTTCAACAATATTAATACATTCAGTTTACTTATGTAATTAAGAAATGCAATTTTGTTTACATTTGTAGGTACAAAAAGGGATACAATGAGGAGAAGTAAGTTTTAAGATTTTTAAAAAATAAACACGTTTTAAGGTAGTAAATAATGTTCGAATTATAATAAGAGGAAACAGACAAGATAGGTGACTTTTATTTATCAATGAAGCTGATACTATAGTTTGTGTTGTTGAACATAACATTTTTTAGAGTTTTGTATGTTTTATAAACGTTTTTTTTTAACATAAATATGTTGAAACAGTTAATAAGATGTCAAAAGTGAATAGTGCTAATCGTAAGGAAGTGTTATGCGATGGAAATGATTTGTCGGAGGTTCGTGTAGATAGTGACCGAGAGCCAAAGATTGATAGTGTGGATAAGAGTAATAAAGGTAATGTTGTGTACGCTTCAGTCTGTTTTGTTGAAATTGATTACAAAATATTTAATATTTTTTAATAGTAGGTTCTGTTTGTGAGAATATTGGTGATGTTAGGATCGAAAAGAAACGGTTAAACATGTTGGATCAAAGATGCGAAGAGAAGGAAACTGATAAGAGAGGTATGTAAATGAATGTTGTATTCTTTTATTTTAAAAATTTTGTTAACCACTTAACTAAAGACACTTAAGCGATATTCAAACTTGTCTGCAGTTAATAACGGAGAAATTTGTGGTGACACAAAAAATGAGAGCCAGTAGACTAAGGCTTCCAACCAAATGGGTGGAGAATGTAGAAAGAAAAGGAAATTGATGAAAATATGTACAACAGAACAATACCCATGTGTAACTTGGGAAAGAATATTGTTTTATGAGTACGGTTAATATTTAAATTGTTTAATATAATACGTTATGATTAGGCTATTATATAGTCAGGGGCAAAAATAATGTAAGTTAATGTAGGTGTTTTATATTATATTTTCAGTTTACTCAGTTGTACACAAGTGTATGTTCCACTTTACACATGTGTATTGTTCTGCTGTACATATGTGTATGAGTGTATATACACAATGTACAAATATCTATGGTAGCTGATATAGCTAATACTTTATTGAGCAGATGAGTACACGTTACCCATGAAAATATAAATCAACCGCCGGATTCAAATAAAAAATGCAATGAACTAAAAACTTATCACATAAACCTGGCCGATTCATAGAAGCTGATCAAATAAAACATGGACGATTCGTTAACCTATCGAAACAAAACATTTAAAAATACTAAACCTGGACGATTCATGATTGTGTAAAAAACTGGATTCAAATCTGATTGTTGTCTTGCATCTTGTCTATTAGAGTCACTACTATGAGCATCCTCCATGATCAACGTCGTTATTTGATAAAAAAACGAATAGAAGAATGAAATTCGAAATTATTAGTTGAATATATGATAGAATCTTGAATATAATCAACTGAGATCTCATAAATATTCCTAAGAAATAGGACATGTAACTGACGATCTTATTAGAAACAAAGAAAAAAAATTGTAGAATTAAAATATTATCGTCTCCCATAATGATCTTCATAAATAGATTAAAATAATAGGATGATGAAGAAGAACCTCTAATATACTGATAAAGCTATGATATAATATTTGAAATAATCTATGGAGATCTACTAATTGATCTTCGTAAGTTAGCAAAAAAAAAAAAGAAGAGGATGATAACAAAATTAAGAAAATACTGGATTGATCAATGATTGTAAAAAATCTCCTAAAAAATCTCAAAAATTAAGGATATGGTAACTGCAAATCATTAAAGAAATATAATTAAAGATAAAAATGAAAAGTATAATTACAATCTTAACCTTTTCATCATCTAATCAAATGAACAGATGAGATTGGTTCACACAGTTCACAACTAAGGATGTTGTTCACTCATGAACCACATCCTATATATATATATACTAGGTTATAACCCGTGAATACTCACGGGTTGTTAATCTATCTTTCTAAACAAACAAATTATACACATATATATTGATTAACGAAAAATTGTATGATGAATAAGGTGTATAAATAAATGAGATGTGTATACTTCTGATATAAATGATTTATGTTAGTTATGAAAAACGGACTGTAGGAATAAAATTATAACGGCAATCTGAATTTAAAATACTAAAAAAACAAACGCATTATACCACAAACGTAAATAAAGGGGGATCGAAAAGTAAATGTAAGATATATGTTTTTTCGGGTTTTAAATAAAAACCGAAAGTCTATTACTGTAGCGCTTCTTGCTGGAGTTTCGTAACCAATAACTTGGAATTCGTTTTAGACCGGTTGAAAAAACAATCGTCACCTAAGGAAATATGTTCAGCTTCAAGTATATCATGCCATCCAACAACACCGTACCTATGGTTGATAAAATATGAAAAAAATTGTTAGTAATACATATAAAAATAGGGTAAAAGATACATAATAAATAAGATAATAAATTGATTGACAAACCTTCTTTGACCATCAATATTGTGTATACGAAGATTCTTAACCCAAGTATTTCCTTTAATAACTTTGATCTTTACTTCAGAAAACTCATTTAAACCACTTAAGTCAGTAATCAATTTCGGAAGAATCTACATTTTGTAAGAACATTAAAAACATGAAAATGTTATTATATGAAAAACACTAAAAATTAACAAAAAATAAACAGAAAAAAGCATAGTATAATACCAATTCATTAGTTACTGTTATGGCAAAAAAAGGATAGTTATGATCGTCACTAACTTGTCGATAACCTTTCACATTGCTAATATGTTCATATTCTGGCTCAATCAAAGGAGTGTTGTTTAACAAAACTTGACGACCGTGTTTATTGACTATGGTAATATTAAAATGTTTCACGTCGTTTATTTTAAAACACAAAATATCACCAGGATTTAACCTAAGATCTTCAATAAATTTAAACCAACCATCAGCAAAACAGTAATTTTGACCAATCTTTCTAATACGGACTTCCCATTTATGATTCTCGGATACGTTAAGTATAACCTTGTTATCCGGTAAAGGATAATCATAATGTTTAGAAAGAAAAGTATCTTGTAGAACCTGTAAAAAAATCAATTATTACAAATTGATGAGTATTATGTTTTTAATACAGCGAGAAAAAAATAAAAATATATAATAAAATTACGTACCATTGGACTTTTTAAAGGATTTTGAATAATTTTACAAAACGGTTTCCCCCACTCTTGATTTGGAACATGACAGAAGAGCTTGAACTTGAAAGTACGATCACCAAGATAGTTGAAAATAGAGTTAATTACAAAAATAGGTCCTGTGGTTTATACCTAATTTCGCCTTTGGGTACTAACTTTATTTTTTAACAGATTTAGGTTCTATGGTTTCAATTTTGTAACACATTTGGGTACTAACACCAAAATTAGTTAATTAATGACTAAAATATCCTTGCATTTTTTAAGTTTATCAATGTAACACATTTGGGTACTAACACCTAATTTTATTTAAGTTTAAATAAATTTACAAAATCTATTTATTTTTTTTATTTTCATCTTTCTATTATATCTCTTAGTTAACATAAACTCTATTTATTTTTTTTATTTTCATATTTTTATTTAAATTTCTTATTTAACATAAAATCTATTTGTTACACCAGTATTTTTTTAAATAGATTTTTTTTAAATAAAATCTACTAGCTATATAGTTTTATGTAAATTAAATTTCTTACTCGTTTTAAATAATTTAAACCTTACTCGTTTTCAATTTTGGATTGAAATGATTGATAATAATAAATATCTTTCATGTAAAAAAATTTAAGCCTTTTTAACTTGTTTTTTTTTGTTCATTTACATTTTACTATTTTAGAAAGATATTTAATTTACATAAAATCTACTAGTTGCACCAGTAAAATCTACTAGTTATATAGTTTTATGTAAATTAAATATCTTTTTTACAAAAAAATGAGTTAAAAAAAGGCTTAAATGTTTTTAGTTTTATCTAAAATACCTAGCTATATAGTTTTATGTAAATTAAATATCTTTCTAAAATAGTAAAATCTAAATGGAAAAAAAAACGAGTTAAAAAAGGCTTAAATTTTTTTACATGAAAGATATTTATTATCATCAATCATTTCAATCTAAAATTGAAAACGAGTAAGGTTTACATTATTTAAAACGAGTAAGAAATTTAATTTACATAAAACTATATAGCTAGTTGATTTTTTTTAAAAAAAAATCTATTTAAAAAAAATACTGGTGTAACAAATAGATTTTATGTTAAATAAGAAATTTAATAAAAATATGAAAATAAAAAAAATAAATAGAGTTTATGTTAACTAAGAGATATAATAAAAAGATGAAAATAAAAAAAATAAATAGATTTTGTAGATTTTGTAAATTTATTTAAACCACAGGACCCATTTATGTAATTAACTCGTTGAAAATAATAAAGAAATATCCATGGCCAAAATAGTTTAAAACCTCAGACCATCCATGGGTAAAGTAGAATACATCTTCTATTAATTTAATAACAACACTCCATGAATGCGTTTCATCAAATTTAAGACTAACTGTTGAGGATTGTAAGTTATTCATCCATATAAATCTACTCATACATATAGGTATTGCCTGAAAACCAAACAAAGAAACGGAAAATTTATTTCAAAAAAAAGATAAAACAATACGAATGATTAGTTTAAAAAAATAATGAAAGTTATGTACCTGTTGAATGGAAAGCGGATCAAGTATAGTTATGATAAAATACGGACCATGACGATACATGTTAACGCAAACACGAAAATTCAGAAAGATGACTAACAATCAAATAGCACAACAGCACATAGAATGAAAGAAAAAATAATGAGTATGTATTTATAAGAGAAAATTGCAAAATTATAATTAAAAATACAATAGAATCAGAAGTTGTTGTAACTATTTATGTAAATTATTATTCAACTGAATATTGGCAAAAAAAATATACAAATTAATGTAAATGGGTAATAAAAATTTAACTTATTTTTATAATGTTGGTAGTAATAAAAAATTTAACAGATTTATAAAATATGGATACGAAAGAGTAAATATCTATTTATGTATAATATTTAAATAAATAATGGCCAAAAAAACATTAAAGTAATATAATATAACAAACCGATATATACAAAATAAAAATATCAATAGTTAAATATTAAAACTAAAATACCTAATACAATAATCACATATCAACTGACATCTGCTTCAACAGGCATAACATCTTCAATCAAAAGTCACAAGGATCAAGAAAGTTGCAAACGGCGGTGGAAGAAGAAATTGGTAAAGTTACTTTACCGACTTATTTTCTGATCATTTTACCGGTAATCTTCGCTTTGATTTACAAACTAATTATCCAATCAGTTGAACGCCAAATTTCGCTTTCAGTTACTTTACCGACTTGTTTCCGGCGATTATTGAAAAATTACACGTGAAATCAGGTTATAGTTTTTTATGAAAATAAATGTTGTGTATCTTATGTGTATCAAAAAGATATTAGATTGCATTGCATGTGTTTCAAATTATAGAATTTCGGAATTAGATTATTTGGTTGATATATTATGTAGATCTTGTTGTGAAATTTAAAATTCCTTCGTTAACATTGTTATTTTGATGATTGAATAGGTTATAACATAAAATTTAAGTTTGAAATCTTTTTTCTTGAATGAAAATGTGTTT
Source organism: Helianthus annuus (assembly GCF_002127325.2). Lineage (NCBI taxonomy): Eukaryota > Viridiplantae > Streptophyta > Magnoliopsida > Asterales > Asteraceae > Helianthus > Helianthus annuus. Next base: position 25,842,343 of record NC_035445.2, read on the forward strand.
GTATGCGGCTACTTAAAATTTAGAACTTAAATCTGATTTAGATTTTTATAAAATTGAATGTTGTGTATGTTATGTGTATCTAAGAAAGATTAGATTGTACTGTATGTCTTTCAAATTATACAATTTGGGTTAATGAAGTTATTTGGTTAATATATTTTGTGTATCTTTTTATGAAGAAAAATATGTTTGTTTTAGTTAACATTGTTATTTGGATGATTGAATAGTTTATCATGATTACTAAAAAAAGAGGTATCTTGTTGTAAATTGATCAACAAAATAGAGTATTTTTTTTAGTTGTAATCCAATACATTGATACGATAGGAGTTAATTTGTTATTTTTATATGTATATTGTATATTGTATATTGTATTATTGAAAATCTACATAGACAGATTTTATGTAGAATATGAATTATGATTAGGAATATTAATAATATTGGTTAAATAATATCAGTATACAGTTTATAAATATAAGAATAATAAAGGAATATTAATAAAAACGTATATCTAGTATTGCTTAATATGTAATTTTGTTATTCATATAAAGTTATATGTATAAATTCAAGTTCAATACTAAATGTTTATAACAGTTGTTGTTATGTTACAGGTATATAAAAATGAGTTTATCATGCGTAGCTGTGTTAGATGAGGATTCCTCGTTAAAAGTGGTATGCTACAAATGTTATAAAAAAGTATATATAAATTGTGTTACATACGATTTATGACATAAATTTAAACACAGGTCCTGCCAACTGATTTTGTTAAGACTGTATATGGTGATGATTGGCAAAGAAGAAAATTAATGATACATCATGAAAGTCAAAGAAGTTGGCCAGTTTCTTTAAGAAGTGTAAGCGGGGAATCTGTTATCACTGACGGATGGCGTGACGTGGTAAGGGATCTTCAGTTGACAAAGCAGACGTTATTGCGCTTAAGGATAATCGAAGATAAAAATATGCAAATGGGTTGTTTCGTCGATAACATGTGTGGTGAATCCTTTTTAACAGTAAACCGTTACGGAATTTTAAAGATAATAGTAAGTATACTAATATGTATGAATCACTTTTTTTATAGTTGAAAAAGGAATGGTATACATATATATCTAACAATAAAATGCTACATAACTTTTCAGGTGATTCCAGAAGCGCATGTCACAAAAATTACTGTTACACGCCTGTCAACGATTCTTATAACATATATGCAGCAGGTCAGATTTGGAAAGTTGAGACGGACAAAATAAATGATATCTATGTTTTTACAAAAGGTTGTCCAAAGTTATTTGATGACCTTGGTATACAAGATGATGATATACTGTTGTTGATGAAGACGGACATGAACACATTTGAGTTAAAAATTTATCGTTGAGGAGTTGAGGTTGTTTTGACCAACAAAGAAGAAAGTGAAGATGATTCTGTGCTGGAAATACCTAAAGACACATACTACAAAAACGTTCAGTTTGTAAGTATTTTGAATTAAACTATAACGGTTTACTAATAAATACGACTTATTTACGTATCTTATTATATAACAGACATTTTGTGATGATGATGACTGGATAGATGATATGCTTTCTGAGGTACTAACTTTACATTTATGTAGAATAAAATATATTACAATCAGATTTTGTAATACTATTAATTATGATTATGATACACAGAATGATGAAGGTAGTAATAAAGAGAAGGTGAATAAAAACATTGCTGGAAAAGAAAAGTGGAAGGAAGAAACAAATATTTCAATGAAAGAAGACACAAACCAACCAACAAAAGATGATGTAATTATTTCAAATATAATAATAGATGATCTGTTTCATTAATATATGTAGACATATTTACTTAATAATCATTGCTTATTGTTATCTAAAGTTAGTGTTTCTCTTAACAGGTTAAGAAGAAAGGAAAACAGGTTGACGAATATTGTCATGCGGACGACAGTAAGGAGCTGATATGTGGGACAGAAGTTGAAATGCCAAAAGTCTCAACAGTTGGACAGAGAACTCGAAACCGGTTGGTAAGTATATGATAAGATAACAACATTGATTTCAATATTTATTATAAATTATGATATTAGTCTAAGTATAATGTATGTGTTATAAAATAAGGTAAACGAAAAGAGAAAGAGAAATGATAAGGCTTTGAAGAAACCGGATGTTGAACGAAAAGTTGTTGCAAGGCAAAATATTGTTGAGGGAAGTGGTAAATATGAATTCACAACAAAAGGAGGAAACCGCATGGTATGTATTTTTTAACTTAGTCAATAACAAACAGAAATAATATAACATGCATAAACCTAATTTACTTGTTACTTATGGCATTCATGCAGAGAATGCCTGTTAATGTTGTAAGATTTGCCATATTCAGAAATAAGGTGCATGAGTTAAAAGTGATAAACATGAATGGAAAAACCATCAATATGAATCTTAGGCGACAGAAGAATGGAGATGCTGTAAGGTATGCAATCGAAGGTTGGCCGATGTTCATGAAGGATAATGGGCTTCGTTTGGGTGACAAATTGCATTTCACATTTGTAAGTGCAGGAAATGCTGATCTTAACACATGTGGATGGGGTTAATGCAGGTTAACAACTACTCTAATGATGAAGGTGTTAATGTAGATCAAATCATGACTCTTTTATGCTACTTATTTTAAGTTAATTTTGTTTTGGACACGTAAACAGTGGTTATGATGTTTTATTTTGTTACTTGGTAGTTTAAGTTTAAATACAATTACTGTTATATCATCACCCAGAAACCATATTTTAGTAAGTAAGTAACGTTGGTATTTTCTATAAACGTTTGTTGATTATGAATGTTTAAGTAGATATATTTACATAATTAAGTTGTTGATGTTTATATGTGATACCATATTTTGAAATGTACGTAAAGATAGTCTCTTTTTCAAATGGTTGTGAATCTATATATATAAGTTGAAATATATATATATATATATATATTTACAAATTAAGTTGTAATTACTTATAGGTCATTCAGATTGTTTAAATAATTGGTGACTAATCAAAGAACCAGAATTAAAATAAAAAAATATTTACAAAAATAAATCGGAATAGGATTATAAAGTTGGTTCTTAATATAAAAAAAATAATTCCTTAAATAAAAGTATAAATTTGATAATATGTCTTTGTAAACTACATAGAAGTCTTATTAGAAACTCATAAGCAATGTAGTACATTACATCTTTGGCAATCCAAATACAATTTCCATACCTTACGCCTCTCATTGCACTCGTCTTGTGTAACTGCTGGAGTTAACGCTGTATTAAAATGGAAAACCAAAGAAATGATAAAATAGCATTGGGTGTCTAAAAAATAGTAAAATTTTTAAAAATTAAATAGTTATAAATTAAATACTTTGAATATATTTTTCGTATTGTTAATTACATAATTAGATATTATATACTTTTAATATATATAGAAACTTTATATGGTTTTTAAGTTATATATTAGTAAAATAGTATATGACGAAATATATGTCATCTATTAAGTCAACTTTATTTATATTTCATAATGATAAATCAAAATTTGTGAATAAATGGTTGGATCCAATGCAAAATAATGGTAAATTGATTTTAAAATAAGTAAACCAAATATTTTTGGATTAAGTATTTATGTAAGTTATTAGACTAAATATTGGAAATATAAAACAAAATAAACAAAGATAAATGTTGATTATGAAATACCATAATTAATAAGAAAATGATATCATCTATAATATATTGCAACTTCACCAAATACTTATGGATTAAGTATTTAGATTCATTATTATATTAAATATTGAAAATAGAAAACAAAGTTAAATGTAAATTGTAAAATAAACGAATTTAAAATTACAAATAATTATCTCTTTTATAATATCTATGACAATCATCATTACACCTTATTAACCTAAAAAACTACTGCAACATCTGTCACACCCCCAAAATACCACCTAGGGAGTGTCCCTGATAGGCGTGTGACGAACTGACAATGAGCCACTAATTACATTGAACCCACAAGTTTCAAAATAAAACTCTCTCTATTTAATTATAAAATTCCAACATGAGTTTATACGAAAAACCAATGTGTTCAGCGGAAGCGTTATCAAAACCATAATTTAAATATTCTCAACACAATTACATGAAAACCAATATTCCAATAAGTGTATCCAATCAGCACGACCCATGACCACTCAAACCGCTCCAAACAGCAAGTTCCACATCCAAGAAATCTAACGACCTGCGAGCATGCAACAAGTGTATCAGATAAAGCTGGCGAGTTCACAGTTTTAGAAAGCGTTTGTTACCAGTTGTATGTAAAACAGTTCAATAACCAATGCAAGTAATATTGTTAATATCCCAATTCCGAACAAGACGGCTCCTGAAATACATGACTGCCCTTCCCACGTACTCCTATCTAGTACTGGGCCACGACTGGGTCATTAGTTCACATCCGTCCTACCTAGGAGCGGTGTGAGGGTGCCAAACCTAAGTAGCGCTACCAACTAATACCCGTTACCCTCCAGGTAACATAATAAGGGACTTACAAAAATGATAGGTGAGAATATTAACCAATATACCCGTTTTTACCCAAAAGACTTATCCCTCAACGGGATACCCACTGACTGTCCCCAACCACTGGGACGCATGCTCGAATGTAGTGAACTCACCTTTGGTTTGCTCGGCAAGACTAGCTACTTGCTAACAGTTGATTACTCACGTCCTAACATGGTTACCAATAGTAATCAGTTTTATGTGCAAATGAACCATATATTTCGTCTACAATTTGTTCACATACCACACAATTACTGTACATGTAGCACATAGTTCAGGTCATACAATCAATCTAGCGACACAAGAATACATTATTAATCATGTTAATAATTCACTTAAGTTTTGCACTATCCACGACCACTCATCGTCCCATAATCCATTTTACAGCCCATTGTTAGTACTCATTTAGGACTTTAAGTCATACCAGCCACTAAACTTCGGCCCATACTAGCAGCACTCATGTTCGAAAATGAATCATGCACACCTATCCTATGTTTATGTAGAACAAGTTAAGTTATACACATTATCACTTTGGAGTGGGGAATATTAATTCCCTAACCCCACGCCCAGTTTTAATCCCTCACAAATGGACCCATTCTATTAGTCTAAACGCAGCCATCATGTGTCAATTTAACAAACAAACCTTATATGAAGTCATAAACCAAGGCATAAATATGAGCATACACGTATTGCCGATCACTATGCTCACAAAGCCCAAACATGTAATCGGTTAGTTGTGGCTTTTCTTTCAGTTAACGTCCAGCCAAATTTTAAGTGTGGAATTAAAATACAATATGGCCCGATTAAAATGTAAGGCCCAACTTACCTTTGTGCATTACCCTCTCATCCCAAAAGCCCGAAACAGTTTGAAGGTGATCCCTTCCAATACCCAATACGAATCAGTTACATTCCCAAAGCCACTTTCCAATCGTTCACGAAACCTCTACTCATCAATAGTTTATTAACAAAATTTAGATTAAGCATTTATTTGGATCAAATCATCACAGTCAACACCTACTAAGATCCTAATCATTCATCATAATCATGTGATCAGTATGGTAATAATCATTCGATTAACACAATGCCTATCATTCGGATCCAAGTTTCATATAAACAATCTAGGCTTCATGACTATTCACATAGTCATGATCATTCTCATGTACGTAACATAACACCATTGTTCATCAGTTAACAATATAAATACCCATTGCAAATATACAACACAGCCAAGTTAATCTCATGCACTCTTTCTTGAACATCTATCAATCTTTACAAGGCACATGATTCAATCATATACGTAACACACATACAATACTGATTCCACTAGTCATCACGTCTAACCCCTATGCTATCAGTTTCATCCTACGACAGAAAACACAGCCATGATTCACACATTAAATCAGTAAATAACGAGACTAGACAACGATCGTAGACTAACCGCGATATGTAAAGTGAGGAGGGAAGATCATGCTAGAACGAGGGAGAGCTTTAGAAGGGAAAAGGAGTCTTCCAAGCTGCCATCGACAATCCTCCCTGCTGCCGTCGATCACCGAATAGAAAGGAGGGGATAGGGTTTTCTTAAGTTTTACGTTCAGGAAGATTATGAGGGCATGAGGGTGTGCGAGACATATAGTGTTTCGGGCCAGATCTTCGGGCTTTACTTGGGCCGCGTAATGATGGGGTTTCGGTACTATATGTAACTGATTGCCAAGGGTTATGCCCTTAATATCAAAGGGTTGGGCCGAAAGCCCCCTTCCGACGAACTCTCACTCTCTTTCATTGAAGATAGTTTGCGGCGAAGGTTATTGGACCAAACAATTATCACGTGACTACAAACCACAATTATGGGGCCGCCCACCAAATATTCACATGGCTATCCATTGACTGTCTTGATAGCCATCTTGATAGTTAAAACATTAAACAAATTCAAGAACTATTCACATGCAATTTCTTGGGCCGAGTGATATTATGGAACCATGTAATTACATCAAATACCAATGTGACGAAGTAATACTGGTCTGATCTCAATTGTTGGTCATTAGCACATGGCTGCTTTATTGAGCCAAGAGATAACTGGCTGACCACCTTATTCATTATCACATGCAATATGAATTTTAGTAGCTTGATTGGGCCGCTAATACATGGGCCGACATACAAGCTATTGAAAGTTGTTAAATAATTGGGCCACTAGTATTTGTTCTTCATCACGTCTCTTTCAAGTCAGGTGTGTTGTGCACCCCAAACATCCAAACGTAACAATACTTAATCACCCAACTAGACTACATATGACACCACGTAAAACAAATTGTAAAACGAGTGATGCGTAGGAGAAAGACCTTGAAATATGGGGTTGTCACAACATCACTTCACTATCCTTCACATTGATCAAGAAGAACCCAAAAGGTGTTTGAAGAAATTAGTAAAGGTAAGCTTCCGATTTCATCTCCGATAACTTATAATCCGACTGTTATCTTGTTAATCTCAACACGAAGTTGTCTTAATTTTTCCAAATAACCCATATGATGTTTCTTTTTAAGCGATTAATGAGTAAGTAGATATGAAATCGAAGTGTAAGTATTTGTTAAGAAAAATCAATTATTAATATGTGATGTAGATTTAAAAGGGATTATATGTATTGCATGTGATTGGAACTTTAGTTTTTTGGGTAAATAATGTGATTCGGTTTAAATATTATGTTGCAAATCTTATTAAAAATTGGATTTTATTGATTTATAGTCTGATTTGGATGATTAAATGGATTTGGTTGTTGCATAAAAAAATTTTGATTTACATTATTCTCTTTTCATCATTAACTGACATAAGATTTTATTAAAGTTATGTATTTATATTTTTTTATCATGAATTACAATATGTGTATACCATAATATTCAACAATGAATCATTGTTTATTTGTAATGAAATGGATTGGTGTGATAGCAGTTCTTTAATAATATTGTTTATATGTAGATTATAAATAATGAAAATATTAATGACATTATATCATTTTAAATTTTATATATATGACTGTGACACCTCGGATCTTTCCGGATAACCTTTCGATGTAACAAACGTGTACGTAATCGACTAACAGTAAAAATGTATGAAAAACTATTTGCTATTATGTGTTATATGCCGAATTGCTTATGTGTATGTATATATATATATATATATAAGTGTTGTATATGTAAACCGATATCACAAGCAACCCGACTCGAGACCACGGCCTCGAGTGAACATTAGTAACGGGCCGGCTAGGCCTTGGCCTTGTAGGAAATTAAACCCAACCCGAAAACCCACCCTAGCCCACACTCGCAACATTATATAAACCCAACCCCACCTCCCTTAATCATTTTACACACTCTCTTCTCACACTCTCCTCACATCTTCTTCACTAAACCCTAAAACCCTAAAAGTTCTAACAACCAAGACCACTCTTCTCATCCCTCTTCTTCTTCTCGGATTCAACCAACATCAAGAACATACTCGGCTTTAGCTCGGAACCACCAACCGGAAGCTCATTCATCAATCCATCTTACCCGCACACCTTGAATCTCTAACCGGTTAGTATTTATATGTTCATGATTGTTGAAGTTGTTATGGTTTTATGCTTGTTGATGTGATTAGAGGTCTTAGTATGAATATTAGGCTTGTATGTTCATAAATGTGATAAGGGAGGTGATTACTCGATGATTTTTGGTTGTTCATAGCTTTGGGTTATCCGATGAATGTTAAGGGGTTGGTTAGAATTGCATGTTCTTAGGATTTGTTTGTTAACAAATATGAAATCTATGTTGGAATAGGTATTATAATCCTTGTCAAGAGATGATACATGGTTTTATGAGCTTCCTGTTTGGATTCGGGTTAAATTAGAATTCATGATTCCTTGATTAAATGTTTGAAGTTTTATTGAATGAATGAAGAACAGTTTGAATGTGTATAATAGTTTGAAAATGCTGATTTAGATCCAAATTGGTGCACAAATCGACCAACAAACATGTTTTAGTGGAAATAGTACAACCTTTACATGAAAATGCAATTTCATTGGATAGTACAAGTCTGCAGGTTCTAGAAGGGATTGCCATGCACGTTATCACGGTTGCGAGTCGCAACCTTTGGTTGCTACTCGAAACCACGCATGACCAGTCGAAACCTCCCAGTCGCGAGTCGCAATCAGCACGCATCGAACCTGGTTGCGAGTCGCAACCACACCTGCTAAGTCGCAATCTCCGGTTACGAGTCGTAACCAAAACGTGACGGACCGAGACCGCAGTTGCGAGTCGCAACCTCGGTTGCGAGTCGCAACCACCTTAGTTTCGACTGGGCTGTTTTATGTTTTTGGGCCTTGACTGTTTGTCTTGTTGTTTTGGGCTTCAACTGTTGGGCCTCCTATTGACTGGACTTCATTTTGATTTGCTACTGTAGGCATATGCGTTACTGTTTGTATTTCTGCCTGTTAACTGTGTGTATGTCTACATGTTACTGTATGTATACATGTTTACTTGTACCCGACTTGACCCATATTCGGTAACCATGTTAGGACGTGGTGACCAGCATACTTAACCAAGTAACGTATCTTACCGAGCAACCCAAGGTGAGTTCACAACTTAAAAGCATGCGTCCCGGTGGTTTGGGACACGAGACTGAAACAACCCTATCCCCTTGTAAAGGGGATACCGTCTACATTTCCTTCCCTTGTCATTGGGAACAAACTTACTTTATCTTCCCTTGTATTGGGAAACCTTTTTAGTTAATTACTGTTTATACGGAATGCAATCAACGGCACTAAACGCAACTCTATCACTCAAGTCCCTACTACATAATACCGATTAGTCGCCGGTGCCAGGCGAACGGGTTATTAGTTGATAGCGCTATTTAGGTCTTACCAGCCTCACACCGTGCCATGGTATGGGATCGGTCGTGAACTAATGTACTCAGGCAATCCGTCAATGATGATAGAACATTGACATCGGGGCATCCTGCGGAAACGCATTCGGTTACCTAGTGTTCGGTATTGGAAAAACAGTTTAGTCGCTTACTTTTGGGGTAGCTCCCCATGGCATGTATAAACGGATAAATTAACTGGTGAAACAAGTTTTTGGTAATTAAAACTGGGCAACTAGTGAACTCACTCAGCATTATTGTTGACCCCCTTACTGCATGCTTTGCAGGTGGCCAGTGACTGGAGCAGCTGCTTGGGATGTGTAGTGGTCGTCTGCCCGTGTGTTGGGCATTTATCGTGTTTACCTTGCGAACAATGTTTAAAACTGTTTATTATGCTTCCGCTACATTTACTCTGAACTTAAACTTTGAACACTGAACTTGATATTTGCTAATCTTATGGTTAGTAAGTATTACTTTTGCTATTAACTTAAGTTGTCAGTATAATTGGTGGCTGGATCCTGGTCAGTCACGCCCTCGAAGCGGGTGATATCCGCGGGTGAATTTGGGGGTGTGACAGATTGGTATCAGAGCCATTGGTTATAGTGAACTTGGTTTTAAAAAGGGAAAAAAATCTTTTTGAGAAAAACCAGACTATAACCCGTGACTCGTGACGACACTACACTCCAAGTACAAGGCTCGACTTATCTGACCTCATAGCTCGGACCCATAGTTACTTGCTTACTTGTCTTATGCTTTCTGCTTTACTATACGTACTAGTTGCCTGATTAGATAGATACATCTTCTCTCTTCTATCTTATTCTCGCTATGTTACGACATCACACTCATACTATGTTTTCTGGTTATGAAGACAATGAGTGGACGCGGACGAGGAAACGTCAACATGACCCCGGCTCAGTTCACTAGCCTGCTCAACACTGTGGCTGCAGCTTTCGCAGCTCACCCGATAGGTAAACTCGTTGTTTTAGGATGTTTAGATCCTACCGCCACAGCGTCTTTTCGCCTCTAAACCTATTTCGCTTCATTCCTCACGACAGGTCAGCCTGCACCTGTGCAACCACGTGTTTGTACCTTCAAGACCTTTATGGATTGCAAGCCTCTTCCTTTCAATGGCACGGAGGGTGCCATAGGACTCCTGCACTGGATCGAGAAGGTCGAAGCTGTTTTCGCTGTCTGTGAATGCCCAACTGCTAATTGGGTGAAGTTTGCTACTGGTACTCTGGAGGGAAGCGCTCTTTCATGGTGGAAGGCGCAAATTCAAATGCTTGGTTTGGAGACTGCTAACGCTACTGCGTGGGAAGATTTCAAGGATATGATCAAGGAAGAGTACTGTCACAGGGATGACATCCACAAGCTGGAAAATGAGTACTATGAACTCAAGATGGTTGGGTTAGAGATTGAGACCTACACCAAGCTGTCCAACGACTATGCTGCTCTTTGTCCAAACATGTCTCGACCCATGTACCGAAGGATCGAACTGTACATCAAGGGTCTAGCTCCAGAAATCCGAAGCCATGTAACTTCAGCCAACCACACTACCATTCAGCCAATCGTTCGACTTGCCCACAAACTCACTGACCAGGCTGTGGAAGAGGGCAGATTGCCCAAAAGGATCAGTGCTGCGGAAGGAAGTTCTAGTGATGGCAAACGAAAGTGGGATGGAAATCAGGGCAAGGATGCTAACCCTACACAAGCCCCAGCTCAGCAAAGGAAAACTGACAACAACAAAGGCACTCAGCAACAGGGTGGCTACCGGGGAAACTACCCTAAGTGCAACAAGTGTAACAGACACCACAATGGGGCATGCAACAAGGGTCAGTGTCAGCGATGCCACAAGATGGGGCACGAAGCCAAGGATTGTAGAAGTCAGTTCCCAGCAAGGCAGAATCAGCAACAACCCCAACAGCAACAGCAGCAGGGAAACAACAGAGCATGTTTTAAATGCGGGGCAACGGGGCACATGCGAAAAGATTGCCCTGAACTGAATCAGAATCGCAACAACAATCAGGGAGCTGGGAACAATGAGCAGAACAACAATGCTGGGAATGCAAGGGGAAGAGCTTTCGTGATTGGAGCTGGAGAGGCAAGGAACGATCCCAACGTCGTGGCGGGTAAGTTCCTACTTGATGATCGTTATGTTTCTGTGTTATTTGATTCCGGTGCCGATGCCAGTTATGTATCCCTTCGCATTAGTAAGAAACTTAAGCACTCGCCTGCCTTATTAAGTTCTAAGCACATCGTCGAGATAGCTAATGGTAAGAACATCGAGGCCACGCATGTGATCCACGACTGCACCCTAGAATTGTCTGGCCACACATTTAGTATCGATCTTTTCCCTGTCAAACTTGGAAGCTTCGACGTCGTCATTGGTATGGATTGGTTGTCCAAACATCGCGCTGAGATCCTCTGTCAAGAGAAAGCAGTTCGTATACCTCGTCGTTCTGGTCAACCCCTCATCATCCAAGGCAACAAAGGGGGAGAAGTCACCGGCATTATCTCGCTTTTAAAAGCCCAGAAGTGTTTGCAGAAAGGGCACACCGCTATTCTAGCACTCGTCACCAACACCTACGAAAAGGAAAGGAGGATTGAAGATTTTCCTGTAGTACGCGATTATCCCGAGGTATTCCCTGAGGAACTACCTGGACTCCCTCCTCACCGTCAGGTCGAATTTCAGATCGAGCTAGCTCCCGGAGCAGCACCCATAGCTCGTGCACCGTACCGTTTAGCCCCTGCAGAACTGAAGGAACTCTCGACGCAACTACAAGAACTATAGGATAAAGGATTTATCCGTCCTAGTTCATCACCCTGGGGAGCCCCAGTACTCTTTGTCAAGAAGAAGGATGGCACATTCCGAATGTGCATCGACTACCGTGAGTTGAACAAGGTTACCATCAAGAATCGTTACCCTCTCCCGCGCATCGACGATTTGTTTGATCAATTGCAAGGATCGAGTTACTATTCTAAGATTGACCTGCGATCAGGCTATCATCAGCTAAGAGTTCGTAATGAAGATATTTCCAAGACGGCGTTCAGGACTCGTTATGGTCATTACGAGTTCCTCGTTATGCCTTTTGGAATGACCAACGCACCTGCAGTGTTCATGGATCTTATGAACCGCGTATGTAAGCCTTACCTCGACAAATTCGTGATTGTGTTTATCGACGACATTCTGATTTATTCGAAAAGTCAAGAAGAGCATGAACAGCACCTACGCCTTATCCTCGAACTCCTTCGCAACGAGCAATTGTACGCCAAATTCTCTAAATGTGACTTCTGGCTTCGGGAAGTCCATTTCCTCGGCCATGTAGTTAATAAGAACGGAATTCATGTCGACCCAGCTAAGATTGAATCGATAAAGAACTGGCCTACGCCTAAGACCCCCACTGAAGTTCGCCAATTTTTGGGTTTGGCAGGCTACTACCGCAGATTTATTCAGGGATTCTCCAAGATTGCACAACCTCTCACGACTCTTACTCAGAAAGGCGTCGCCTACAAGTGGAATGCAGTACAGGAATCTGCTTTTCAGAGGCTTAAGGATAACCTCTGTAGCGCTCCTATTCTCTCGTTACCTGAAGGCACTGACGACTTTGTGGTTTACTGCGATGCGTCTATTCATGGACTCGGTTGCGTACTAATGCAACGCGAGAAAGTTATTGCCTACGCCTCACGACAACTCAAGACGCATGAAAAGAACTACACAACGCATGACTTGGAACTGGGAGCAGTGATCTTTGCTCTTAAGATATGGAGACATTACCTGTACGGTACCAAGTGCACTATTTACACCGATCACAGGAGTCTCGAGCATATCTTTAGGCAAAAGGAATTGAACATGAGACAACGTCGTTGGGTCGAACTCTTGAATGACTACGAATGCGCCATCAAATACCATCCGGGCAAAGCCAATGTCGTGGCAGACGCCCTCAGCCGAAAGGACACTATACCAAAGCGCGTGCGAGCACTGCAACTTACCATCCAGTCTAACCTCCCTACCCAGATTCGAAACGCCCAAATTGAAGCATTGAAGCCGGAGAACATCAGGGCTGAATCCCTGCGAGGATCGAGACAGCAACTAGAACAGAAAGAAGATGGTGCTTACTATGTAACAGGGCGCATTTGGGTTCCACTCTACGGAGATTTACGTGAACTCGTGATGGACGAAGCCCACAAGTCCCGCTACTCGGTACATCCTGGTTCGGACAAGATGTACCACGACTTGAAGACTACGTATTGGTGGCCCGGTATGAAGGCCCACATAGCAACATACGTCAGCAAATGTTTGACTTGCGCGAGAGTCAAGACAGAATACCAGAAGCCAGCAGGTCTACTCCAACAACCAGAAATCCCGAAATGGAAATGGGAGCAAATTTCCATGGATTTTGTTACAGGGTTACCTAGGTCTCAACGCGGAAATGATGCTATTTGGGTAATAGTAGATCGATTGACCAAGTCCGCGCACTTTCTGGCTATTAAGGAAACAGACAAGTTTTCTACCTTGGCGGAGATTTACTTAAAGGAAGTAGTTTCGAGGCACGGAGTGCCAACCTCAATTATTTCCGACCGAGACGCTCGATTTACTTCGGAATTGTGGCAAGCTATGCACAAATGCTTTGGCTCACGTTTGGATATGAGCACTGCTTATCACCCGCAAACGGATGGACAGTCCGAACGTACCATTCAGACTCTAGAAGACATGCTTAGAGCGTGTGTGATCGATTTTGGCAAGAATTGGGAGAAGCATCTACCGCTAGTAGAATTCTCCTACAACAACAGCTACCACACTAGCATTCAGGCAGCACCTTTTGAGGCATTGTACGGACGTAAATGCCGGTCACCTCTCTGCTGGGCAGAAATCGGTGATAGTCAAATCACGGGCCCAGAGTTGGTGGTGGACACAACGGAGAAGATTGCCCAGATCAGACAACGCATGGCGGCAGCTCGTGACCGTCAGAAGAGCTACGCTGATAAGCGTAGGAAACCATTGGAATTCCAGGTCGGTGACCGGGTTCTACTTAAAGTCTCACCCTGGAAGGGTGTGGTTCGCTTTGGTAAACGGGGCAAGCTTAATCCGCGATATATCGGACCATTCGAAATTACCGAGAAGATCGGTAAGGTTGCTTATAGATTGAACCTGCCTGAAGAACTGAGTGCGGTACATAACGTTTTCCACGTATCTAACCTGAAGAAGTGTTTGTCGAATGAAACACTTGTGATTCCTTTTAAGGAACTAACGATTGACGAACAGCTACACTTTACTGAGGAACCGATTGAGATCACTGATCGAGAGATCAAAATCCTCAAACGTAGCCAGATACCTCTTGTACGAGTTCGTTGGAACTCGCGACGTGGCCCAGAGTATACCTGGGAGCGGGAAGACCAGATGAAGCACAAGTATCCCCAGTTGTTCCCAAACGAAAATCCCAGCACTGAAGCTACGAACGAATTTCGGGACGAAATTCCAAACTAACGGGGGGATGATGTGACACCCCGTTGAAGCGCCTTCACATACACTAGCTTGACAGTGGCTGCCTTAACTTTCGGGACGAAAGTTCCTAAAACTTGGGGATAATGTGACACCTCGGATCTTTCCGGATAACCTTTCGATGTAACAAACGTGTACGTAATCGACTAACAGTAAAAATGTATGAAAAACTATTTGCTATTATGTGTTATATGCCGAATTGCTTATGTGTATGTATATATATATATAAGTGTTGTATATGTAAACCGATATCACAAGCAACCCGACTCGAGACCACGGCCTCGAGTGAACATTAGTAACGGGCCGGCTAGGCCTTGGCCTTGTAGGAAATTAAACCCAACCCGAAAACCCACCCTAGCCCACACTCGCAACATTATATAAACCCAACCCCACCTCCCTTAATCATTTTACACACTCTCTTCTCACACTCTCCTCACATCTTCTTCACTAAACCCTAAAACCCTAAAAGTTCTAACAACCAAGACCACTCTTCTCATCCCTCTTCTTCTTCTCGGATTCAACCAACATCAAGAACATACTCGGCTTTAGCTCGGAACCACCAACCGGAAGCTCATTCATCAATCCATCTTACCCGCACACCTTGAATCTCTAACCGGTTAGTATTTATATGTTCATGATTGTTGAAGTTGTTATGGTTTTATGCTTGTTGATGTGATTAGAGGTCTTAGTATGAATACTAGGCTTGTATGTTCATAAATGTGATAAGGGAGGTGATTACTCGATGATTTTTGGTTGTTCATAGCTTTGGGTTATCCGATGAATGTTAAGGGGTTGGTTAGAATTGCATGTTCTTAGGATTTGTTTGTTAACAAATATGAAATCTATGTTGGAATAGGTATTATAATCCTTGTCAAGAGATGATACATGGTTTTATGAGCTTCCTGTTTGGATTCGGGTTAAATTAGAATTCATGATTCCTTGATTAAATGTTTGAAGTTTTATTGAATGAATGAAGAACAGTTTGAATGTGTATAATAGTTTGAAAATGCTGATTTAGATCCAAATTGGTGCACAAATCGACCAACAAACATGTTTTAGTGGAAATAGTACAACCTTTACATGAAAATGCAATTTCATTGGATAGTACAAGTCTGCAGGTTCTAGAAGGGATTGCCATGCACGTTATCACGGTTGCGAGTCGCAACCTTTGGTTGCTACTCGAAACCACGCATGACCAGTCGAAACCTCCCAGTCGCGAGTCGCAATCAGCACGCATCGAACCTGGTTGCGAGTCGCAACCACACCTGCTAAGTCGCAATCTCCGGTTACGAGTCGTAACCAAAACGTGACGGACCGAGACCGCAGTTGCGAGTCGCAACCTCGGTTGCGAGTCGCAACCACCTTAGTTTCGACTGGGCTGTTTTATGTTTTTGGGCCTTGACTGTTTGTCTTGTTGTTTTGGGCTTCAACTGTTGGGCCTCCTATTGACTGGACTTCATTTTGATTTGCTACTGTAGGCATATGCGTTACTGTTTGTATTTCTGCCTGTTAACTGTGTGTATGTCTACATGTTACTGTATGTATACATGTTTACTTGTACCCGACTTGACCCATATTCGGTAACCATGTTAGGACGTGGTGACCAGCATACTTAACCAAGTAACGTATCTTACCGAGCAACCCAAGGTGAGTTCACAACTTAAAAGCATGCGTCCCGGTGGTTTGGGACACGAGACTGAAACAACCCTATCCCCTTGTAAAGGGGATACCGTCTACATTTCCTTCCCTTGTCATTGGGAACAAACTTACTTTATCTTCCCTTGTATTGGGAAACCTTTTTAGTTAATTACTGTTTATACGGAATGCAATCAACGGCACTAAACGCAACTCTATCACTCAAGTCCCTACTACATAATACCGATTAGTCGCCGGTGCCAGGCGAACGGGTTATTAGTTGATAGCGCTATTTAGGTCTTACCAGCCTCACACCGTGCCATGGTATGGGATCGGTCGTGAACTAATGTACTCAGGCAATCCGTCAATGATGATAGAACATTGACATCGGGGCATCCTGCGGAAACGCATTCGGTTACCTAGTGTTCGGTATTGGAAAAACAGTTTAGTCGCTTACTTTTGGGGTAGCTCCCCATGGCATGTATAAACGGATAAATTAACTGGTGAAACAAGTTTTTGGTAATTAAAACTGGGCAACTAGTGAACTCACTCAGCATTATTGTTGACCCCCTTACTGCATGCTTTGCAGGTGGCCAGTGACTGGAGCAGCTGCTTGGGATGTGTAGTGGTCGTCTGCCCGTGTGTTGGGCATTTATCGTGTTTACCTTGCGAACAATGTTTAAAACTGTTTATTATGCTTCCGCTACATTTACTCTGAACTTAAACTTTGAACACTGAACTTGATATTTGCTAATCTTATGGTTAGTAAGTATTACTTTTGCTATTAACTTAAGTTGTCAGTATAATTGGTGGCTGGATCCTGGTCAGTCACGCCCTCGAAGCGGGTGATATCCGCGGGTGAATTTGGGGGTGTGACAATGACTATCATAAAGACATAGTTATAAAAAATTATTGTCTAATATTACTTAACACGTAATTTTGTAATTGGTATGAAAAAATAATCATGAATGATGGATGTTGGAAGAAACGATTGTATGAAAATTGTGGTAGTTAACGAAACTATCATTATCTTAAAGAAAACAATAGTGAGGTGTCTTATACGTTAGGGTATAAAGTTAAGTTGTTCTCGTCTATTGACTTATTGGGTAATAAAAGATGTAACAACAAAGACGTTTAACGTAATTTTGTTTTTCTATGTATTTATTTACACATTTGTGTAATTTAGATTGATTAAAAATGATTACTAATACAGGATAGAATAGAAATGAAACAACTGATATTAAAGTAAGTCAAATAGAATAGAAATGAAGCATCAAAACAAATTAACTTATTTAACGTATGTATGTCACCAAATTGCATTATTTGTTATACTCTGATATTCTATTTTAAACGGATTAACGTTTTATATGTATCGTAGAATGGCTGGAGTTGAAAACGATGTTGTCATCCTATCGGATTCTGAAGACTCTTCGGATGACTCGGAGGAGTTTGATGATGATGATATTGGTCCGCTGACATTTATTGTGCCATACACGAAACGCTTTGTAAGTTCCGACAACACAAATATGTTAATACGCATCAAATATGTTTACATTATTTGGTTAAGTTTTATATTTTTTTAAATACGTCAACATCATAATGGAAATTATTATTATGTTTTGTAACTTATAGCGCATACCAGTTGAAGTAGCACGGATAACAGGAATTGACGAAACCTTGAAAGTTAAAATCGCGAACAGGCAGAATGTGGAGACAAAACATGATGTTAGGGCAGAAACAAATAAAAACAGTATCAAGTATGTGGTGAAAGGCTGGGCGAAATGGCTAAAAGATAACAACATACAAGAAGGTGATCATTGCAAGTTCCAGTACTTTGAAGATATTTGTGTTTTCTTCCTTACCGGCGTTTTCCGCTAATGGTGATGTTTGAAACTTTGAAACAGGGTTGAAACATAATATATAGTAATTTTGGCTAATGTTTAGAAAGTTATGTAAGTTATGTAGTGTTATAAGTTGTTTTCTAGTAGGTTACCATGTTTAATAGTTACGATAATCATGTAGTTTGGACTTCTATTATGTAACCGTGTCTAAAAATATCTACATGTTCTAGTTTTTGTTTATATGTTATATTTAATACATAGTAATATCATCTTCTATTCATATAACAATGAAAAACCATAAACAAATAAAACAAATTACATAGTCATTAAATAAGTAACATAAAGACATGGCATAGATAAACCCCAACATACAATAAAAGCATATAAAAAAAACACACCATATTGCCCGAATAAACCTCATAACAAAAGTTTAAACTACAATTTCCCAAATATTTCTTTGTAAACAACGTTTGCCGTTTTATTTGTTGGCCTCCCATCTTTGTCGAATATTAAAACCTTAACGCCATCTTTAGTCTTTACCCTCGACAACGCAACATAAAGCTGACCATGTGAGAACACGGGGTCTCTCAGGTATATACCAACTCTCGATAGAGATTGTCCTTGACTTTTGTTAATAGTCATCGCAAAACATACGGTTATTGGAAATTGCCTTCGTTGAAATTTGAAGGGAATTTTCTTGTCAGATGGAATCATGCTAATTCTTGGGATGTAAGTTCTTGAACCAACATTACTTCCTGATAATATCTCAGCCTCAATAACACGTTTACCAAGACGTGTGATTTGAAGACGCGTACCATTGCACAAACCGTTTTGCTAATCAATATTCCTCAAAAGCATAACCGGAACACCCAATTTTAATACCAATCTATGATTTGGTAACTCTGATACTTTCACACTATTTAACACATCTGGATTATACAAATCTTGATGTAACGGATCGTTAATTTCCTCAGTCGGACATAAACTATCAGAGCTAAGATACTCTACTTCTTCACCGGGAAACAAAGCAAGCAAACGGTCATTTATCTCATGAACAACTTCATTCTTAGGAGCGAGTATAGCTCTCTCAGAAAAGTAGTCACAGTCTTTATAACGATGAAGAACTGAAGGATATACAAAGTCAATCAAACCTTGAATTGGATCATTTTCATCAGTTATTAAGAGATGAGGAGGTATTTCAATATTTGCATCAACATCGTTAGAATCACCAACATTACCTTCGCCGATGTCAAGAAGCCATTTACCAAATTCGTTTATCTCCTCGATGTTTGAGCTACTGGATCCAACCGATAAACGCATGTTGGTTGTCAATTTTAAGACCTTGCAACTGGACCAGATGTGGGATGAACATAAAGAGGCATTTACGATTTCTTGCCCGCTTCCATTTTGTACAACAGGTAGGATCTGTCTAAAGTCACCACCAAAGACGATAGCTTTCCCACCAAATGGAAGTTCTGAATTTCGTGAATCAAACACACTCAAAACATCCTTCATTGTACGATCAAGAGCCTCAAAAGCATGTTTGTGTACCATCGGTGCCTCATCCCAAATAATCAACTTGGCTTCATATAGAAGATTCGCAACTTCAGTATTAGGCTTTATATGGCATACCGAATCTTCATTGACATTAATTGGAATATGAAATCGAGAGTGAGCAGTACGACCTCGTGATAACAACAAAGATGCAATACCACTTGAAGTAACATTAATAACAATCTGTCCATTGCATCTAATGGAAGCACCTAAAGTTTTCCACAGAAAAGTCTTACCCGTACCACCATAACCGTACACAAAAAAACACCACCATTACCACTTCGAACAGCATCCATAATTTCATTATACACTACTCTTTGATCACCGTTTAGACACCTGTGAAGATTATTGAACTCAGCCCTAACTTCATCCGTGTCAAAAGAAAGCTCCTCGTTTATCAGACGGTTGCTCTCGGACATTAGATAGTCATCATCAGGATAAGGCATTGCTGAGAACCTGTGCAAGCTGGATCCATTACAAAGAAGTAATTTTTCGATTTTCGACAACGTTATATTCTTTAAACGTTCGTCAGAAACAACGAATCCTACAATGAAAATGAAAATTACTTAATATAACGAAACAACTTGTTAGTATTGTTGGACTCTGCATGCCCAAGACACATATTAAATTGATGTGGCTAGTACGTTATGATCCAAGTCGAGTCATACCCAATAACAAGCTAGACAAACACTTATGTTATTTATTTGTGATATGATCAAACAAATAAATATTAACACTTACAATATTAAGAAATTGGTTTTCTAAATAATTGCACTTGACAAACCAATAAATTATATGGATAATTTATTTTGAGAGAGTACTTTATTTTGTTATTTAATGGGTTAAATAACTTAATAAAAGTTTCATAAAGTCTTGTGAACATATGATGTTATATTTTATAAAAGTTATAAAATACAAGACTTATATTATTTAAAAGACAAATTGATTTATTTTTTTAATAAAAAGACTAGGCCGCCACCCCCCCCATGGGGTCTTCCCAAAATTGTTGGTCCAATCACACTACATGCATGTCTTACAAGTTAGATGGGTTGTGATTGGGTGATCTTCCCAAGCAATTTTGTCCAATAGCATTACATGCAAATGCATGTGTAAGTGGCCACATGATTGGTCAAGATGGGTGGCAATTCTCTCTCATGGTTCTATAAATACCAAGATGTCAAATACAAGAAGGTGCAACACTTGAATCAACTTGAAAGACTTAGAGAACTCTCTCTAAAAATCGGCCAAGATAAGAGCCAAATGAGGAGATAATTTCAAGTGAAGAACTTGTAATACTATCTCTAATTTTCGGCCATGGTGTGGTTGATCAAGAAGGGTCTTTCAAGTTGATATATCAAGTGCAAGAACTCCATAACTTCCCTTGATAATTTTTGGCCAAGAGTTGGTTCCAAGAAGGATTTTTCTAGTGAGTTCATAAGTGTAGAAATCCTAGCTAAACATAAGGTGTTTGTTGGAAGGCTTGGGGTATACAAGCTTGAGGTCTTCTACACTTGAAGGCAACCATTCAAGAAGCATCATCTTCTTCAGATCCATTACTCCTTGGAAGGTAGTATTCTAAACACCCTATGGTTGTGTTCTAATTTTGATAGCATGCATGTTCGTATATGGATCCGGGATTGGGTTTTACATATAAAATGAGTTTTATATCTTGTAAGTAAACATGTTTTAAATAAATAAATTTCCGCTGTGTTTTTATTTTATAAGGATAAAATACTTTGATAAACATGTGAAAAACCCAACAAGTATACCATCACAAAATATAACAAAAGGATAAAAAACATACCGCTCATGCCAGAATCTTTTCGCATATTGTACAAAATGTCCTCGGACAATAGCTCTCACGTTTTCTCCCAAACAAATTCAGGTCTAGAAAGGGTATTAGACAATAGAAGTGTTCCAAACAAAGAACGAAGATAATGACCGTTTCCAGTGAAAGTTGATTCTTTAATACATTCGATATATTCGTTGTCATCATCTAACAGGCCACGTGCATAACACGTGTCCCTAAAAGTAGGATAAACAACACCATCGTATGTTCTGATTTCTTCAAATGATCGTGGTCCTTTAACCTTAGTAAGAAGAATTCTTAGGTAATAAGCCTCACCAAGAGAAGGAGACGCAGAATAAATTCTCCCAATAACAACATAATTTTGGCGTTCCTGCCAGCAACGATCTTTTAACTTCCACACATATTTTGAAGGAAAGTCAACATAAGCAAGTTCTCTTGCTTCAGGCTTAGAATTGTTCATCTTCATCCATTCTAAGAAAATTCACAACTAAATACAACATTTTGTTGTCCTGGAAGATGAAAGGGTAATCTCATAACAGAAGGATACCTATAATGAACATCATTGGAAAATATTCTCCAGCTGGCTTCACATGCGGAAACTAGGGGTGTTCAAGATCGGATAATCCGGTTTTCGGATATCCGAAAATCGGATATCCGAAATTTCGGATAGTGAAATATTGACATCCGAACCCGAATCCGAAATTTCGGATATCCGATTTTCGGATATCCGAAATTTCGGATTCGGGTTCGGATATCTAATCGGATATTCGAATATCCAATCTTTTATTTAATTTTTATTTTTTTATTATTTTTTAATATTTGGAACTAGATTTTTCGGATAGTTTCGGATATCCGAATATAAATTTCGGATATTTTTCGGATATTTCGGATATTTTTTCGGATACTTCGGATATTTTTAGGATATTTCGGATATTTTTTCGGATATTTCGGATATTTTTCGGATACTTCGGATATTTTTCGGATACTTCGGATATTTTCAGATATTCGGATATTCGAAAAAATAAAAATTAAATTTTCGGATATTTTCGGATAATCCGATTATCCGAAAATTCTCAAAATCACTATCCGAATCTGAATCCGAATTTTCGGATTATCCGATTTTCGAATTATCCGATTCTCGGATATCCGAAAATTTGGATATCCGAAAATTCGGATATTTCGGATACGGGTTTTCGGATATTTCGGATTCGGTTTCGGATTCGGATTTCTTTGAACACCCCTAGCGGAAACATATCTAGCTTCGTAATATTCTTTAATTTCATCTTTTGGAATCTCCTCATCAGGGCCTCTGTCTGAATCAAAAACAGCAACAGTGGCTCGATCAGGTCCTTTGTTAATGTATTTAAACAAATACTTTATTGAGCCAGCCTGATTGCACCACTCCACATTGATGTGGGCCTGATATCTTTTAAGTAGCTTTTTGTTGTATGGAACTACACTCCTATTGTCTAAAGTAACACCCTTCTTCACAACTGTGTGACCAGAATCTCTTCTCCTATAAACGGGAAATCCATCAGAATCAATGGAAGTGGATTCCAAAAACCTTTTTGGAAAATTCTTAGAACAACGGTTCCCAACCATGCACGGACATTTCATGTTGGCATGTCCACAAGGACCATGAATCATAAAGTCACTCACAAGAGAATACAATTCAGGATCCTCGTTTTTATCAGGAATTTCAGCTGAGATAAAGGGATCGATGTGTTCAACAGTAGGAAGCTTATGATCAGCTTTCATAAATAAGCAAATATGCGCATGTGGCAAACCACGCTTCTGAAACTCAACTGTATAAACAACTACACAACAAAAAATATATTAACGATAAGTAAAAAATATTAAATAAAATGTATGGGAAAACCAAAAAATTGTATAAATTGAAAGTAGGTTAACCATTGGCATACCTGCATTAATATCGCCAAAAATATTTTTTTGCTTCATATCTTTTATCAATTCATCAAGTTTCATCTTAAACAATCGACAAAGTATGTCAGGTCTGTCTTCTGGCTTAATTGAAGAGTCACCAATAAATCTTACAATCTCAGGCCATTTCGCATTACATGTGATTGTGATAAAGAAATCAGGATACCCATACTTCCGACATAACGCCATAGCATCTAAGTAATTTTGCATCATGTAGCGAGAACCACCAGTAAAAGATGAAGGTAATATAACAGGTTGTCCTGTATGACTCAAATCACTCTGACCAACATCTTGAACATTTTTAAGACTGTTAAGCGAATCAGACCTCAGTTTGATTAGCTGAAAACGTATGTAGTTTAACCTCTCGCTTTCAATCATTGTGTAGGCATCGACTAAAAACTGCTGAAACAACCTTCTTGCATTAAGAATTAGAGAAAACTTGTTATGCCTATCCTGAATTCTAAATGCAAAAAACTCCCTCATAGTACAAGTTGGTCTTGTCTTCTTTGTATTAGGACCAAAATCCTTATGAGGAATGTTAATCCTATATCCATCGTCTCCATACGGAAAAAGAATTGGATACTGTAGAGCAAGATAAGAAGGATGTAACTCGCTAATACGCTTAAGATCTTCGGAACGCTTTTCTACAATAATATCCCGGCTTTCTATCTTGAGATCAGGTTCATCAACTATCAAATCAGCAACAACAGAACACGTAGGTAAATTGTAAGTCCTACCGTCTCGATCTCTCTGTGAGATTATACGAAGTTTAAGGGTAACATTAGGATTCTCATGGAGATGGTCTCGTACCATCCTGTAAGTTTTAACCAACATATTTGTAGAATCTAACATGTTCGTAATAAACTTTATAAATTTAACATCAAGTTCCTTTGCCCTTAAAGATGCTTTGCTTGAAGAATCACTATAAGAAAATGATCCGTTTTAAATTACAGTTTCAAACATTGAAATGGAAAACATAGAAATCTAATTAGTAAGTTAATATTAAGATACTTAAAATTAAAAAAAAAATACCTGAATAACAACTCCCTATTAGCAAGCTCATTCTTAGTATCATAGATATAAAGCTGTGAAAATTTTGGCTGGGCTCCATGCTTAGGAAGAAGACTACCCATACTATGTGCATTCTGACCACTGATTCTATAAACAAATGGAGCATTACCTTTGTTTATTTTAGTATCTAATTTTCCTCCCATTGAAGTAAAGGAAAACATAGAATTGTAACGCCTTATGTTCTTTAAGAAAAACTTGCTTTCGTGATCTAAACAGCGAAAAAGCATCTGATAAGATGGTTCAGAATCTTTATATTCAGGCAAGTCAACTTTACCATATCCACAACATAAGCTATAAGTTTGCTTTTGAAGTGTAATGCGACCCTTTCCACCTTCGGTTGGCCATAACTTTGCAAAGCATAAACCACACGTAAGAGATTGGTCACCATGGTCAACGTAATCTGAAGATTTAACATAAATTGAATAATAAACTAGGTTAAATAAAATATGAAACAACAACTAATAACATTAATCAGTTACCTTTAGATACGCCTTTGGTGGCGTCTAACACAACCTCGTTAACATGATTTTCATCATCAGAATCAAGAACAGCCATTGGTATGGGTTCTATTTCAATTGGTTTATGAATAAGTCTACGCTTTCCAGAAGACATCTTTTTTATCGAGCTAGATTCAGAGGTCAAAGATGTTGTGTTACGTTTATTGGTTATTCTGGGATTAAGAGAATAGCAGTCATTCAATGGTAAAGTTGATGAGCTTGCAATATTATCTAAAAAAAATTATTTTTCGTAAACTATATGAATTAAACAATTAAAAATGTATGTAAAAATATAAATATAAAATTTACCAGGTGATATACAATTCAAAGAAGGCATAGCATTAGAAAAATGCGGTACAATTTGAACTTGAGAACGTATGTTTGTAATACACGAATTTGGTGTTATGTTTTCTTTGTTTGCCTCGTCATTGGTCCTGTTGAGGTAGAAGAATCTTGCAAAACATTTGTGTTTCTATTCTGATTTGAAAATGCTCCAGATGAATAAGCTACATTACTCAAATAATTAGAATTATTTGCTGAACAAAATAAAAAATAAATAAGATAATACAAATAAGTATTTTAAAAATAATTTGTTAAAAATATTATATGTAGTAAAAACAAACAAAATGTGAAACTTCACCAAGTAGAAATTCTTTCATTTTGATTTACAAACCTGGGATTATGTTTGCTATGTTTGCAAATGGTGTACGGTTGGGTGTTGTAAACTGATCTTGTAGTACATTTCCTTTCTTCTTCAAAGTAGATTGTGTAATTATGGAAGATCTTACATTAACGGACAAAGCAGTCTGATTACCTAATAAGATATAAACAATCATTATATAATATGTAATATAACTGAACTGGAGTTGAAGAACTAAATTTTTAATGTGAAATTTGTAACATTATCTAACATAAATCTAAACTTACTTGTCCCAATAACAGTTGAAGATTCGGTAGGAAAGGTTGTGATTGAAATATTGGGAGTTAAATTCTCTTTGTTATTTAAAAGGATTCGTGTTGATGATGACGACGTCAAAGCACCACCCCTAGAAATGAATTTTTTAGTAATCTTTGATCTCTTACTATCAAGGTATAGTTTTCTTAACTTGCGCCTGTGTTTAGCCTCTACAGCTATAATATAAAAATAGAATAATGAATAAAATTTGACATATATAACAGTAAACATTAAAAATAATACAATATAAAAATGATAGAAAATTTACCTCTAACAACATAATCCGGAAATGCATCTGCACTTGATTTCTTATTATCAAGATATAGTTTTCTTAACGAACGTTTACATTTAGCTTGCTCAGCTAAAATGCAAAAAAAATAAAAAAATAAAAATAAATAAATAAAAAATAAATAAATGAAAAGAAACAAATGTAGAATTTATAGCATAAAACCTTTTCAAAAAAAGAAATTGAATACTATTAAAAAATTTTAAGATAAAAGAAAAAAAACACTTACATTTATTATCAAGGCCAATGTGTGGACTTTCAGAAGAATTGGACATAAATTTTTCAAACCTATTATGCATTTTTTAACCAACACAAAGTGTAACACCGGAGGAGAATCCGCGGCAATCCTGAATTGCCACTTCACTCTCTCGTACCTACTTGCCAAATTTCGGGATGAAATTTCCTTCAAGTTGGGGATGATGTGACAACCCGAACTTTCAAGGTCGGTAACGTTCCATCTTTTGATCCTTACTCCTCGATTATATCTTTTTATTATGCTAAGGCGTCCTGTTCGTGTAATCTTGTTAGATTATTTGGTACAATAATTTCCGCACATTAACCGGGCCGCACCTTCACACCCGAGCCCAAATACATCATTTATTCTAAGACTGGATCATGGCAGCCCATTTAATTCAGTTCAACCTCAACCCAAATCCCTGTGTATTGAGTGTGAAGTATAGTGTTCGGCCCACCATGCCTAGTGTTGGGCCACTCAAATAAATTAACTGCAAATATATATAATCACTGCAAATGGCATGTGATCATATACATACGTAATATTAAGAGATAACCCACTAAATGGCATGTGTTAATTGTTATATTAGAGACCCACATTATTATTATTAAGGGATAGCCCACTAATCGGTCAAGGCCCAAACCGCCCCACACTCTCATAAGTAATTATATTTACGTGATATTCTGCAAACCCTACTCCTACTACCTTCCTGCTGAGCGACGGCGAAGATCAGACCCCCCCCCATCGAGATATTGTTCCCGTGCAGATCATAGTTGCTTTTAGTATTCACGACGGCTTGCGGTTAGTAATCCATACTTATGCAAATTCTGTTTTTAGGAGCATGATTGTAATAATTATATTAATGTGTTTGGTTATGGGATCATGGTTATGATGGTTGTTTATAAAGAATGTTCAGGGCTGTGTGCACACTAGGTTCGGGTAGTGAGTATGGGATAGGTTAAACTGGATCGATCATCACATTGGTTACATCGGGTTGTTGAACGGGTGATGATCGATCCCGGGTCATGTTCCGCATGAACTGTGCGGCATTAGTATTACATCAGGAGGATTGGTTGATAGTCTTATGTTATGTGTACGACACTTACGTGACCCGAAATTTATACGCTAGAAGGACACTTGTAACCGAATGTTAGATATGTATATGACAGAGATGAATGAAGCTTGTTAGGATATGAAATCCAGATTAATGCGACTACATGCTGAAACTATTATGAATTGTATAAATGAATTGTATATGATGATTCGTAGGGATGATCCGTGGGTTGAATGCTCGCCGAGACGTGATTGCGATGGATCGGAGTGGGCTGCGAACTCAGTTTGCGGACCACCGATTTGGGCCGCACACCACCATAAGAACCACATTGGGCTGTCAGTTGTTATTAGGATAGCATGATGGAAATACAAAATTTCTTGTGATCCAAATGGTTACTGTATAATTATGTGCTAATATGATAATGTGTGCTAGGGGTAAATGTTCACCTGATAAGTTGAATAACTTGCATAATACATGGAATGTATAGTGGGTGTGATTGTTTATGAAAGGGGCCGAATACTAGATGATACAATATGTAGTGTTGATAAGTGAAAGTCAAAAAAAAAAATAGGAAACCTGCATGGTTGCAATTAAAATGGGATGTCATGCAAGGTGTATGGTACTGCACCATGAAGGGTATTAATCGAGAAAGTGGGCTGGGTATAAGGGGGTGCATTGGTGGAAATAAAAGGTGGGCTATCGAACCACTTTACATTTCTTTTGGGCCGGGCTGAACCTTTGGGTTACATGATTATACAAGTGCTGAAGTGGGCTATCAAGTATTAATTATTGAATTTGATTGGGATATATATTCTATGTGATTCAGATGTTTAGTGTATGAAATGTTAGGATGTATGTTATGATTGAATATGTTATGTGATCAACGATTGCTTATGACATGACATTTTGTGTATATATTGCATAAATGTAATTTGTGATGAAGTATGTGTCTACACGTGAATACTAAACTAATTGTTGTTGGTAAACCATGATAGGACGTATCTAACCAACTCTTAAACAAGTAACATAACCTACCGAGCACTCTAAGGTGAGTTCACTACATTCGAGCATGCGTCCCAGTGGTTGGGGACAGTCAGTGGGTATTCCATGGGGGGGGGGGGATAAGTCTTTGGGTAAAAACGGGTATATTGGTTAATATTCTCACCTATCATCTTTTGTAAGTCCCTCATCGGGTATTAGTTAGTAGCGCTACTTAGGTTTGGCACCCTCACCCCGTGCCTGTAGAGGACGGAGGTGAACTAATGACCCAGTCTGGCCCAGTACTAGATAGGAGTACGTGGGAAGGGCAGTCGTGTATTTCAGGAGCCGTCATTGTTCGGAATTGAGATATTAACAATATTACTTGCATTGGTTATTGAACTGTTTTACATACAACGGGTAACAAACGTTTTCTAAAACTGTGAACTCGCCAGCTTGTCTGATACACGTGTTACATGCTCGCAGGACGTTAGGCATCTTGGTATTGGGAAGCTTGCTATCTGGGAGTGCTGGAGTGGTCATGGATCGAGGCTCTTGGATTAAATTACATTTGATACATTGGTTTTAAGCGTTACTATGAAACAATTGCTAAACAACTTATTACATGCTTCCGCTACACAACTTTTGAGAATTAATATTATGTTGATAACTTATTCTGGTAAAATAATGTCATGACTTATTTATATATTTATCATTGGTTCAATGTGATTGGTGGCTCGAACTCTGATGCGTAACATGTCTCGCGGGGTTTCCGCAGGTGAAATTTTTGGGGGTGTTACAGTTGGTATCAGAGCCACTGGTTATAGTGAACTAGGTTTTAAAACGTTTTATAAAACCAGACTATAACCGAACAACTTCGAAAATCGATCATGACACTCAGCTCCAGATTGCAAGGTTCATTTCTCTCTCACTTTATGCATTACTTGTTTAACAGTCACACACTGACAACGTATATGAACTGAAACAATTAGCACCATAGTGACTTGATAGCGTGACCCCACACATCGACTCATGCGAGCCATAGACCTGTGATATCATCTGTTGTGTTGTTTGAACCGGGGAAACTTTGAGCGCGAGCTAAGAAGCACTGAGATAAGCATGCAAATTGCCTTATTATTATGGGTGCACACTTAATAATAACGCGGGGTGCATGCAAGTCCCAGTGAGACTTATCGAGCGTGAGGAGGGTTCTGCCCTACTATGTGTGAACTTGGTAGTACGTAAATATCAGTATGATACTTGACTCTCATCTCGTTTCGACCTCTAAATCGGTTTATTCCCAACCATAGAAACATGAGTGGACGAGGACACGGACGTGGCAACATCACCATGACTCAGGCTGAGTTGACCGAATCAACACCCGCGTGGCTGAGGCTTTAGCAGCCTATCAAGCTGGTACGGAATGTACCAAGCATCCTTACCCCCATATTGTGTACACGGCTTTTCACTTCTATTATTTGATTAATGTGACACACAACAGCCTATAGGAGGCATAGCAGTGAGTGACTCTTACATGAACACAAACTTTTTGAAACACGAACTTTTCACTTCTCATCAAACATCTACGAACCTCGATGTTAACAAACATTGCCTGAACACTCATCAGAACGCCTAGCAAACTGTGTAGAATGCTAGGTGCTTGTGCGAACGTCCCTGAGTTGGATGTGGTAGCGTCGAATGAATGGTTATTACCTTCCTCACTTATCTTCATTTGTTTGGACCCAACACACTAACGCTCTAAACCTCGAAGTGCGATCACTTTTGCAACACTCTTGAAACACACTGGGAATAATTCGAATCACTTGCTGGAATGATGGACAAAAGGATGAGTGTAGTATCCTACCGACTTCAGTATTTGGACGACCCCGATTACCAGCAACGAACCCCAGCGAACTGACTTCAATCTAAGTTTTTTTAACACTGGACAGCGACTCGTGGGGGGTCAACTGTTACAAACCAATCTGGACTTTAGCAATGACAACAGATCTTAGTGTGGGATGTGTAAATTCCAACACAATGAGTAGTACCTTGGAACTCGGCACGAAGTGTGAAGAGAGGGACATTGTGGTGAAAGAACGTGGCGTTCAGCTTCAAGCACCAACATTAGAGCAACAGTATTCGTGACACCCAGGTACTTGTAATAGTAGCCTACTGTAAGGGAAATGAAGTTGCCTTCGGCATGCATTGGACGTTGGTAATTCAAAACGACCACAACCAAGGGAGCGATGACGGTACGGGAGGAATCCGCGTGATTGTAACAATTACACCGGTAGTGGTGCTCACGGAAGGGAAGTTAGGATTGATGTGAGCAACGATAGGACAATAACAACATGGTGGTTTGGATGGGTAGAAAATCGTTTCGCCCTAATCCTGTTTAACCCTGATGATTCGCAAAACCAAACATGTTATGGAACCGGCTGATGGCAAGTCACTGCGACCTCACATGTTAGTTGGGACACAAACTCGACCCTACGGGAGACAGGCATGCGACACCGGTCTCACCCCTACTATCCTGGGTGGTTACGAGATAGTAGTCAGTAATGGTTCATTAACTAGACAAATCACTCAGACGCACCCTGTGTGAAGAAATTTAGCGTCACTTTATGCATTGAAGTACCAGAGTGGTGAGAAGATTTGCATCGTGTCGGTAATGACAGCCCAGAAAGCGTCTATGAAGGGATGACCTCACTGTAGTAGCAACTAACTCTAATAATCAGACAAAGGGCGATAAGAACGAGGATCTATCAATTGTCGTGACTAATCTCGATGTACAACTCGAAGAACTTTTAGACATATCACCACAATTATTAGTCAGAAACTCGTTGATCTCACGATCAGAGGAAGCTCCGAATGCTCGTACTCTTACTGTCTTGCATCAGGATGGGTGCAAGAGCAGTATAAGCCACTATGAGAACTGTTCGGCAAGAAGGTCGTCAGACCTAGTCTTCACGTTGGAAAGCCCCAGATATATCCGGGAAGATGAGCCTTTTGGTGTGTGTACTGATTATCGGGAACTCATCAAGGTGACAGTCAAGGAACCGTTTTCTATAACCGTGTATTGACGACCCATCGACTAGTTGCAAGGAACGAGCTGTATCAGATGAAAGTCCAGGGGGAAAAGATTATTAAAGTGACACATCCGACGCAATTCAGCCATGCGACTTTGTACCCCATGACCTTTGGGGTGGTCATCACACTCGCAGCTTTACGTATCATGCGAACCAACCATGTTATTCGATGACGTTCCGAATCTTCCCCAAGAGAAAAAGAACATCACAGGCATTCTTGCATTTTATTAGGAGAGCCCCTGAGGGAGGAGCCATACCGCACGAAGTCTCGATGAATGTAACTTCTGGGTTCGAGAGGCGTCTTGGGTGGGCCATATAATCAATGAAGCAGGGATGCACGTGGATCTCGCTAAGACCCGTTTTGGTTGGAAACTGATCGACACTGAAGAATTCCCCGAGGCTACAATGATTACCTGGTTCCGCTTGATGTTACCGCAGATTAATCGTAAGGATTCCGGAAACCACCAAAACTTAGACCTCTCTAGTACAGCCGAGTGATGTGATTACGAAGGACAGAACAGGAGGACGCCTTTCCAACTTTCGAATCTTAACTCTGCAAGACGTTGAGCATTGTTTCACCCGAGGGTGTGGGTAATACAGTGGTATATCATCATGTTTGAATCGGAGTCCCAGTTACACGCCGACGCAACACAAGAAAGTGACGACTTACGTAATGGAGTTACGAAGAAGAACAGCACGACACACAACCGGTGGTAGAAATCGTGGCCTTTGGATTCACTTGGAGGCATTACTTGGGCGGTACCGAACGCGTTACTTAGACCGATCACAAGGGCCTCCCGTATACCCTGACCACGAAAGAAGCTTTATCAGTTGATGAGAACGCTGGATGGAACTTTTGGATGATTACGACCGTGAGACCTGAACGTGCACGACCTTGCAGTTCGCTATCCACTCTGACACACCTGACCAGACTCACCTTGTTCGAAGTGAAGACCTGTTGGAAGAGAATTCACAAGATGGGTTCATGCAAGGCATGGAGAAGCAACTATTGGCAGGGCGGACGACATTCGCTACCTCATGGAACAAATGTGGATCCCACTATACAGCAACCGTATGGAACTCATACTGAGCGAAGCACACCGACTCCAATGTTCCGGTAGTCTGGACTTGATAGGGGACATTAGGATTTTAAGTCTCGTATGAATAACCGGGCATGAAGGCCCCATAACACTACCTATGAACGATGTTGGACATGTGCGAAAGTCAAGGTGGAACACCGGAAACCTACTTGTTTGACAGTAACCAGAAACACCCATATGGAAACGAGAACGAACACCATAAAATTGTCATTGGTTTACTTAAAACTCAGAACGGAACCGATATCACCTGGTGATCGTATATTGCCTCACGAAACCAGCACACTCTCTTACAACCAAGAAAACTAGCGAGTCTTCACAAGCTGTGGATGTTCTTCTGAGAGAGGCGGCCTCATGCACGAGGTGCCAACTTCTGTTACTTCTGATATTGGAGCTATACCTGATTTATGACAGGCAATACACGATACCCTCGGCTTACGTCTAGGCATGGACGTTTCGCATCACCGTGGGGCAAACGATCAGAGTAAACGAACCATCCTTGCACACGAGGACATGCTGTGAGTAGTGCTGGAAGGACGCTCATCCTTGGGTGGGTGATAACCTAATCACAGGTCCAGGACGTGAGCTCAAAACTCTTGAAGATTGATTAGATCGGAAATTGTTTGTTGGCAACGCGTAGCTGCTAGGAAGACTGATAAGCTTAAGAAACTCTGGGAGTTTGTTGTGGACGAACATGTCATAATCGAAAGTATCACCTAGGAGGGTGCGGTACGTTATAGTAAACATGGTAATCTTCGCTTTCGACGCGTGGGAACATTCGAACTACTAGAATGAAACGGTGGCATGGCTCACAAACCCGGACTAATTGATGGAGTGGGATAACTGTTGTAATGGTATGTACGCCATGGATGTAAGACCGTGTTGTCTGATGAAACCCTTATGATACCCTTGTCGGAATCTGAAGTCATCAGAACAGTTGTATTTATCAGGGAACCTATCGAAAACACGAACTAAGGAGTCAAGGTTCGCTAGCATAAGTTGTATGACAATTGTGTGGATTTGTTAAACTTCAATACGTGGACTGGAGTTTACTTAGGAATGTAAGAATCTATTGAAACTTTAATATCCTCAATGGTTCAAGAGGTTGAACCAACCATGGTTATCACTGGTGAATTTCGGGACGAAATTCCCCTTCAAGTTGGGGATGATGTAACACCGGAGGAGAATCCGCGGCAATCCTGAAT
Source organism: Helianthus annuus (assembly GCF_002127325.2). Classification (NCBI taxonomy): domain Eukaryota; kingdom Viridiplantae; phylum Streptophyta; class Magnoliopsida; order Asterales; family Asteraceae; genus Helianthus; species Helianthus annuus. The sequence goes on from NC_035445.2 coordinate 25,876,514, forward strand.
TGCCACTTCACTCTCTCGTACCTACTTGCCAAATTTCGGGATGAAATTTCCTTCAAGTTGGGGATGATGTGACAACCCGAACTTTCAAGGTCGGTAACGTTCCATCTTTTGATCCTTACTCCTCGATTATATCTTTTTATTATGCTAAGGCGTCCTGTTCGTGTAATCTTGTTAGATTATTTGGTACAATAATTTCCGCACATTAACCGGGCCGCACCTTCACACCCGAGCCCAAATACATCATTTATTCTAAGACTGGATCATGGCAGCCCATTTAATTCAGTTCAACCTCAACCCAAATCCCTGTGTATTGAGTGTGAAGTATAGTGTTCGGCCCACCATGCCTTAGTGTTGGGCCACTCAAATAATTAAACTGCAAATATATATAATCACTGCAAATGGCATGTGATCATATACATACGTAATATTAAGAGATAACCCACTAAATGGCACGTGTTAATTGTTATATTAGAGACCCACATTATTATTATTAAGGGATAGCCCACTAATCGGTCAAGGCTCAAACCGCCCCACACTCTCATAAGTAATTATATTTACGTGATATTCTGCAAACCCTACTCCTACTACCTTCCTGCTGAGCGACGGCGAAGATCAGACCCCCCCCCCCCATCGAGATATTGTTCCCGTGCAGATCATAGTTGCTTTTAGTATTCACGACGGCTTGCGGTTAGTAATCCATACTTATGCAAATTCTGTTTTTAGGAGCATGATTGTAATAATTATATTAATGTGTTTGGTTATGGGATCATGGTTATGATGGTTGTTTATAAAGAATGTTCAGGGCTGTGTGCACACTAGGTTCGGGTAGTGAGTATGGGATAGGTTAAACTGGATCGATCATCACATTGGTTACATCGGGTTGTTGAACGGGTGATGATCGATCCCGGGTCATGTTCCGCATGAACTGTGCGGCATTAGTATTACATCAGGAGGATTGGTTGATAGTCTTATGTTATGTGTACGACACTTACGTGACCCGAAATTTATACGCTAGAAGGACACTTGTAACCGAATGTTAGATATGTATATGACAGAGATGAATGAAGCTTGTTAGGATATGAAATCCAGATTAATGCGACTACATGCTGAAACTATTATGAATTGTATAAATGAATTGTATATGATGATTCGTAGGGATGATCCGTGGGTTGAATGCTCGCCGAGACGTGATTGCGATGGATCGGAGTGGGCTGCGAACTCAGTTTGCGGACCACCGATTTGGGCCGCACACCACCATAAGAACCACATTGGGCTGTCAGTTGTTATTAGGATAGCATGATGGAAATACAAAATTTCTTGTGATCCAAATGGTTACTGTATAATTATGTGCTAATATGATAATGTGTGCTAGGGGTAAATGTTCACCTGATAAGTTGAATAACTTGCATAATACATGGAATGTATAGTGGGTGTGATTGTTTATGAAAGGGGCCGAATACTAGATGATACAATATGTAGTGTTGATAAGTGAAAGTCAAAAAAAAAAAATAGGAAACCTGCATGGTTGCAATTAAAATGGGATGTCATGCAAGGTGTATGGTACTGCACCATGAAGGGTATTAATCGAGAAAGTGGGCTGGGTATAAGGGGGTGCATTGGTGGAAATAAAAGGTGGGCTATCGAACCACTTTACATTTCTTTTGGGCCGGGCTGAACCTTTGGGTTACATGATTATACAAGTGCTGAAGTGGGCTATCAAGTATTAATTATTGAATTTGATTGGGATATATATTCTATGTGATTCAGATGTTTAGTGTATGAAATGTTAGGATGTATGTTATGATTGAATATGTTATGTGATCAACAATTGCTTATGACATGACATTTTGTGTATATATTGCATAAATGTAATTTGTGATGAAGTATGTGTCTACACGTGAATACTAAACTAATTGTTGTTGGTAAACCATGTTAGGACGTATCTAACCAACTCTTAAACAAGTAACATAACCTACCGAGCACTCTAAGGTGAGTTCACTACATTCGAGCATGCGTCCCAGTGGTTGGGGACAGTCAGTGGGTATTCCATGGGGGGGGGATAAGTCTTTGGGTAAAAACGGGTATATTGGTTAATATTCTCACCTATCATCTTTTGTAAGTCCCTCATCGGGTATTAGTTAGTAGCGCTACTTAGGTTTGGCACCCTCACCCCGTGCCTGTAGAGGACGGAGGTGAACTAATGACCCAGTCTGGCCCAGTACTAGATAGGAGTACGTGGGAAGGGCAGTCGTGTATTTCAGGAGCCGTCATTGTTCGGAATTGAGATATTAACAATATTACTTGCATTGGTTATTGAACTGTTTTACATACAACGGGTAACAAACGTTTTCTAAAACTGTGAACTCGCCAGCTTGTCTGATACACGTGTTACATGCTCGCAGGACGTTAGGCATCTTGGTATTGGGAAGCTTGCTATCTGGGAGTGCTGGAGTGGTCATGGATCGAGGCTCTTGGATTAAATTACATTTGATACATTGGTTTTAAGCGTTACTATGAAACAATTGCTAAACAACTTATTACATGCTTCCGCTACACAACTTTTGAGAATTAATATTATGTTGATAACTTATTCTGGTAAAATAATGTCATGACTTATTTATATATTTATCATTGGTTCAATGTGATTGGTGGCTCGAACTCTGATGCGTAACACGTCTCGCGGGGTTTCCGCAGGTGAAATTTTTGGGGGTGTTACACAAAGAACTACAAAAAAAAAAATAATACCTTTACAATGAAAACCAAAGGCATGAATTAAAAAAATTATAACGAACTACATAAAAATCGGACTGGAAATGTAAAGAATGATGAACTTAGTTACTCCACAATAGAAGGAAGCTAAGAATGCAAATTCAGATAAGCATGATGATGTTTCAAAAGTCTGTGAAGTATCTGAATTTATAGACCTAAGGTAAAAGTTATTTATGGAATTCATAATATACATTACCAAAATCAATTGTAACCAAAATAATGATCATCATAAATATAAAAGAAATCTATATTTATTAGTTTCGAATTTTGAAGATAGTGTGTAATTTCATAAAAATAGAATTGCTAAAATTATGAAATTCTTTAAAAATAAGTTAGAAATGTAACTGAATAATAAAAATTGACATGATTAGCATATTTCTTAAAATAACTTTTGAATTGTAACTGAATAGTAAATAGAAATATTAAATATTAATTAAATCTATATATATATATAACTAAAGGTGAAAACTAATGCACTGAATTTTTTTTATTTTTTCAGTATTTATATTATCGAACTATTACATTACAAAAATAAAATAAGTAATCAACGTAGTATCATACATCATACAATAAACAATACAACCAAACATAATTCTCAACCAAAAATATTATAGGATAACTGAAAAAGTGACAATATATAGGCAAAACATAAAATGTCTTGAAACATAAAAATGTCATACGAACAAAACAACAATCCAATATTCAAACACCAAACAAATTGTTTTTTATATTAAAACCAACATTTGTCATATCTCCTTTATCAATTCTTCTCAACACACATGCGGGGCTTACTTGCTGAGGACGCCAATCCCACTTCATTCAAATAAACATCATCAATGTTACGCTTCATATCAGAAGATGATTGTTTCAACTCACACACAATATCCTTTGAAACAGGTGTGGTGTTATCCCCAGTGTAAGAATCAGAATCCTTAAAGAAATAAACAAATTATAAGTAAGACAACTATTAAACTTATACATAAGTTTATTTTTTAAGTTATACCTTCAAACATTCAGCACCAGAAGTTTGGAACTCAGACTGACTCATACCAAAAGATTCAGGAACATCAAGCTGTGAAAACATGAAAAGCAAACAACAAATAGTTCAACTTATTTTAAACGGTTTTGAAAGTGCAACTATATATTAAAAAAACAATCACTTACTTGGTCAATTTTAAATTTTTTGTTGAGCTTATCGAAGATGTCATCATCAGTCGTAACAACTGATATTCCATAATTCTCAACAGCATTGACAATAGTAAAGTCAGTTACTTTAATCACGAAAGCACACTTTAGGTTAACCAACTCTTCAAATTCAACGGGATATTCTCTTGGAAAATCATTTGTCTTCAATAACTATATTTAAAAAAATATAATGTGTCATTACAATAAATGTACAAAACTTTAATTTGAATAAATATAAATTATAACTAAATATAACCTTATCCTGAATTTGTATAAGTTCTTTTGCAGTTTTCCCAACAAACATCAACGCCTCGTGGTCAAATAATGTAAGCGTCACAGTACCGGTTGAATCTTGAACGCGAATCGGTATTTTAAACCTTAAAAATTGTTTTTAATTAATAAACAAACATTTGTGAATATATAATATAGACGACCTACGTCGTTGTTGTTGTATGACAAATAACTAAAAGTATTACTAACAAACACTTTACCTGGACAGCGGGAAAACTTCTTTTCCATTACAATCCTTGTTAGAACATTGATACAACTTCTCATCTCTGACATCACTTGTTCCATCATCCTTATCGTAGGTTTCAAACTTTTGCTCAACTTTTGACTTGCAATAGTTACACCCATCATAATACCACATCTTATCTGAAACGATTGCTACAATAGTTCCAACAACAACAACTTTCTTTGGCTGTTTAATATAATAAAAGAAAAAAAATTCATTAAAATTCTGTTAATATAAAAAATCTAAAACATTAAATGTTAAGGAAAACCTCTAAGATTGATGCAAGATAAGCAATTGGTGAAAAAACATCATTCTTTAAAAATTCATCTTCGACAGAAGACATCATATATGACCCAGCATGGCTACTTGACTCAGTTGAAGCAGAAAGTTTTGCAAGAAACCTATAAGACATTTTAAATAAATAAAAATGTTTAATTAAAAATAAATAATAAATAAAATTACGTAAAGTTGATAAAATTTAAAAAATATGTTTAACTAATAACACTTACTATTGCTTGAACAATAGCATGTCATCAAAATTCTCGTTAATGAAAAGTCGTGAACCATCAAAGTTATTAGAAAATCCCCATTTGCCTATTGTTAGGTAACAATAATTTAAGCAATAAAAAAATAGATAAAAAGTAACAATTCTATTGATATTTGTTTTATATAAAATGCAGTATGAATTAAATACCTTTGTATGTTTTAACTGAACCAAAATGGACAACAGCGACAACATGTGCTTCATGCTTTTCACTAATCATGTAAGAATACATGTCCTTAGCGTAATCATCCCAAAGAGTTAAATCGATCTGAACATCTCTACAATAGTTTTTATAGAAAAAAATATAAGTTTAAAAACATTTTGTATATTAGAAAGCATAAAATGGAAAATAAAAAATTAAACACAATTTATAAATGTATTACTCAAGATCTTGAAGCTTAAGATTAAGGCGTTTCCCTTTACTACCATCCTTTTTGTTAGTCTCCTCGATGTTATAACAAACACCAACATAACCAATGAAATCTAACAAAAAAAATAGATGACATCATATATAAGGAAATAAAAAAATATACAAAATCAACAACCAAAAATTATGCTATATAAAGTTTCAAAATAAAAACTAAACATACCTGTTGTCGTACCCTCTTTTATTTTCTTGGAAAGAACATCATTAAAGTCAACAAAATTGAAAACGTACTGCGGACCTTCCCATATATTGCAGTTTTCCACGAACGTATGATAATAAAAAGATAGCTTCTGATTGTTAGGAAAAATCTTGAAAGATGCAGTGTTCGCAGCAAGAGATGGTCGTTTATTGATAAGCATTCATCAACATTAAGATGCCTCTCAAACTTTGAAAATAGCCTATGCAAGCAAGAAGCTTGAATCTTGCTACCCTCTGTGTAAATAAAGAATAACATGCAAAGGGTATGTTAAAAGGCTATAAAAATCACTATAATTTAAACAAAAAAGATTAAATCATTACTTTACCTTTTCATCCATCAGTATCATATCTATACGATATGTCTTCCTTTCATTATCCCTCATCTTCTTCCTCCACAAACTAACAATTTTAACCTTGATAGTGTAGTTTGTGGTAAGAGCATCGATATCGTTGAGCAAGGTGATCTGATCATCGTTTTCCATTATAACTAAGAACAAATAGATTGTTGCAAAAATATTACTTTGGTTTAAAAAGAAAAGGAATGATCTATTTATATCAAATTAATAAAGTTAATATTTTTACTAATATATTATCAGTATTTCTAATCAAAATAAAACTTGTTTTTAAAATAAAATAAATAAGGAAACGATATAATTTGTAATTTGATAAGACCAATTAACATAAATTCAAATTTGTAAAAACAGAAACTGTACATATTAAGTATATTACTTCGGGTTCACATTAAGAATTTAAAAATTATTTACAAATATTAATGTAAAATTTTATATTTGAAACATATTTTATATGATTGACAACCTTTACTAAAATATTAAAAATATATTTTATTACATTTTTATGAATAAAAAGTTTCCTTAATTATAATGTTGAATTTGTAAATTAAATACAAAATTTTATGATTATTCACTTGCAAATTAAGAACGAAATTTTGAATTTGCAACATACTAAGTGACAGTTGACTTTATATAATTAAAGTGAATATAAACTTTTTTGTTTATGTAAAATCTTATATAAAAACCTTAGAATAAAACATCTCAAAACTATAATGCAAGGTTTAAAAATGATAATCATAAGGTTATCTATCTATCTATTCTATATGTAGTAATAAAGGTTGATAATACCATGCTATAATAATTACAATAATATACTCTCTGTAGATAAATGAAAAAGATTAAAGAAAGAATGAGATCCAAATTATTTTAAATAATGTTAAATGGTTAATTGATTAACATAAAACTATGTTTGATAAAATGTTTTGCTAAATTTGTAACATCATTACCATCAAACAAAGATTTATAAAATTTAAATTATTACTATTTAACAAATAGATTAAACTTTGAAGACATGACAAATGAGTGGATAAAAACAGAGTTATTATATGGAAAAATTAAATAACTTGATATTAAAAACCATAACAAATGTCAAAAAAAAAAAAAAAACATATATAAAGTTCCAATCTAACATATGAAAGGCAACAAACATGCCCTAAATGTCATATAACTAATGAGTACGGCTATCGTAAGGTTCAACTCGTTCAACCCTCAACACCTGGTCATTTTCATCAAAAGATAGTGAACCGTGTCACGGGACTTAATTCTAGCAGCTTTCATGAACTTCTTCCAACTGGTTAACGCGTATCGCCAACCTCCGCCGGTTTTTTTTCACGTCTTGTACCGTTGGTAAATTGCTTTGGTGGATCAAAATGCATAATCCTAACGGTGATATCTCTTAAACCATCATGAAGTCTAGCCATCCGTGAAACAGGATCAGGAATCCTCTGTATAGTTGTAAAAATAAAATTAATAATAAATATGAAACTAAAAGAACAATGTTTATTAAGTAACAAAAAATTGCAACACTTGTTTTTTAGAGGTTGGTAAAATATATTAAAACTTACAAAATAACGTTCTCCAGCCATACGACTAAAACGACTAAAACGACGAACATAACCATCTATTTGATCATCAGCTTCATTTTCAGCATCGATAGGTGAAGCTTCAACCTGCAAATATGAGATATAACATGTATTACATTAACATATTTAAAATATATAATTAAGTAACAAAATTTAACTTACCTGATCAACATCTACATCAGGAAAATTTATTTCAACACCATTTTTTCCAAAAACTTTTAAATGGAAAAAATGACCAAAACCTTTTGTAAATAACAAAATACAATCAGCCTTCAACTGTAACAGACTCACAATTACGTCAAAACCAATGGTAAAACCAACTTTACCGTCAGACGTTTCAATGGCAACTTTAAAAATTTTGTTATCTATCATTACAGTAGATATTACATCATTTGAGGAATAATCATAAACTTTTGGCAAGATAGATTCAGGAATGACCGGTGGGAATAAAAAATAAATAAAAAAATATAGTCAGATATTGGTCAAGTAAAATAATACATCAATACAATTAACAAAAATAGAATATATCTTACATAAAAATTCGATGATGGAGGGAGCAGATACGTCCAAAAAGAGCCACGACTAACCCGATCAACGTAAGATGTTAATTTAAAAGTAGTAGAAGATACAGGATTAAATACTACCAAACAGCCATTCGTTAGTCGCAAATGTTCTACAACATTGGACCAACCATGGAAGAGGAATAACTTTCCTTTACCAGCGCTTAAAAAAAATTAAATAATCGGCCATCTTCAGTGTGTATGATAACATTGGTAGGGCCTTTATCAACACCCCATAGTTTGCACGCAGCATCATCTGGAATGGACTAATAAAACAAACAAACGCAAAAATGAATTATAATTCTAGTGAAAATATAGAAAGAACACAATAATAATAAACTGTATTTAATAAGAAGTAAACAAAAATTATGTAATAATTTATCATTTACCAGAATAAGTTCGTCTGCTACATTCATTAGCCTTAAGAACCAGGGTGCTCTGAAACTGATTTAAAATTGACAATGTTAATAAACTGTAACATGTTAAGGTTAGTGTGAGCGAAAATAATAAATAAATAAAAAAACCATATTGTACAAATAAAATGTTAAATAAAGTAACAAAATGAACAAAAAAATACCTTGATGAACTTTTAGCCATATCAAAAACCTATAAAAACAGGTTAAATAAACAAACAACGTCATATGAATTATTATAAAAATTATGAAGGCAAACGATGACATAAAAATTATGATACCAAATATAAAAATAACAAATAAACATCACATAAAACAATACATCAGATTGAAAAAATCATATAAACAATATTGTTTACTTTCAAATCAATAAAATCCTAAAAAAACAATATTCAAATACAATCGGATTGGGGTTTACTATAAACATCACATTCTGCATTAAAATAGGTTATAATGTTTTGCATAAACATCATATTACATAACAAAAGGATATTCTTAAAACCCCTAAATAAACATATTAAATAAACATAAACATAGTGTGAAAAATTAAATAAAAGGAAGAACACATGAATAATGATTAATGAATGAATTAAACAAAAAACAACTTACAGGTTTATGTTAGTGCAATAACGTCTGTAGCTTCCGTCAATATGTAGTCGTATTTTGTATAGTTGTATGAATGTTTTGTTTGTGTGTATGTAAAGCAGGACAGAATTGGTGAAGTTTTTGTTAAGTGCTGTTGATGCCAGCCGATCGGCTAGCCCAGCCGATCGGACAACCCGGCCGATCGAGCAGGCTACTCGATTGGTTAGCATTGTCAGCCGATCGGCTAGCCCAGCCGATCAGCCAGCACTCTCTTATTCTGTCCATGCCTATAAATAGCCGGTAGGTTAGTTTATTTAGAACCTTTTGACACTTTCACTGGCTACCTACCTTTTGTATGTCTGAGTTCATTCTGGTTCCTGTACACTTTCACATCATTCAATAGAATCTTAGACGGTGATTCAGAGTAGAATATTGTCTTTGTATATCTACTACGTGATTACATGAATTCCGCGCATTAATCACTTTACGATTCAACTACGTTTAAGAACAGGAAGATCCCATCAGGGGGACCAACAAGTGGTATCAGAGCTTTAGGAAGCTGAATCGAGACCTACAGAGACGAATTCACCGGAATTCAAGCCGTTCTTGTTGATTTAGAGACGAATTCACCGGAATTCAAGTCGTGTTTGCTGTGTCAGAAACAAATTTCACCGGAAATTTGTTATTTCTATCATTCCGACTCAAATTTCGCCGGAAATTTGACCGATTCTTCTATATTCTTCTCAGATCTAGCTTTACTTTTCACTTTTTCATCATAAAACCAGAAAAACTTAAAATTCAGTGAGATTTTACGGTAAAAAACTGACAAATTTGCTATCAATCGAATCGCAATCATTAGAATTACAATCCTACAAAGTTTCACAATCATATTCAATCTAAAACTTGTTCAAATTGATCAAAATCCATGGAAAACTGTTCATGTTTGCTGATGTCAGCCGGTCGAACGACCTAGCCGATTCTTGTACTTGCTGACGTCATCATTCCAGTTGCATAACCGTTCAGATATTCTCAAGTGTTGCTGACTTCATCAGTGTTAGCCGATCGAACGAGCAATTCGATCGGACAGCATTGTTGACTTTTGACATTGTTGCTGACATCATATTGCTAGCCGATCGAATACGCCACTCGATCGGACAGTAATTGTGTACTGATTACATAATTGTGTTTGTCAGCCGATCGAACGAGTCAGCCGATTGTGGGTGTGCTGGTCGATCGAACGAACCATTCGATCCAAGTGTCCTTGTGTTTACATCTTTGAAATTCAAAATTTTACTAAGTGTTTGATAAACATCTCAGGTACTTAACAATGGAAGAATTCATGAACCCATTCAGTGAAATGTATGCGTTTGCTAGCAATGGTGGAGATGATTCAACAAACCGAACAAATGAGAATACTCCAAGTACGAGAAGGACGTTGACAGAAGCACTTAGTGTGGAAAGCGCTTATGGAACCTACAATGTGACACTCGAGGTTTTTCCGAACGAACACCTTGTAATATTTTGTGTATATAAATATTATTAAATGGAAACGTGATCTTTATTTGCTTAATGTGTGTTGAATGTACGTATTATATATAAATGTACGTGAGTCGAGACCATGACTCGCAACCGGGCGGTTGCGAGTGGGCCTTTGGGCCGTAACCGGTTTGGGCCGAAACCCCAAGCCCAACCCGAAACATCCCTTGGTATATATACCCCATCTTTCCCCACTTTCCCTCATTTCATACACAACACACAAACACACTTCTACTATTTTTCTCTCAACTAGAAACCCTCAACAACACACCCCAATCCCTTTCAATTTTCGGTTCAAGCAAGGATCCCGGACAAGGACTCGGTCAAGACCACTAACTCGGACACTCCATCTTCTCGGTTCTTTTCCTTGTTTACGGCTTCTTTTTCTCAAACCGGTTAGTGTTCTATTTTGTGTGTAGAAATTATGTGTGATAAATGAACTAGAAATGTTTGGTTAGAAACAAGATGCATGATTCTTAGGTTGGTTCGTAAAGCTTGACAATATGTGGTAACATGTTTAAAAATGGTTAGAAAATGGTAGTCTAAGAGTATTCATGGCTAACCAATCTATGCTTCATTGTCCTTGCAAAATGATGTTGTTAAATATGAGATTTCGGCTACAAGCATGTGTGTTTCTTGTTCTTGCATGATGATCTTGCTAGAAATATGTGATTTTCGGTTCATAAATGTGTGTTTATGTTGGCATGAAAACCCTAGAAAATGATGAACATAAGATGAACTTGTTTGAATATGACTTGAAGATGTAAAAATGGCAAAGTTTGATCTATTTTCATTGCTGGTCAGTTTAGGAAAAGTGTTAGTGAAACCTTATTGGTTGTTTCCTAATCTGGGTCTGAATACATGGTACAATTTCGGACTGTTGCATCTGCATCATCACGTGTACGTGAAAGGGACAGCTTACGACTCGCAACCGCGTCGTTGCGACTCGCAACCAAGGCAAGACAACTCGAGACCACGTAGTTGCGACTCGCAACCACAGCATGACTACTCGAAACCACGAGATTGCGACTCGAAATCACGCCGTTGCGACTCGCAACCAAAACATGATGACTCGAGACCACGGTTACGACTCGTAACCACAGCGTGACAAGCCGAGACCACCTGGTTGCGACTCGAGACCAGCTGGTTGCGAGTGGGCTGTCCATTCTGGTTATTGGGCCATTCTGTGTTAACTTGGGCTATCTGTTAAATGAACTATGTGTTGCTGTTGACTGCTTAATTATTTAGGCCGGCCCATTAACCCACTGTTTACTTATATGCTTGATACATGTTAGTTATGTGTAAGTTTTACGTGAATACTTGTATACCGAACCTGACCTATACCGGTAACCATGTTAGGACGTGGTGACCAACGTGATTGACAAGTAACCTAAACCTACCGAGCAACCCAAGGTGAGTTCACAACTTAAAAGCATGCGTCCCGGTGGTTTGGGACACGAGACTAACAACCCTATCCCCTGGTAAAAGGGGATACCATTTACATACTTTCCCTGGTTATTGGGAACAAAACTTACTTTTCCTTCCCTGGTATTGGGAAACCTTTTGGACAATCCTATCCCCTGGTAAAAGGGGATACCATTTACATATTTTCCCTGGTTATTGGGAACACAACTTACTTTTCCTTCCCGGGTATTGGGAAACCTTTTGGTTAATTACTGTTTATACGGATTGCAACTAACGGCACTAAACGAAACTCTATCACTCAAGTCCCTACTACAAATACCGATTAGTCGCCGGGTTAGGCGAGCGGGTTATTAGTTGATAGCGCTATTTAGGTGTTTACCAGCCTCACACCGTGCCCTGGTTTGGGACGGGCGTGAACTAATAGACTCAGAAATCCGTCAATGATGATAGAACATTGACATCGGGGCATCCTGCGGATACGCAACGGTTACCTAGTGTTCGGTATTGGAAAAACAGTTTAGTCGCTAACTTTTGGGGTAGCTCCCCAGGGCATGTATAAACGGATAAATTAACCGGTGAAACAAGTTTTTGGTAATTAAAACTGGACAACTAGTGAACTCACTCAGCATTATTGTTGACTCCTTACTGCATGCTTTGCAGGTAACCAATGATTCAGGAGCTGCTACTTGGGGAAGTGTAGTGTTCGTCAAACCCGTGTGTTGGGATAACTGTTTTGATCAATGAACTGTCTTTAAAACTATTTTGGTTTATGCTTCCGCTGTTTTGTTAAACTAATTACCGAATCTAAACTCTAATGTTGTTAATTACTTCGGATTTTAAATATTTCTACTATTAATTAAATGCTCAGTATAATTGGTGGCTGGATCCTGGTCAGTCACGCCCTCGAAGCGGGTGTTATCCGCAGGTGGATTTTGGGGGTGTGACAGATTGGTATCAGAGCCATTGGTTATAGTGAACTTGGTTTTAAAAAGGGGTAAATCTTTTTGGAGAAAACCAGTCTATAACCCGTGACTCGTGACGACACTACACTCCAAGTGCAAGGCTCAACACTTTTGACCTCATAGCTCGGACCAGTGTTTACTTGTTTGCTTACTTTATGTTTCCTGTTTCGCTATACGTACTAGTATGCCTAACTAGTGAAAGCCCACATACGATATTGCATGTGATTGCACGTTAGCACACCAACATGAATTTATGTACACTTTCTCGTATCATGTGATTGATAGGGTGGTAATTCCCTAAACCTCCATGACTTACACTACTTGATACTCTTTGAAATCTACTCGAGTGTGGGGAACCATTTGACATGAGTTAAGAGGAGCTGAGATGAACATGCAAATCACAATATTATTGTGGGTGCACACATAATAATATAGTGGGGTGGATGTGAGTCCCAGTGAGGCTTAACAAGTGAAAAAGGGGTTCCGTTTCGTTATCTGTATGATGAGAGACACAACAGTTCATAGGAGCCGTAGCAATGATTGCCTCCTACTCGAACACGATCTTTTCACTTCTCCCTGCACCCCTTTCGAACCTCGATGCTATCGAGTAGTACCTGAACACCCATATGAACGCCTAGCAAACTGTGTAGAACATTAGGTGCCTGTACGAACATCCCCGGGATGGGTGTTGAAACGACAACGATTGGTCTATATCCTTCTCACCTTTCTTCGCTTACTGGAACTTAACGTGTTGACGTCTTAAATCCCGAAGTGCGATCACTTCTGCAACACTATCTCAACATACCGTGTATTACTCAGTCAAGAGGGTAGACGTAGTACCTTACTGGCTTCAGCATTTGAACGACCCTAGTCACCGACAACGAGCATCAGCGAATTGACTCCAATCGAACCCTTAACCCTAGTCAGCGGCTCATAGGAGCCAGCTCTTACGAATCAGTCGGGCCATAAGCGATGACAATTGACAATGGTGCGGAAATGCGTAACGGCCAGCTCAATAAGTACACCTTGGGACGCGGCACGGAAACGTGACAAGGTGGACTTGTCAGTGAAGGATCGTAGCGCACCATTTCAAGCAACGACATCAGAAACAACAGTCGCGACAACATCAAGGTCAACAACCAGGGAATGATGATAGTAATGGAAATCCTCGCAACCGTAACAACAACATTGGAAATGATGCTCGTGGAAGGGCATTTAGGATTGGCGCCGGCGACGCCAGGCATAGTAGCAACATGGTAGCTGGTATGGGTAGTTGTTTGCTTCATCTCTGTTCTGCTTGACCCTGATACTTCTTGAAACTGAACCAGATGTGGAATCGACTGATGGCAAGTCAAATAGAATCTCAAGAGTTCGTCAGGATGTAAACACGACCTTGTGGGACGAGTGTCCGATGTCGACCTTCCTTCTACCACACTCGATGGTTACAACGCAGTAGTTAGTGTGAATTGGTTACCCAGGAATCACGCGAATATACCCAGTGAGGAGAAAACTTTGTGTGGAGAATCGGCATTTGTTCTAAAGCGTCAGAGTAGTTCAATAGTTAGCGCCATTTCAGCTGTGAAGGCCAGAAGCGTCTACAGAGGGATTACTCCGCTGTGTTAGCAACCGCTACGGATGTTAAGGCTAAGGAAAAGTGGATCGAGGATCCACCAGTTGTTCGTTGTTTCTCTCGGCGTGCTATCCGAGGAACATTCAGTTTTTCTTCCGAAAATTTGTTAGGCGGAATCTCAGTTTGATCTCACGTCTGAGGCAGCCCTGATTACTTGTACTTTTTACCATTTTGCGCCAGGAAGGTCGCAAGGCCTATCAAAGCAACTACAGGAACCGTTGGACAGGAGTTTTGTAGGGTCTAGTTCTTCGCTTTGGGGGAGCCTCACTTATCCTAAGGAAGATGGGCCTTTTCTTGTGTATACTGACTATTAAGAACTCATCAAGGTGACAGCCCATAACCGTTTGTCTCGATCCTGTATTGACAACCTGTTGACCAGTTACATGGGTCATGCTCCAATGTGAAGATTGAGTAGCGAACGAACTAACATCAGATGGAAGTCCAGAGGGAGGATGTTCCTAAAACGGCATAGTGAACGCAATAAGGCCATTTCCAGGAGACACCGGATGAATTATTCCATGACCTTTTGGGGTGAACAACCCACCAGCTGCTTTATGGATCACACTGCAACTGTGTTTATCTAGTACGTTTTGAATCACTTCTAGGAGAAAGGGGCACCTTGAACAACACTTGTATTCCATTATAGAGCTTCTAGGGGAGGAGCGTCTACGTGCGAAGTCTACCTAAGTATGACTTCAGGATTCGGGAAGTACACATTTTCTTTTTATCAAACAACGAAGTGGGAATACACATGGATCTCGCTAAGATCCATTTTGTTAGGAACTGATCAACATCAAAGATCCCTTCGAGGATACAGGAGTTTCTTGGTCCCACTAGATACTATCGCAGCTTAATCACAAGATTTTCGAAGGTCGCACAGCTTAAGTCTCGTTGGCACAGCAGGGTGTTGTGTTCGTGAAAGACCAAAACAGGAGGACGTCTTTTCAGCTTTCGAATCCCAACTTTGTAATGCACTGAGCATCATCTTCACCCTAGGGTACGGGTGATCTAGCGGTATACCATGATGCTTCGAATCAGGATCCCAGTTACACACGGATGCAACGCGAGAAGGTTATTGCTTACGCCCCTCGACAACTTAGGACGCACGAAAGGAACTACACAACGCTTGATTTGGAACTGGGAGCAGTGATCTTCGCACTTAAGTTATGACGGCATTACCTATACGGAACCAAGTGCGCCGTCTACACCGACCGCGGAAGTTTAGAACACATATTCAAGCAGAAGGAACTGAATATGCGACAGCGACGATGGGTCGGACTGCTGAATGATTACGAGTGCTCTATCAGGTATCACCCGGGCAAGGCCAATGTAGTGGCAGACGCCCTCAGTCGGAAGGACACTACGCCTAAACGCGTAAGAGCTTTACAACTCACGATCCATTCTAGTCTACCTTCGCAAATACGAGCTGCTCAGATAGAAGCACTGAAACCAGAGAACGTTAGAGCTGAAGCCCTACGCGGGTCAAGGCAACGCTTAGAACAGAAGGAAGACGGTGCTTATTATGTAACAGGACGCATTTGGGTCCCACTCTATGGCGACTTACGGGAACTTGCGATGAAAGAAGCGCACAAATCTCGCTACTCAGTACACCCTGGTTCGGATAAGATGTACCACGATGTTAAGACTACGTATTGGTGGCCTAGCATGAAGGCCCACATAACAACTTACGTTAACAAGTGTTTGACTTGTGCGCGAGTCAAGACGGAATATCAGAAACCCTCAGGCCTACTCTAACAACCAGAGATACCACAATGGAAATGGGAGCAAATTTCCATGGATTTCGTTACTGGCCTACCTAGATCACAGCGCGGAAACGACACTATCTGGGTGATCGTGGATCGACTCACGAAATCCGCACACTTCTTGGCAATCGAAGACAACAGATGAATTCTCCACTCTGGCGAAGATATACCTCAAGGAAGTGGTTTCGAGGCACGGGGTGCCCACCTCTATCATCTCTGATCAAGATGCACGTTTTACTTCGGAACTGTGGCAAGCAATGCACAAGTCTTTTGGCTCACGTTTAGTTATGAGCACAGCATATCTATATCACCCACAGACGGACGGGCAGTCCGAACGCACTATTTAAACATTAGAAGACATGCTTCGCGCTTGTGTAAACGACTTTGGCAACAGCTGGGAAAGGCATCTGCCACTCGTGGAATTCTCGTATAATAACAGCTACCACACCAGCATTAGAGCTGCTCCGTTTGAGGCATTGTACGGACGTAAATGCCGGTCACCTCTTTATTGGGCAGAGGTGGGGGATAGTCAAATCACTGGTCCAGAACATGTGATAGACACTACTGAGCGGATTGCTCAAATACGACAACGCAGAAGGCCTACGCCGATAAGGGCAGGAAACCACTTGAGCTCCAGGTTGGGGAGCGGGTATCACTCAAAGTTTCACCCTGGAAGGGTGTGGTTCGTTTTGGTAAACGAGGCAAACTCAACCCACGGTACGTTGGACCTTTCGAAATCCTTGAAGAAAATAGGCAGGGTGGCCTACAGACTGAACTTACCAGCAGAACTCGGTGCAGTTCACAACGTTTTCCATGTGTCGAATCTGAAGAAGTGTCTGTCAGATGAGACGCACGTAGTTCCTCTGAAGGAACTCACGATCGACGAACAGTTGAAATTCGTCGAAGAACCTGTCGAAATCACGGACCGGGATGTTAAGGTCCTCAAGAGCACTAGAATACCTCTTGTTCGAGTTCGTTGGAACTCACGTCGCGGCCCAGAGCTTACCTGGGAGCGGGAGGACCAGATGAAGTCCAAGTATCCCCAGTTATTCCCAAACGAAAACCCCAGCACTGAAGCTACAACCGACTTTCGGGACGAAATTCCAAACTAACGGGGGGATGATGTGACACCCCGTTAAAACACGCTAGCTTGGCAGTGGCTGCTTCAACTTTCGGGACGAAAGTTCTTAAAACTTGGGGATAATGTGACACTCGAGGTTTTTCCGAACGAACACCTTGTAATATTTTGTGTATATAAATATTATTAAATGGAAACGTGATCTTTATTTGCTTAATGTGTGTTGAATGTACGTATTATATATAAATGTACGTGAGTCGAGACCATGACTCGCAACCGGGCGGTTGCGAGTGGGCCTTTGGGCCGTAACCGGTTTGGGCCGAAACCCCAAGCCCAACCCGAAACATCCCTTGGTATATATACCCCATCTTTCCCCACTTTCCCTCATTTCATACACAACACACAAACACACTTCTACTATTTTTCTCTCAACTAGAAACCCTCAACAACACACCCCAATCCCTTTCAATTTTCGGTTCAAGCAAGGATCCCGGACAAGGACTCGGTCAAGACCACTAACTCGGACACTCCATCTTCTCGGTTCTTTTCCTTGTTTACGGCTTCTTTTTCTCAAACCGGTTAGTGTTCTATTTTGTGTGTAGAAATTATGTGTGATAAATGAACTAGAAATGTTTGGTTAGAAACAAGATGCATGATTCTTAGGTTGGTTCGTAAAGCTTGACAATATGTGGTAACATGTTTAAAAATGGTTAGAAAATGGTAGTCTAAGAGTATTCATGGCTAACCAATCTATGCTTCATTGTCCTTGCAAAATGATGTTGTTAAATATGAGATTTCGGCTACAAGCATGTGTGTTTCTTGTTCTTGCATGATGATCTTGCTAGAAATATGTGATTTTCGGTTCATAAATGTGTGTTTATGTTGGCATGAAAACCCTAGAAAATGATGAACATAAGATGAACTTGTTTGAATATGACTTGAAGATGTAAAAATGGCAAAGTTTGATCTATTTTCATTGCTGGTCAGTTTAGGAAAAGTGTTAGTGAAACCTTATTGGTTGTTTCCTAATCTGGGTCTGAATACATGGTACAATTTCGGACTGTTGCATCTGCATCATCACGTGTACGTGAAAGGGACAGCTTACGACTCGCAACCGCGTCGTTGCGACTCGCAACCAAGGCAAGACAACTCGAGACCACGTAGTTGCGACTCGCAACCACAGCATGACTACTCGAAACCACGAGATTGCGACTCGAAATCACGCCGTTGCGACTCGCAACCAAAACATGATGACTCGAGACCACGGTTACGACTCGTAACCACAGCGTGACAAGCCGAGACCACCTGGTTGCGACTCGAGACCAGCTGGTTGCGAGTGGGCTGTCCATTCTGGTTATTGGGCCATTCTGTGTTAACTTGGGCTATCTGTTAAATGAACTATGTGTTGCTGTTGACTGCTTAATTATTTAGGCCGGCCCATTAACCCACTGTTTACTTATATGCTTGATACATGTTAGTTATGTGTAAGTTTTACGTGAATACTTGTATACCGAACCTGACCTATACCGGTAACCATGTTAGGACGTGGTGACCAACGTGATTGACAAGTAACCTAAACCTACCGAGCAACCCAAGGTGAGTTCACAACTTAAAAGCATGCGTCCCGGTGGTTTGGGACACGAGACTAACAACCCTATCCCCTGGTAAAAGGGGATACCATTTACATACTTTCCCTGGTTATTGGGAACAAAACTTACTTTTCCTTCCCTGGTATTGGGAAACCTTTTGGACAATCCTATCCCCTGGTAAAAGGGGATACCATTTACATATTTTCCCTGGTTATTGGGAACACAACTTACTTTTCCTTCCCGGGTATTGGGAAACCTTTTGGTTAATTACTGTTTATACGGATTGCAACTAACGGCACTAAACGAAACTCTATCACTCAAGTCCCTACTACAAATACCGATTAGTCGCCGGGTTAGGCGAGCGGGTTATTAGTTGATAGCGCTATTTAGGTGTTTACCAGCCTCACACCGTGCCCTGGTTTGGGACGGGCGTGAACTAATAGACTCAGAAATCCGTCAATGATGATAGAACATTGACATCGGGGCATCCTGCGGATACGCAACGGTTACCTAGTGTTCGGTATTGGAAAAACAGTTTAGTCGCTAACTTTTGGGGTAGCTCCCCAGGGCATGTATAAACGGATAAATTAACCGGTGAAACAAGTTTTTGGTAATTAAAACTGGACAACTAGTGAACTCACTCAGCATTATTGTTGACTCCTTACTGCATGCTTTGCAGGTAACCAATGATTCAGGAGCTGCTACTTGGGGAAGTGTAGTGTTCGTCAAACCCGTGTGTTGGGATAACTGTTTTGATCAATGAACTGTCTTTAAAACTATTTTGGTTTATGCTTCCGCTGTTTTGTTAAACTAATTACCGAATCTAAACTCTAATGTTGTTAATTACTTCGGATTTTAAATATTTCTACTATTAATTAAATGCTCAGTATAATTGGTGGCTGGATCCTGGTCAGTCACGCCCTCGAAGCGGGTGTTATCCGCAGGTGGATTTTGGGGGTGTGACATACAATAAGCCACCAAAGCTGTTAGCAATTGAAGATTATAACCGGTGGGCAAAGCGATTCGAGGAATGGTTGAAAGCCTTCGCGTACCCCAGTTGGAAAAGCTTAAAAATGGTTATAACAATGGAAGAGAAGACTTTGAGAACATGTCAGAAGGTGAAGAGATTGAATATTTTGTGGCAGAACAAAAATGCCTAGCGTTGATTAACCAATCAGTGAGAGAAGATATTATCTCACTGATTGATTATTCAAACGCAAAGGATCTTTGGGATAAATTACAAAAGAAATGTGTCGGTACTGCAGAAATCATTAAAAACAAAAAGAAACTGCTGAAAAACGAATTTGATCTATTTGGTTGTCTTAAAAATGAGTCTGTTCCAAAAATGATTGAACGTTTCGGGCATCTAAAGCTAGAGTTGGCCAGGCATGGAATTGTTTTTACACAAGAGGAGCTTGTAGACAAGTTATTTGATTCTTTGCCAGACGAAATGGATTGGCAATACTTCGCAATGATGATCAAGAATACAATCCAACCAAGTGTTCTGACAGTTGATTTGCTGATAGAGAAACTTGAGAGTCATGAGCTCGAAATAAAGAAAACACATAAAGTCAATCACTCATTATATCATCAAAATGTGGAACTTTATTATCCAAAGAGCTTGATTCAAAAGACAGGATCTCCGAAAACAGCCTTCACTGCAGAAAGTTCACAACCAATGACTCAAGAAACCTCACACAGTGGTTTCATGGAGGAATGTCTTCCAACACTACAAGTCAAGGACCATCTTCAAGCACATCAAACCAACAGCAAACTGCACCAAAGAATGTTTTTCAATGTAACATTGCAGTTGACTTGAAAAATGGTCAGAATTTTAGTGAGGAGTCGGCGAAACAATAGATGATTTTCTTGGCATCTGTATTGGAGTCATATGAGGGGTTAGTTGCTGGGAAGATAGGTAACACCAACCTGACGAAGGAAGACTATGATCAAATAGATCCTGAAGAAATGGAGCTAAATGATATTCGTTGGGCTATGGCCAGTGCTGTTCGTCGAGCACAACGCTTCATGGAAATAACTGGCAGGAAAACAATTGGTGGTCCATCTACCAAATTGGGGTTCGATAAGTCTAAAGTGACATGCTTCAAATGCAAACAAAAAGGTCACTTTAAACGAGAATGCAGAAACGAGTATGCTGATGAGTCTGCTAATCCGTTCCGAGAAGACTATTATAAGAAAGCAATTTACCATCAGAATAAGTCGGAACCTCCAAGGCTGAAGCAGGTTGAAGAAAAAGATAAGGAAAAGTCACGAGCTCTAGCGGTCATTCATGATGATGAGGGATACGACTGGAGTGAGATATTGCCTGAAGAAGATGCGGTTGGTTACGCATTCGCAGCAGGAAAGATTGTTTCGTTCAAAGATACAAGAACAGAAGAAGAAAAGTTTGTGAACAGAAGAATGAAAGCCCAAACAAAAGTAAGCAGAATCTATACCATTTACAAGGAAGCAAAAAGGGCTAAAAGGTGGGATCCAGACAGAGAATGTTATCTTGATCCTCAAGGTAATATCGCAATCGATCCAAGTTCACTCAGTGTTGATGCAATCATTCAGCAATATGCTGAAGAAGAGGAAGCTAGACAAAGAGAATGGTGGAGTGAAAGTGAAAAGAAAATGGAAGAGAAAGAAGAAAAGGCGAAATCGGTAGAAAAGAAGATCGATGATGGAGTGATAGATACATCACAGGAGCTCACAGCCGAAAATCTGATGAAGATGGCAGACAAAGTTCTAGCTGCAAAAGAACTGGAGGTAGATTCTAGTTCTGGAACTGAGTCAAACGCCAAGGTCAGTCAGATAAACATGAATGTAGTGTCAGGTAAGAAAGACAAAAGCGAAAGTGACTGCAAGAATTGCATGAAAAATTGCAAAGATTGTAGTACTATCGCTTATCTCAACAACAAAAAGGTTGAAGATCTGACTAAAAGAGTCAGAGAGGTTGAAAACCAAATCTTAAACCGGGATAAATTGCTAAAAGCTTCAAACGATCGTGCAAAAGAATTAACTGAAAAAATTGAAAGTGATAAAAGTGACATAGAAAGAACTAAGAAAGAAAATGAAAAACTCATTCTTGAAAATCGTCACATCACTGAAAATTTTGAGAAGCTTAAGCGAACAGTTAAAGATTCAGATGATAGAAACGGGAAAACAACAAAAGAAAATGTTCAACTGACGGGTGTGTTAAGGGTGAAAGAGGAGTTAATAAACAAACAATTGGATGAAATTGCTAATCTGAAGCTTTAATTTCAAGAAGCAAAAATCGAAAACGAACGCATCCAATTAAAATTAACCAGTTACAACTCCGCGAGCTTTGTTCTGCAGCACATTGTTCCCAAACCCATTGGGAAAAACAAAAGCTGGCGAAGATGTATTTTCGGACGGAACTGGAGTGGGATATCATCAAGTCCCACCACCTGTTTTAAACAATTTTTCAAAGAAAAAGTCCGGAATGGTTAATGATGATGAAAATTCAGATGAAATAAAACTTCCAGAGTCGATTGATGTTATATTCTCATCATCATCATCTGATGATAGTGTTCAGACTGATATTGTCAAAAGCATGGCAGAAAGTGTCTTAGAGTTTGATTCAAATGAAGATGATGGTTGTTTCTTGGATAAATACATTCCGAAACAAAAATCCAAGAACAAGTTAAATGAAGAACCAAATCTTGTCATGTACAAGATGTTGGGTTCAGATCAGTTGTTTTCGGATACTGAGTTTCCGATTGAGAATGTAAATGTCAACAAATTGAAAAATGTTTACAAATTAATCGAAGTTGAGTTGACAAAAGTGAAGAGTTTGAACCAAACAAAAAGACAAATGAATTTTGAAAAAGATAAAGCTTACTACAAGAAACCCGTTATTCCTCCACGTTTTTCTAATAAGAATCGAAACAATTGGTCGGGTGGATATCAGGGGGGTAAGTCTTATCATGAGAAAAATGTTCAAAACAAGAAATTTGTTGAAAAGAAAGTTTTTTGTGAACAATTCGAGTTCATTTTCTAATGAAGAACCTGAAATCTTTTCAAAATCGAACAAAGAGTTCTTTGAGGAAAAAGCTTCACAACCTCAGTCTGAAGGCACTGGTCGGGTTGTTGACACTCGAACATGTTTCAGATGCAATCAAGTTGGACATATTGCACGAAAGTGTACCAACTTGAAGTCTAAGACTGATGTTGTTGAAAATCAAAAGAAGAAAAATGATGAGAAAGAAAAGGCTCCATTGATTTTTGAGAAAAAGAGTTTGAAAAATGACAACACCAAAGTCAAAACTGAACCCGTAAAGAAGATGGAAATTAAAAATGGTTTACAAACGGGTCGCAACAACTCAACAAACATGGAAGCCAAAAGTTGCAGAAATGAAAGCAAGTGGTTCAAAATCAGAGGTTTCTGAAATGGAAAAATAATCATCTTCTACCACATCGGTAAAGATGAGTGTTCCTGAAAAGAAAAGGGTTCCATTATCTCAACAAGTTTGGAAACCAAAAAGTGAGAAGAAAATTTCAACTTCCGAGGTGAAAAAGTCTGAAGAATCAATTACGGTTGATTATGATGCAAATTTTCCACCTCTCAAGGCTGAAAATTTCAAAATTCTAATTGCAAGAGTCAAAGTTACACCTAAGGCTGATGAGGCCTGGGTGGACTCGATGTTTGACTGAACAATCTGAAATGCCGGAGCTTCCTTGATCGCGAAGCATGTATCGGCATCCTTTATTGAAATGTTTTAATCTTGTTTGTGTATGTGCAGGATCTTCCACAACTTGTTTCAAGATGGATCATGGACAGTGGAGCTTCCAGACATATGACAGGGAAGACTGCATTGTTGTATGATGTGAGGAATATAAATGGAGGATATGTCGGATTCGCGGGCAATCAAGGTGGTCGTATAGTTGGTGAAGGAACGTTGTCAAATGGGATTGTAACGTTTGAAAGAGTCAATTACATTGCTGAGCTGGAGAACAACCTACTAAGTATTTCTCAGATCTGTGACAGAAAGTACACCACTCATTTCACTGACAAAGAATGTTTGATTCTAAAACCGGGATTTGTTGTTCCTGAAGAGTGGGTCATCATGAGGGCACCAAGAGTCAACGACCTGTATGTGTTGGATATGAGCATAGCTATGACAACAATGGGCCAGGCTCACTGTTTTGTGTCAAGAGCAACTGAGAAGGAGTCAAGATTGTGGCACCGAAAGATGGGCATATACATCTTCGAAAAATGAATCACTTGGTGCATAATGATCTGGTTACAGGAGTACACATTAAAGGTTTTCATCTAGAAGGGGAGTGTATAAGTTGCATTAAAGGCAAACAGAAGAAAAAGTCGCACCCCAAAAAGCAAGTCAATTCAGTTTCACGGCCGTTGGAAAGACTTCACATGGATTTATTTGGTCCTGTGAATGTCAAAAGCATTACAGGAGATTACTATTGCTTGGTCGTCACTGATGATTACTCTAGATTTTCTTGGGTATCTTTCTTGAAAACAAAGGATGAAACATTTGACAGTCTGATGGCGTTATTCAAAAAGATTGAGAATTTGTACCAGAGACGTATCCGAAGAATTAGAAGTGATAATGGTACTGAATTCAAAAACCACAAGATGGAAGAATTTTGTGAAGAAAGAGGTATACTACATGAGTTTAGTGCTCCGTACACTCCGCAGCAGAATGGAGTAGCAGAACGCAAGAACCGGACGCTAATCGAGACAGCCAGAACTATGCTCACAGATTCAAAACTTCAAATAAATTTCTGGGCTGAAGCTGTTTCTGCCGCATGCTATGCTCTCAACAGAGTTCTCACCGTGAAGAAATTCAACAAAACATGTTTTGAATTGATCAATAACCGCAAGCCTAACTTGAAGTATCTTGAACCATTCGGGTCACCCTGTACGGTGATAGAACCTTCTGTAAAATTTGGCCCGAAATGCATTGAGGGTATATTTGTTGGATATGCAAGTCCTCTGCGTCGTGTCTTCGTGCCAAGTGAAAAGCGGATTATTGAAGCTGCAAATGTTGAATGTCAAGGTAATACGGTGCCGCCTCAGAACCCAGGAGATTCATGGCGTTATCACTATGACACGTTGTGGGATTCCTTTGATGTGATGGAAGAACCTGAAGATGAAGAAGACTTCTTTGATGAGCTGGATATTCTTAGAAACTATGAGTCATCAGAAGAAAGATTTCCAGCACAGTATTCTAGGCAATCTCAAAAAACTTCAAATGATGATGAAGCAGGTCCTAGTAATGCTGGTGAACAAGATGATACTCCAGAGAATCAGACAACAACAAATGATGACACAACATCTGATATTGGTCCAACTTTTGATCATGGGGATTCTGAATCTGAGGGGGAGCAAATTCAGATCTTAGGTCAAGCAGATCCTATCAGTGAAGAAGGTGCAGATCAAAATGTCACTAATCTGGAAGGCAATGTAGATGTTCCGAGTGAAGTAATGCCCAGAACTCTTTCATATCATCCTAAGGAGCTGATCATCGGAGAGCTTCAATCAGGAGTTCGCACCAGACATCAAATTGACCAAGGGCTTACTAGTTTTTATTCATCAGTAGCACCTCTACAATCTGAATTTTCACTATGTTGTTTTATCTCGCAGATTGAACCTCGAACGTATAAAGAGGCGCTTACTGAAGATTCTTGGGTCAACGCGATGCAAGAAGAGTTGAACCAGTTTGAGAAATTAGGTGTTTGGAAACTGGTGGATTTACCAGAGGGTTACAAGAAAATCAACACCAAATGGGTGTTCAAGTGTAAGAGGGACGACAGAGGTGTAGTGGTCAGAAACAAAGCTCGACTTGTTGTTCAGGGCTTCAGTCAACAGGAAGGAATTGACTTTACCGAAGTATATGCTCCTGTGGCACGACTAGAAGCAATCAGAATTTTCCTAGCTTTTGCATCATGGAAAAACTTTAAAGTCTACCAGCTTGATGTGAAGTCGGCCTTTCTCTACGGCAAAGTGAAGGAGGAAGTGTATGTGGGACAGCCACCGGGTTTTGTCGATCCACACCACAAGAATAAAGTGTATCTCTTGGATAAAGCGTTATATGGCTTACACCAGGCCCCGAGAGCCTGGTATGAGACATTATCTCAGCATTTGCTAGCCAATCACTTCATCCGGGGAACAATAGACGCCACCCTCTTCACAAAGATAGTCGACGGTCACCTGCTGATAGTACAAATTTATGTGGATGACATAATTTTTGGGTCAACAAATGAGGACTTGTGCAAAGACTTTGAACAAGTGATGAAGCAAAAGTTCGAAATGTCATCAATGGGAGAAATGAAATTCTTTTTGGGGCTCCAAGTTGATCAACTTCCTGAAGGAATTTTCATACACCAGACAAAGTACGTTCATGATATTCTAGAGAAATTTGGAATGTCAGGTTCTACTCCTGCGGCAACCCCATTAGCAACAAATCATGGAATTCACCCAGATCTCACCGGAGATAAGGCAGATGAAACACTTTATCGTTCCATGATTGGTTCTTTGATGTATCTAACTGCTTCAAGACCCGACATTATGTATCCGACGTGCCTCGCAGCAAGATTTCAATCTAACCCGAGAGCCTCGCACTTGATCATTGTGAAAAGGATATTACGCTACCTGAAGGGAACTCCATCGTTGGGGTTGTGGTATCCTAGAAAAGGCGATTTTACGCTCGAAGGGTATTCCGACTCGGATTTCGGATGCTGCAAAGTCAATGCCAAATCAACAACTGTAGGATGCCAGTTCTTTGGACCTCGCTTGGTCACCTGGCAGTGTAAGAAACAAACGTCTGTGGCGCTATCCACATGTGAAGCAGAGTACATTTCTGCCAGCAGTTGCTGTTCTCAGATCCCGTGGATACAGCAACAGATGCGCGATTACGGTTTGCAGTTTCTTAACACTCCTATTTTTGTTGATAATGAGGCCGCAATTAATATCACAAAAAATCCGGTACATCACGCTAAAACCAAACATATAGAAATTCGTCATCACTTTATTCGCGATTGTTTCGAGAAAAAGTTGATACGAATTGAGAAAATCCACACTGACGAGCCAAAAGCTGATTTACATACCAAAGCATTTGATAGATCACGTTTTAAATATCTTTTAAAACTGAATGGTATGATGCTTTTGTCGGTGAAGGATGGGATTGTTGGCGTTGATGAGGATACCACTATAGATGATGTTGATAATCTATCTGCAATGGTTTGTCGATTTTTTACCTGTTTTGGTCTTTAGGGGGAGATAGGTATATTTGTATATACTTTTTAGAAAATCCAAAAACATTAAAAAATCAAAAAGCCAAAAACATGATAAAATTTCAAAATCCAAAAACAATAAAAAATGAAAAAGAGCCTGTGTAAAAGGGAAAATGATAGTACATCAGCTAGACTGTTATGGTATGCTAAAGATTTGTAAAGTTTTAAAAAGGTTTAAACAGTCTCACTAATG
The DNA here is from genome assembly GCF_002127325.2 of Helianthus annuus. NCBI lineage: Eukaryota > Viridiplantae > Streptophyta > Magnoliopsida > Asterales > Asteraceae > Helianthus > Helianthus annuus. The sequence continues at coordinate 25,904,098 of NC_035445.2, forward strand.
ATGTTTCGATAGGTTTTTGCACAGTTAATAGATTTGTTCGGGATATAAACTTAAAAATACAAAACGAGACTTATTTTGTGGGGAACACTATTTGGATATATAGGTAACCCCTGAAATCTCGTTTGATAGGTCCCTTATTCTGAGATACTAGGTCTTTATACTCAGTGATATCTGGGGTATTATTCCGTGACTTCTGCTGAATGGAAGTTCTGACCTAGTCCCCGAATAATAATTTACGCAAAATGCTTGAAACATAGCATCGCCCTCAGCAAGCTGATGAAACAATAAAATTGATAGTCACTGCTGTTGAAATCAAAAGATCCTCTAAAGGGGACACACCGAAAAGTCGAAGCCGTCATCTCTCTGCGTATACGGAAGTATCGACCTGAGCTCTCACGGCCCTCGCATTTAACCCCTTACAGATATCATCTGTGGTATACTCACCTGTAAGACTGAATATTGGGAACTTGATACGGGAGTATATTCAAAAGGTGGGACACATAAATGAGTCAAGTTAATAAGACATCTAAATTGTATCCTGAATAAATTGAAATCTGTGAGAAAACTTAAAATGGATCAGTATATCGACAATCGAGGTGAATTGTTTAATCCTGAATATGAAATGAAGCTTAACGGTACTTGTAACATGTCTAAAAAGCTGATATGATTCCCTGACACGCTCACCAAAATATGTTTGTATATAGATTTCTTTCTTTACATTCTGTTTTTCACTTTCAGTTATACTTTTATAGGTTAGAGTCTGCTTATAAAACTCAAAAAGATTTTACACTTCTGCTTTATTTTTGACAAACCAAAGCGGAGGATTGATCTTCAGATTCACAGTCTGATGCAAGTTGCAGGAAGTTGTTCTGAACTGAAAAACAAGTTGGGAGCTAATTTTGATATAAACAAAGAAAATAAAAAGTCAAAATGCAAGTTCATTAAGTTGAAACTTGTAGAATTTTCATAAAAATGGTTAAAATATCAGTTTGTTTTTACTTCGAGTCAACCAAGGTTATTAAGTTGAACTTGGTCAACAAATTAAGTAACTAGGGTCATTAACTTGAACCTAGATACTTAAGTGGATTTCTCGAACACTGATAATGTGGAAAAGGTCAAAAAGTCAAATCGGTTTGAAAGTCAAAGTGCCATGAATCGAACAGGCCAGCCGATCGGCTAGACCAGCCGATCGTACTGCCTAGCCGGTTCAATGACACACTATAAATAGGAGTTCATGCTTCATTTGTTCTTTTTCGCACTACGATCGAACCAAAAACACTCTCAGCCGATTCACTGATATCACTGATTTCATTTGATCTTCATCTCTCTTTGCAACAATATATTTGATTTGTTGGCTTACTCATCATCTCAAATGGCAAAGGTATGTTTTTCAACAACAAAATCTTTAAAATCCTTAGTGTTCTTCATGTTCATATCTGTCGGTTTCTTTGATCTCAGATTTAGGAAGATTTAGGATGTTTTGATGAAACCTAGTTATAGGGTTTTGTTCGCAATGCAAAGATCTGTAAGTTTACCGGATCAGTTTCTGAAAAATCATGCTAAAACTTGATAGATCTAAGATTAAGGTGTTACGGCTGTCGGCATGTTCTTTGAGAGATTAAACTCTGTTTAGGACGATTTAGACAAGAATGAACGTAGGGTTTTGATCGCGACAACATTAGGAACATGGATCTGTGCTAAATTTGTGATAATTAGCATAAATTTTTTGAATCATTAGTTCATGTTCATAAAACTGTTCTTCATCGAAGATCCAGCCGATCGGCTGGATCAGCCGATCGGACAGCAATCATAATGTGTTTTAGTTGTTGTTGCATTAGGTAGTTCATATCTTGAAAAATGTGCTTTGATTGTGCTAAATGCTTGGAATATGGTTTCGCATTGTGCTAGCCGATCGGCTAGACCAGCCGATCGAGTAAGCAATATAGATCATGTGTTAGTGTTGAGATTGTTGGTAGTTCAATATTGTTGCCTTGAAAAGTGTGCTAAATGTTTGCTATGAAATCTGTGTGTTTGAATCATTTGAAGAATACTGTTTGGTCATAGCATTGCCAGCCGATCGGCTGGACCAGCCGATCGAACAGCAATGACAACATTGTCAGCCGATCGGCTAGACCAGCCAATCGAACAGCAATGTGCCAGCCGATCGAATAGGAATTGCTCTTCTATTGAAAAACTTTTGTTAATCAATAGGGCAGCATTACTTGTTGAAAGGATAAGTATTCTTTACACACTTAGAATTCTGTGCATAAGTTTGTCAGCCGATCGAAGAGCATTTGCTAGGCGATCGGACACCATTTATAAGAACTTCTTTGTCACATTTTGTCAGCCGATCGGCTGGTCCAGCCGATCGACCAGGCATTGTCACTTTATTCATTCTCAGCCGATCGGCTGGACCAGCCGATGAACCAGGAACTGTCACTATAATCATTCTCAGCCGATCGAACAGTAATGCTCTTCGATCGACCAGACCAGTCGATTCTGTAGTGTTGTCACATAGAAATTTCAAAGTGTTAGAAAAATTTTCAGAATTTTCATATTCTTGTTTGAATAATCTTCATTGAATAATTTTTACAGGGACGAGGAAAAGAGAAAGACAAGAGTCATAACATACCCTGTGAAATTGATTCTGAATCAACCACCGGTACTGTGGTAGAAAAGATGGCAAAGTTTTTAAGAGAGAGCAGAATAGCTAAAGCTATGTCTGATAAAACTGTGATTTATGAATCACATGTTAGAACATTCTGGAACACTGCTAGATATGAAGATTCAGACAAGATGATACATGCAGTATTGAGAAAGAAGGATCAAGCTGGAAAGGATGTAGATGTGGAGTTTAAGTTTGATGTAGGAGATGTGAGGAGAGTTCTAGACTTACAAGATTCTGATAATGATCCTACAATCATGTCTGAACGTCTTGTAAAAGGTTTGTGGTGTAGAATGGGATTCACTGGAGTCATAAATGGAAAGATGTACAAAAGATGCTTCTCCAAAGCATATAGGTACTTAATACACTGCATGATACACTCAATGGGACATAGAAAAGGAGCATATGATGAGGTTGCTGACTACATCATGAATATGATAACAAGCTTGGTGCTAAATGTGACAACTCGAGTTTCCGAGATTCCACTTTCGCATTTATTGCACGTTCACTGCTTGTTTAGTGTTTACTTGCACAATTGGTTTGCTTTGTAACTGTATACGTTTTGGATTTGATAAGGTTTATGATTGATTTGTCAAATACTAGAATGTGGTGATGAAACTGTAAATTGCATATCTTGTGCATGTAAAATGTGATAAATAATTCTTAAGGGTGCTTAGTGCTAATAGTGAAATTCTAATCATTCTTAACCCTAATCCCTTTCACTAATCATCACCCAAGAAACAAAACACGTATTTTCACATTCTCTGATCCTCTCTGGCAATCATCATCTTCATCATTGGCAAGCTCTTCATCACTCTTGATTCCACACTCTATCTAGTATCAATCTAAGGTAATTGTTTGATGATTGTTTGTTACTATCAATTCTTGATTTTTGTGATTCATGTAAACCCTAGTTCTTCACATACTAGTTCTGTATTTACTGATTGAGTTCTGATTATTGTGATATGATGTTGATTAGTTGTGTAATTGTTTGCTTGATGTCAAGATATGTCTGATATGATGAAAGTGTTCATTGTCGATTTGATTTCTGCAATGCATAGCAATGAATTACGGTTTTCCTGATCGTATGAACGTAGGAATGTAACTGTTACTTTGATTCTGTGAATTGGCTTTGGAAATCACATATGTTGAAACTCGTAGTTAACAGTCAGGGTTTTGTGAAGTCACAAAAGTCTGAGTTTTGATTATCAAGTTTATTTGTCTGAGTTCTTGCTTAAAAGTCTGAATCCCTTAACAACAAGCATATGTCCGAATTTTAAACCAAGGAACATTTGTCTGAGTTTTGTAATCAACATGCATGGTCCGAATTTCTAAAGGGCATCAAGCCCTTGTCCGAACTTTATGGGGGATAGGGGGGGTCCGAACTTGTGAAGGGGGAGACCCCTTTGTCCGAATTTTGTAAGGGAAACCCCCCATTGTCCGAGTTTTAAGAGGAGAACCCCTTAGTCCGACTTTTTGGCCAAGGTTGTGAGTGTCTGAGTTTTTCATAAGGCAGGGGGGTCCGAGTTTTGTATTAGGGTTGTGATGTCCGAACTTTGTGCATGTCGTACCCTTGTCCGAGTTTTGTAGGGGAAAAGCCCCTGTTCCGAATTTTAAAGGGGGGAGGTTATGTCAGAGTTTTGTAGAAGGCCCCTTGGTCCGAGTTTCATGACCCTGGTCCGAATTTCTTTATAATGATACTTAATCTGACTGATGCTATCTATGGTCTGAATTTATTTGAGATGTTTATAATGCTGAATTCAAAACACTGTATGGCACTGTATGTCACTGTATGGCACGATATGGCATTGTATGTCACCGTATGCTACTGAATGATGATTTATGTGTGTGCAATCTATGTCACGTAAACCTGTAAACATATATCACGCGGAATCATCGTTGTTTGGATTTTAAGGGGTTGTAAACCCTAATTGTTTGCAAACACTTACATTGAAATCATGTGCAATGTACCCTAGGTCATGAGTAACGGACTTAAACATTAATTAACACTAGAAGCAATAACATACCGAGCAAACCAAGGTGAGTTCACACTCTTACTAAGGCATGGGATTCCCAGGGCTTGGGAATGGGATTGAAGGAATGAGATTGAATAGATTCGTACTTACACTGTTACTAGACTACCTACCATCGTCCTCGGTTGTGCAGGACACATACGTAAAACCTACGTATACTTGTACTACTCACTGTCCTCAGGTTGCGAAGGACACTCACGTAAAACCTACGTGAACTTATACTCACTACTGCCTCGGTTGTGTCAGGCACTTACGTAAAACCTACGTAAACCCCCGCGTACCCCTGTCCTCGGTTGTGAAGGACACTTACGTAAATCCTACGTAAACATTGTACGTACTACTGTTCTCAGGTTAAGAAGAACACTTATGGTTACAAATAGTCTAGTGTGTATGCAACATGGGAAGCCCCCACCAGTAGAAAATACTATCGGCCCAGTAGAGCCACATGTTACAAATGAACTTACTATTACGCACTTACTTTCTGTGAACTCGCTCAACTAGTTGTTGATCCTCTGTTACATGCCTTGCAGGTCGTTAGGCACACTTGGGAGCTTGCACAGGGAGGAGCTGGTCGTTGTGGGCACGGATCGTGAATGTTTCATTAAACACTTTATGACAATTCATACTTTATTATGTTGGGTTTATTTATACGCTTCCGCTAAACAGTGATAACATACTTATGTTTTGGAACACCTTTCATATGGATTGGTTTGGTTTGAATACAATTACTTTTACTATATACATTGTTCTATATGATTGGTGGCTTGATCCTGGTCAGTCACGCTCCCAAGCGGTGATACTCCGTAGGTGGATTTTGGGGGTGTGACAGATTGGTATCAGAGCCATTGGTTATAGAGAACTTGGTTTTAATAGGGGAAAAACATTTTTATTAAAACCAGACTATAACCAGTACAGTGCTCAACGATCCACAACGACGCTTCGCTCCACGTGCCAGACTCAACATCCTAGGTAATAAGGTTTATGTTTATTACCTGCTTGCTAGAACTACATAGAACTTTGCTCGTAGTATGCTTAGATTACATTGCTTACTATTCGTTATTACTTGAGAACATTATGTGCTTACACTCTTCTGTCATCGCACTACTCGCGAACCATTCTCACATATTCTACTTTTACTATGAAGATCATGTCTGGACGTGTGAACATGACTCAAGCCCAGTTGACGGCTCTTATCAATGAACAAGTAGCTGTGGCACTTGCAGCTGCACAAGCAGGTAGTATACCCTGCGGATGTGATACACACTAGGATCTTTAGATCCTACATTAACTGTTGTGTTTAACTTTGTCCTATTTGTACACAATAGGTCAACACGCCCCACAACCTGTCTACACATTCAAGAACTTCATGGACTGTCATCCAAGCACATTCAGTGGCACAGAAGGAGCAGTGGGACTCCTCCATTGGTTCGAAAAGCTCGAGTCGGTATTCGAGATGTGTGAATGCCCTGAGGCTCGCAGGGTGAAATACGCCACTGGTACTTTAGAAGGGATTGCGCTGACTTGGTGGAATGCGCAAGTTCAACTTTTGGGATTGGCAGCTGCTAACGCCACTCCCTGGAATGATTTCAAGGAGCTGATTAAACGTGAATACTGCACACGGGATGACATCCACAAGTTGGAAGATGAGTTTTACCATCTGAAAATGATAGGGTCGGAAATCGAAGCTTATACTAAAAGGTCGAACGAGCTGACAGTTCTGTGTCTCACTATGGTGGACCCTCCAATCAAGCGCATCGAGTTGTATCTCAAAGGGTTAGCGCCAGAAATTCAGAGCCATGTGACATCGGCTAATCTTGACAACATCCAGGCTATTCAACGTCTTGCTCATCGCCTCACGGATCAGGCAGTGGAACAAAACAAGCTGCCTAAACGTATCAACGCTACTGCCACCGTTACCACTTCTGCTACTCCTGCTACCCCCAGTGACAACAAGAGAAAATGGGAGGGGGATTCCAGCAAGGGATCAGCTTCAGTTCAGTCACAGGTTCAGCAACGAAAGACTGACAATTATTAGAGTCCCAGTCAGCACTCTTCAGGCAGTCACAGGCAGGGTGGATATCGAGGGAACCTTCCAAGGTGCAACAACTGCAACTGACACCACAGTGGCCAGTGTAACAAGGGTCGCTGTCAAAGATGCCTCAAGATGGGTCACGAGGCCAAGGATTGTAGGAGCCCTCGGCCTGCGAACCAGAATCAGCAGCAGCCACAAGCACAACAGAATCAGCAACAGGGCAACAAAGGATGTTTTCATTGTGGCGCTGAAGGTCACTTCAAAAGACGCTGCCCTCAGTTAAACTGAAACCAGAACAACAACAACAACAACAATAACAACAACCAAGGCAATGGCAACAACAACAACGGTGGGAACAACAATGGCAACGAAGCAAGGGGTCGAGCATTTGTGCTGGGGCAGGGTGATGCCAGGAATGATCCCAATGTAGTCATGGGTAAGTTTCTTCTTGACGACTTTTATGTTACTGTATTGTTCGATTCGGGTGCAGATACTAGTTATGTGTCTTTGAAAGTTAGCAAAATGTTAAAACGTGCTCCAACTCCCCTAAACACCAAACATGTCGTAGAGTTAGCTAATGGTAAAAGCCTGGAGGCAACACACATAGTTCAGGGTTGTAATCTTATCCTCTCTGGTCAGACTTTCTCCATCGACCTTATCCCTATAGTTCTGGGTAGTTTCGACATCGTCATTGGTATGGATTGGTTATCCAAGCAGCAAGCAGAGATCCTATGTAAGGAGAAGATCATTCGTATTCCTCGTTCTGGTAAGGAAACTCTCGAAGTTCAAGGCGACAAGAGTGGTGCTGTGGTTGGCATCATCTCTTTCCTGAAGGCTCAGAAATGTTTACGAAAGGGGCACACTGCCATTTTGGCACTGGTTACTGATGCATCAACGAAAGAGAAAAGAATAGAGGATATTCCAGTTGTACGTGAATTTCCTCAAGTGTTTCCTGAATATTTACCTGGTCTACCGCCTCATCGCCAGGTCGAGTTTCAAGTCGAGCTAGCTCTAGGAGCAGCACCTATAGCTCGCGCACCGTATCGTTTAGCTCCAACTGAACTGGAAGAACTGTCTAAGCAACTGCAAGAACTCCTGGATAAGGGTTTCATTCGTCTAAGCTCTTCGCCTTGGGGAGCTCCAGTACTATTTGTGAAGAAGAAAGACGGCACTTTCAGGATGTGCATTGATTACCGCGAACTGAACAAGGTCACAGTGAAGAACCGTTATCCTCTTCCACGTATTGATGACTTATTCGACCAGTTGCAAGGGTCGAGCTACTACTCCAAGATTGATCTGAGGTCAGGGTATCATCAGCTGAGAGTCCGCGAGGAGGACGTCTCCAAGACAGCATTCAGAACTCGCTACGACCATTACGAGTTTCTAGTCATGCCATTCGGGCTAACGAACGCGCCTGCAGTCTTCATGGATCTTATGAACAGAGTGTGCAAACCCTATCTAGACAAGTTCGTCATCGTTTTCATCGACGACATCCTGATCTACTCCAAGAGTCAGGAGGAACACGAGCAGCACTTACGTCTTATCTTGGAACTTCTTCGAAAGGAACAACTGTACGCCAAGTTTTCAAAATGCAACTTCTGGCTTCGTGAAGTCCACTTCTTAGGCCATGTGGTGAACAAGGAAGGGATTCATGTCGATCCATCCAAGGTAGATTCGATCAGGAACTGGCCTGCACCGCGTACACCGACGAAAATACGCCAATTCTTGGGTTTGGCGGGGTATTACAGACGATTCATTAAAGACTTCTCCAAGATCGCACAGCCGCTTACAATGCTCACACAGAAAGGTGTTACCTATCGTTGGGGTAATACACAAGAAATGGCTTTTCAGTACCTGAAGGATAGACTATGCAGTGCACCTATTCTATTATTGCCAAAGGGCACGGATGATTTTGTGGTCTATTGTGACGCATTGATACAGGGGCTTGGTTGTGTATTGATGCAGCGTGATAAAGTTACTGCCTACGCTTCGCGGCAACTCAAAGTTCATGAACGGAACTACACGACGCACGATTTAGAGCTGGGAGCTGTTGTTTTCGTGCTCAAGATATGGCGACACTACCTGTACGGTACCAAGTGCACTATTTACACCGATCACAGGAGTCTCGAGCATATCTTCAAGCAGAAGGAATTGAACATGCGTCAACGACGATGGGTCGAGCTGCTTAATGATTACGAATGCGCCATCAAGTACCATCCAGGCAAAGCCAATGTTGTGGCTGACGCTCTCAGTCGAAAAGACACTCTACCTAGGCGTGTACGAGCTTTGCAGCTCACTATTCAGTCTAATCTTCCTGCATAAATACGAGATGCTCAGGTGGAAGCATTGAAACCAGAAAACGTCAGGGCTGAAGCCTTACGCGGCTCAAGGCAATGATTAGAACAGAAGGAACACGGCGCCTACTATGTAACAGGACGTATTTGGGTCCCACTATATGGCGGTCTACGGGAACATGTGATGGATGAAGCTCACAAGTCTCGCTACTCGGTACATCCAGGTGCGGATAAAATGTATCACGACATCAGAACTACATATTGGTGGCCTAGCATGAAGGCCCACATAGCAACCTACGTCGGCAAGTGTTTGACATGTGCAAGGGTCAAGACAGAGTATCAGAAACCCTCAGGCCTACTTCAGCAACCCAGGATACCACAGTGGAAATGGGAAGAAATTTCCATGGACTTTGTTACTGGCCTGCCTAGATCCCAGCGCGGGAATGATACTATTTGGGTGATCATTGATCAACTCACAAAGTCTGCTCATTTCTTGGCTATCAAAGAAACGGATAAGTTCTCTACTTTAGAAGACATCTACTTGAAAGAAGTTGTTTCGAGGCACGGAGTGCCAACCTCTATTATTTCGGATCGGGATGCACGATTCACTTCAGAACTATGGCAAGCAATGCATAAAGCTTTTGGCTCTCGATTAGACATGAGTACGGCTTATCACCCTCAGACGGATGGTCAGTCTGAGCGCACGATTCAAACCCTAGAAGACATGCTTCGGGCATGTGTTATTGATTTTGGCAACAGCTGGGAAAAACACCTCCCTTTAGTGGAGTTTTCGTACAATAACAGTTACCACACCAGCATACAAGCCGCTCCATTCGAGGCATTGTACGGACGTAAATGCCGGTCACCTCTCTGTTGGGCAGAGGTGGGGGATAGTCAGATTACAGGTCCAGAAATGGTAGTTGATGCTACTGAACGAATTGCACAGATACGACAATGCATGGCGGCAGCTCGTGATCGCCAGAAAAGCTACGCTGATAAACGCAGAAAACCGCTCGAGTTCCAAGTTGGGGATCGAGTGCTACTCAAAGTCTCACCCTGGAATGGTGTGGTTCGTTTTGGTAAACGAGGCAAACTCAATCCGTGGTACGTTGGACCATTCGAAATCACTGAAAGAATAGGCAAAGTAGCCTACAGATTAAACCTACCAGCTGAACTCGGTGCAGTTCACAACGTATTCCACGTGTCGAATCTGAAGAAGTGTCTGTCAGATGAGACCCTCATAGTTCCTTTTAAGGAACTCACTATCGACGAGCGGTTGCAGTTCGTCGAGGAACCAGTTGAAATCACGGACCGGGATGTTAAGGTCCTCAAGAACACTAGAATACCTCTTGTACGAGTTCGTTGGAACTCCCGTCGTGGCCCAGAGTATACCTGGGAACGAGAAGATCAAATGGAACTCAAGTATCCCCAGTTATTCGAAAACCGTGCAACCACTACTGAGGCTGAAGCTACTACTACAGAATTTCGGGACGAAATTCCAAATCAACGGGGGGATGATGTGACACCCCCGGAAAACCAGTAAACGATACAACTTACCTAGCTTCCTCAGTAACCGCATGCTAAATTTCGGGACGAAATTTCTTTCAAGTTGGGGATAATGTGACAACTCGAGTTTCCGAGATTCCACTTTCGCATTTATTGCACGTTCACTGCTTGTTTAGTGTTTACTTGCACAATTGGTTTGCTTTGTAAGTGTATACGTTTTGGATTTGATAAGGTTTATGATTGATTTGTCAAATACTAGAATGTGGTGATGAAACTGTAAATTGCATATCTTGTGCATGTAAAATGTGATAAATAATTCTTAAGGGTGCTTAGTGCTAATAGTGAAATTCTAATCATTCTTAACCCTAATCCCTTTCACTAATCATCACCCAAGAAACAAAACACGTATTTTCACATTCTCTGATCCTCTCTGGCAATCATCATCTTCATCATTGGCAAGCTCTTCATCACTCTTGATTCCACACTCTATCTAGAATCAATCTAAGGTAATTGTTTGATGATTGTTTGTTACTATCAATTCTTGATTTTTGTGATTCATGTAAACCCTAGTTCTTCATATAATAGTTCTGTATTTACTGATTGAATTCTGATTATTGTGATATGATGTTGATTAGTTGTGTAATTGTTTGCTTGATGTCAAGATATGTCTGATATGATGAAAGTGTTCATTGTCGATTTGATTTCTGCAATGCATAGCAATGAATTAGGGTTTTCCTGATCGTATGAACGTAGGAATGTAACTGTTACTTTGATTCTGTGAATTGGCTTTGGAAATCACGTATGTTGAAACTCGTAGTTAACAGTCAGGGTTTTGTGAAGTCACAAAAGTCTGAGTTTTGATTATCAAGTTTATTTGTCTGAGTTCTTGCTTAAAAGTCTGAATTCCTTAACAACAAGCATATGTCCGAATTTTAAACCAAGGAACATTTGTCTGAGTTTTGTAATCAACATGCATGGTCCGAGTTTTTAAAGGGCATCAAGCCCTTATCCGAACTTTATGGGGGATAGGGGGTCCGAACTTGTGAAGGGGGAGACCCCTTTGTCCGAATTTTGTAGGGGAAACCCCCCATGGTCCGAGTTTTAAGGGGAGAACCCCTTAGTCCGAATTTTTGGCCAAGGTTGTGAGTGTCCGAGTTTTTCATAAGGCAGGGGGGGTCCGAGTTTTGTATTAGGGTTGTGATGTCCGAACTTTGTGCATGTCATACCCTTGTCCGAGTTTTGTAGGGGAAAAGCCCCTGTTCCGAATTTTAAAGGGGGGAGGTTGTGTCAGAGTTTTGTAGAAGGCCCCTTGGTCCGAGTTTCATGACCCTGGTCCGAATTTCTTTATAATGATACTTAATCTGACTGATGCTATCTATGGTCTGAATTTATTTAAGATGTTTATAATGCTGAATTCAAAACACTGTATGGCACTGTATGTCACTGTATGGCACGATATGGCATTGTATGTCACCGTATGCTACTGAATGATGATTTATGTATGTGCAATCTACGTCACGTAAACCTGTAAACATATATCACGCGGAATCATCGTTGTTTGGATTTTAAGGGGTTGTAAACCCTAATTGTTTGCAAACACTTACATTGAAATCATGTGCAATGTACCCTAGGTCGTGAGTAACGGACTTAAACATTAATTAACACTAGAAGCAATAACATACCGAGCAAACCAAGGTGAGTTCACACTCTTACTAAGGCATGGGATTCCCAGGGCTTGGGATGGGATTGAAGGAATGAGATTGAATAGATTCGTACTTACACTGTTACTAGACTACCTACCATCGTCCTCGGTTGTGCAGGACACATACGTAAAACCTACGTATACTTGTACTACTCAATGTCCTCAGGTTGCGAAGGACACTCACGTAAAACCTACGTGAACTTATACTCACTACTGCCTAGGTTGTGTCAGGCACTTACGTAAAACCTACGTAAACCCCCGCGTACCCCTGTCCTCGGTTGTGAAGGACACTTACGTAAATCCTACGTAAACATTGTACGTACTACTGTTCTCAGGTTAAGAAGAACACTTATGGTTACAAATAGTCTAGTGTGTATGCAACATGGGAAGCCCCCACCAGTAGAAAATACTATCGGCCCAGTAGAGCCATATGTTACAAATGAACTTACTATTACGCACTTACTTTCTGTGAACTCGCTCAACTAGTTGTTGATCCTCTGTTACATGCCTTGCAGGTCGTTAGGCACACTTGGGAGCTTGCACAGGGAGGAGCTGGTCGTTGTGGGCACGGATCGTGAATGTTTCATTAAACACTTTATGACATTTCATACTTTATTATGTTGGGTTTATTTATACGCTTCCGCTAAACAGTGATAACATACTTATGTTTTGGAACACCTTTCATATGGATTGGTTTGGTTTGAATACAATTACTTTTACTATATACATTGTTCTATATGATTGGCGGCTTGATCCTGGTCAGTCACGCTCCCAAGCGGTGATACTCCGCAGGTGGATTTTGGGGGTGTGACAGTAAACAGAAGGTACAACATTTCACAAGTGATCTTTGAATACATGAAGGAGAATTATGAAGCTGGAGCAGATAAGTACATCATGTATCCTAGATTCATCATGATGTTGCTAAATGACAAAATCAAAGATCTTCCGAAGGATTGTGAGGATGTGATGGAGATGAGTGTTGTAAATAAGACAACAATAGGAAGAGTTACAAAGGATAAGGATGAGAAAACCAACCAGATGATTTGAAGAATTAAAGATAAAGCATATGTTGCTCCTGAAAACGATAAATGGAGGCATGACGACAGCAACTCAGACAATGAAGATTCAAAGATGAGTGAGATGGTTGAGAAAAAGACTAGGTGGTGGCATGTTAGAGATGGAAAAAGGAAAAGGACACCTAAGTCATCCCCTGTGGTTGTTATTCCTAAAGAAGGAGAAAAGGGTATAGTGAAAGGGGGAGCATTAAGACAGTTAGATCACATATGATTTAAATGTTACTAATCCTGTTGTCTATGTTTATCTTGTAGGGTCTTCTGGAGAGCCGCAGAAGAAGCTAGTGGATGAGACAGTTCTAGAGCCATCTGTGGTGATTGAACAAGGTGCTGATTTGTTAAAGCAATCTTTGGAAAGCTATTTGAAAAGAAACGAAGAAGTTGCAGCACAACAAGCTCAAGGAACAAGTGTTCATTCTGAAAAGGTTACAAAGGCTCAACCAGATACAGAAGCTTTAAGGAGTTCAAGTGATGGAGACTCTGAAGCTACTCAATCTGAATCTGAATTAATTCCTGAAACTGTTGGTAAAGGAAAAGTTCAGTTGAAGAAAAGACCGTCAAAGAAACAAAAGGGTTCAGATGAAGAAGATTCTCCTTATGATCCCAAAAAGTCAAAGAGATAGAGAAAGAAACGAAAGGCAGCTCCAGTGGGAGTAATTCCCAGAAATGTCAGATCAAAGAAATCAGGAGCTGAATCACAAAAAGATAAAGAAGGAAAGGCAGCTCAACATGTTCAGAAAGAAAAATCACCAAGTGTTGATGTTCCAAAAGAACCGGAGGTGAAAACAAAAGAAGTTCCAGTTGTGGAAACAGAAAAGAAGACAAGTGATGATGATTATGTAGAGATCACTGGATTCAGAGCTGCTAGTCCAAAACCTGCTCAACAAGAGATTCCTCAGTCATCACAACGGAAAGTAGAAGACTTTAACTTTGATTTTGATAATATTGGCTCGGCTACTGGTATTTTCTCTGAAGATATGCCTGAAGGTGAAAGTGATATGTTCAATGATCAGGCGGTTAAAGATCTAACTAAGAAAGTTAAAGAACTGGAAAAAGAGAAAGCAAAAGCTGAGGAAGAACGTAATATGCTGAGAAGTCAAATTGATGAATTGATGGAAGCTCACGATAAAATAGTTGCAACATTGGTTGAAAAGGAGAAAAGAATGAATCAAATGAAGGATGAGGCCGAGGGTAATTCTAAAGTGTTTGAGTCGTTAACACAAGAGATATCTTCTTTGAATGCCAAGACAAAGGACTTGGAGAATGTGAATCAAACGTTAAATCAACTTCTTAATGAGATAAGTGAAGCTTCGTCTAATGAAATGAAGGCAATGAAATTAGAGATGGAGGCCATGAAAGCTGATAAAGTAATGAAAGATCAACAACTTCAGATGTTGGTTGCTGTGGTTGAAAGTCATTTGAAGATGAACATTCATGCTGCATTTGACGAAATTGATGTGATAAGAGCAAACGAAAGGAGATTGGAGCGTGAACGTCAAATGGCTGAAGAAGCAAATCTAAAGAACAAAGGAATAGTTGAAGAGGTTGAGATAGTCGATGCATCTTCAAGTCAACCAGAGGTTGGAGGTTCTTCTTCACAACCTGATATTGAAATGATTGAAGAAGTTGAGGTTCAAGAACAAGAAGTTGTTGAAGATGATCAAGAGATGGTTGAAGTGGCAATGCTTACCCTGTGCCATATAATTCTAAAGAAGTGGCAAAGTTGCTAAAGTTTATGGATCTAAAAAGAAAAGGAAGGATAGCACGTGGAGAGGTTGTGGATGAAGATTCTGATAGAGAGTTGTTTGGAGATGATGAAGATGATTCTGATGATAAAGATGATAAAACTGATGATAAGTCTGATAAAGATGACAAAGGCGATGACGACAATGATCAAGGTGCTTCGGGTTTATTAATTAGTGAACCAAATATTCAAGAAAGAGTGGATGAGCTGATGAATAATGAAATAAATGAGCAAGAGGATGAAGTTAATCATGAAGTATCGTCGTCTGGAAAACAACCTGTTGATCAGGTACTTCTTTCTAACCCTACTGTCATTTACTTATCTGGTAAACAACAAGGAGAAGTAAAGGTTAAAAGAACACAGGCTAAAATGTTAGAGGAATTGGGTTTAGAAGATGGAAAATTTAAATTTGATATCGAAGATGAAATTCCTCATTCACCTGTAAAGGATTTCGAGCCTAGATACCCTCAAGAAGCTGATCATTATGATGAAGTGATTGTTGAAAGCGCATCTGATTCAGAAGAAGATAGGGTGGATTTTCATTATGAAGGTGAAGATGTTGCATTCCCTACTTTCACAGAGTTGTTTCAAGAAAAGAATGAAGATGAGTTGAGAAGAAAGATTGAAGAAAGGGTTGCTACAGCAGATATTCCTGAACCAGTTCCTAGAGAAATAACAGCTGAAGAAAGAAAACGATGGTTCAAGAATATGCCGAAAGAAAGAAAGACTCTCAGGGCTCTTTAATACTTTACTCATAACAAAGATCTTTCTTGGGGAGATATTTTATCTTGGGGATATCTGGAAGACTTGAAAGTTTATGCAATCAGAAGGGAGCAGGGTGTACAGTACTTTGAATTCTTAGCTGATATAGCTACTTTACCCTGGTGGGACGTAGATGAGTTGGTGGTTACAAAGAATATCAAGCAATACTACTACGGTCCAGAAGTTCGAGAACGTGATCAGGATTTGTGGAATTACATCAAATGGCAAGCAAAGAAAAATTATCCAGATTGGAAACCTTAATATCCGAAGCAGATTGTTACTTACTTGGAGAGTGGAGAAAAAGACATTACCTTAGATGTGAAGCCTCCAAGATGTTTGAAGAATATGCCACTCAGAGCCATTGAACAAGATTTCTACGATCTATTTCAAGCTTGGCTATATAATCCCTCTACAGCTGAAGCAGTTAATTCTTTGTTTGACAAGACCACTGGAGAAGGACGAAGAATAAGTATTTTGGATCCTATGTGGTTGGTCAACTGTTCGAAGAAAGATATAGATTGTCTGTTTGTCAACAAGATAATCTATGATAAGAAAGACAAAGAGATAGCCATGCAGTATCAAGGCGTGATAGATGTTTGCTTCGCAAAAGAAATCAATTCAGGGAAAAATTGGAAGACAAAATAGAGAGATCTTGAAGTTGATGAATTTCTGAAGGTATACAAGTGAAGTCAAAGACAGAAAGAGATAGCTAGAAAAGCTGCAGAGAGGGGAAGAAGAAATCTTGGGTATGTGCCGCCTACAGATCAAACACCTATTGAATCTGAAGAGAACAAAATTCCAAAGTGGGATCTAAAGCGTGATGGCGACCCTGAATATCGAAAGTGGTGGATAAATGAGGGCAGACATAAAAGAAGGAGAATGTTAGATGAACGAGCTGAACAGAGAAGACAAAAGGCTAAGGAGAGGAGACGCAACAGGAGGAAATAAAGACTATGTTGGAAGGAACTACAGCTACAACCGAGGGGGAGTCTGTTAGTGCAATAACGTCTGTAGCTTCCGTCAACATGTAGTCGTATTTTGTATAGTTGTATGAATGTTTTGTTTATGTGTATGTAAAGCAGGACAGAATCGGTGAAGTTTTTGTTAAGTGCTGTTGATGCCAGCCGATCGGCTAGCCCAGCCGATCGGACAGCCCGGCCGATCAAGCAGGCTACTCCATTGGTTAGCATTGTCAGCCGATCGGCTAGCCCAGCCGATCGGCCAGCACTCTCTTATTCTGGCCTTGCCTATAAATAGCCAGTAGGTTAGTTTATTTAGAACCTTTTGACACTTTCACTGGCTACCTACCTTTTGTATGTCTGAGTTCATTCTGGTTCCTGTACACTTTCACATCATTCAATAGAATCTTAGACGGTGATTCAGAGTAGAATATTGTCTTTGTATATCTACTACGTGATTACATGAATTCCGCGCATTAATCACTTTACGATTCAACTACGTTTAAGAACAGGAAGATCCCATCAGAGGGACCAACAGTTTATAGAGCGATATGTCAAATTCAGATATGGATTCAAGAAAATGTAGATGTAGATGCAGACGGTGAAGACTATAAAACCATCTATATATGTAGATCCACTGAAGAAATAAGTTGTAATATGGAAACCGTTGTTATTCTTGGAAGAAGATTGGAGGGAAGTTGAAGAGTTGATTTGAACCATAACTGCAAAGGAAATTAATTTTAAAAAAAAAAACGGCAACCTAATTATAGAAACAATGTCTAATTACACAAACAAAATTATAACTTTAAATTCATAAATTAAGTTTAAAAACATTACTATGTTTATAAAAAAAATTAACAATAATAAATAATAAATAATAAATCTATATATATATATATTAAAAAAGGCATAAGGCATAAGGCAGAATATATCAATAAAAATAAAATAATCATAATGAAATTAAAAAAATATAATTAAGCTTAAAACACTGTTAATTTAATAATAATAAGGCATAAGGCAGAGAATATCAATAAAATTAAATATATTCTTAATTAAAAAAAGAAAATACCAAAAAACATTCATATTATACTGTAAATTAAAAAAAATTTAACATAAAACATAAAACAAAAAATAAAAATTAACTAACCTTTGTTGCTTGAAGAAAGATGGGATTCCGATTGTAATGCCGGATTTCGAGATTGACATGAAAAGTAAACATGTTGACTCGGTTAAATAAAAATTGAAGATGAATACTACATAAAAAGCAAAATGAAAGAACATACCTTCAAGATTTATGTTGAGATCTATAGAAATCAGACCAAAACAAAAGTTAATAGAAGTACAAAGAATGTTTATAAATTTAAGTATACATATAAAGGAATAACATAAAATCAAACTCTGATCTTGATTCAGAACATATAATAACAAATATTTAGATTCAATTTAGTGTATTTACATTTGATGTTGACCTAATTTTTGTAGAATTGGTGAGAAGATAACCGATTGTAGAAGAAATGGAAGAGATAAGAGAGTAAATGGAGGTAGGTATGAATGAGATAAAAGAAAATGATTTACATTATAAATGATTCGAATATGAATGGAAAGTTGTATTCGGAATAATCATACCCGACCCAACTCAATTCGGATCCCGCCTTTTTTCCTTGGAATCGTGATTGTACAAAGCAAATTGGGATTTTCCTCCTAAACCAAATTGCCACAGCAGCCTAGATGGCCAAAGACAAAGGACACATAGCCCAAATCCATCTCATTTATATATATATATATATATATATATATATATATATATATATATATATATATATATATATATATAGTAGGGTTCCTATGGAAAGTGTGTTTTTCCTAGAAAGTCTAGGAAGCGATCTTGTCCATCCGATTGGTGTGTTTAAGGGTTGAGATTAAATCAATGGCAATCTTGTAACAATTAACTATATTTAATAGATTTTTTTTTAAATAAGTAAGGGCAATTTCGTCCTTATGTGTGATTTAAACCAATAAAAAATAACCGTCAGAGATATCACATCTCCTTAATACACGCCAATTTCCCTCTCTCTCTCTTTCTCTCTCTAAACCCAAATTCGGAAACCCCCAAAATCATACCAAAAATACCTAAAATCATGGATGAAGATAAGAGATTTTCCTTGTTCCATATACGTAAGATCAAGCTTTCATTGTATTGCGTGTTTTACAAAGCGATTACGGGTGATTCTTGTTTGTAATTGACGGTATTTTGCTGGTTGCAGGGAAGAGATTCAAAAAGCAGGAAACTTTGGAAAGGATAGATAGCAGCGGAACAGTTACCGGAAGCCGATCGAAAGCTAGGGCGAAATCTGCTGATGTAAAACACATTTGTATGAATCTGCTTGCTGTTAAAACACAACTGTATGAATCTGAATTGCTGTTAAAACACAGCTGTATGAATCTGAATGATAAAACACATTTGTATGAATCTGCTTGCTGTTAAAACATAGCTGTATGAATCTGAATGATAAAACACATTTGTATAAATCTGCTTGGTGTTAAAACACAGTTGTATGAATCTGAATGCTAAAACACAACTGTATGAATCTGCTTGCTGTTAAAACACAACTGTATGAATCTGCTTGCTGTTAAAACACACCTGTATGAATCTGAATGCTAAAACATAACTGTATGAATCTGCTTGATGTTAAAACACAACTGTATGAATCTAAATGCTAAAACACAACTGTATGCATCTGCTTGCTGTTAAAACACAACTGTTTGAATCTGAATGCTAAAACACAACTGTATGAATCTGCTTGCTGTTAAAACACAACTATATGAATCTGAATGCTAAAATCCTATATATATATAGGGTAAGGTTCATGCGAGAACCACCCTTATTGCGAGAACCGCGAGAACCAATGTGAACACAAAATAAAATCTAAAAAAAATCAAAAAAGCACTCAAAATTTTTTTTTTATTTTTTTAAATATTTTTTAACAAAAAATCGCTATATTTCGTTCCATACAAAAAAAAAAAAAAAAAACTTTTTTTTCGAGTAACAGTTATCCATGCACATGTGCATATGTATCATTACTTCAATAAATTCGGTAATACATTATCAGGAATAGACAATTGCACTTTAATTTACAATACCATTAGTAATACACTACTTTTTACATTACCAATATTCAAAATGCACATGTGCATAATTAGGTATAACCATGATATAACGTGTTTTGGTACAAAAAGTTTGTGATTTTGAATGGAGAAGTAGACCCATATGCATGTTTTTTGGTTAGTTATATCTAGTGGTTGATGGTTTGGTTATAGTTGTCAATTTTTATGTAATATGTTGATTGGATGGTATAAATGGTGTTTACATACATGTAATAAAGTGAAAATATTGTTAATAGTATTGTATTATGGATGGTAGGAGGTAATGGTATTGTATTATGGATGGTAGGAGGTAATGGTAGTGTATTATGGATGGTATGATAGATGAAAGGGAAAGTGTATTCAAAGTGGTGTACCAAAACACCTTATTTCATGTTGATACATATAATGCACATGTGCATTTCTAATATTGGTAATGTAAAAAGTAGTGTATTACATATGGTAGTGTAAATGAAAGTGCAATTGTCTAATATATGTAATGAATTACGGAATTTGTCAAAGAAATGACAGAAATGCACATGTGCATGCTTGTGTATTATGGATGGAATGATAGATGAAAGAGAAAGTAGTGTACCAAAACACCTTATTTCCTGTTGATACATATAGATGCACATGTGCATTTCTAACATTGGTAATGTAAAAGATAGTGTATTACACGTAGTAGTGTAAATGAAAGTGCAATTGACTATTATTTGTAATGAATTACGGAATTTGACAAAGAAACGACACATATGCACATGTGCATGGATAACTGTTACTCGAAATTTTTTTTTTTTTTGAATTTTTTTTTATTTTTTTTATTAACAAAATATAGCGATTTTTTCAAAAAAAATAGTAAAAAAATAAAAAAAAAATTTGGGTGTTTTTTAGATTTTTTTAGGAATTACTGTTTGTGTTTACACTGGTTCTCGCGGTTCTCGCAATAAGGGGTGGTTCCTAACGGATCTTTGTCCTATATATATATATATATATATATATATATATATATATATATATATATATATATATATATATATATAGGGTAAGGTTCATGCGAGAACCACCTTTATTGCGAGAACCGCGAAAACCAATGTGAACACAACCAAAAATAGCTAAAAAAACCTAACCCCACCACCCCCCTCCCTCGCAAAAAAAAAACCTAACCCCTCCCCCTCCCCAAGCTAAATGCTAAAAACTAAACCCCCCCAAAAAACCTAACCCCCCCCCCCCAAGCAAAAATGCTAAAAACTAATCCCCCAAAAAACCTAAAAAAAGTCAAAACAAATCTAAAAAACACACAAATTTTTTTTAATATTTTTTACATTAAAATCGCTACTTTTAGTAGCAAAAAAAAATTAAAAATTTTTTTTTGCTACTAAAAGTAGCGATTTTTGTATAAAAATATTAAAAAAATTGTGTGTTTTTTTTGCTATATTTAGGTATTTTTGGTCGTGTTCACATTGGTTCTCGTGGTTCTCGCAATAAAGGGTGGTCCTAACGGATCCTTGTCCTATGTGTATATATATATATATATATATATATATATTATGTAGAATTCTTTTGACGAAATTTGAAGTTTTAAATAGAACAATTTAAACCATGTTAACAACTTAAAATTGAACTTTACAAATTTTCTCTACCCAGGAATATAACAATCTGGTTTCAGACGTGAGTTTTTGTTAAATTGTATAAATAGTTATTGTTTGAAGATGCACTTGTATATTTAGCTAAATTTTCTCTACTCAAGAATATTGAGAGTCCAGGATCCGGCGGGTTTAGACAATAGTTTGGGTAGAACAGAATTAATTCGGTAGAATATTACTGAGAATGGAGTAGAAACAGAATAAGTCAAATGATTCATTCATACCGAAAGAGTATACATCATTTACAAAATTTCTCCAGCATTTCCCCTCTGGGTACTCCTAAAATTTTCAACTAACGAACACATGACACTATAAATATACACGATGTTGGGACGGATGAACACTTCCGTGCGGATGAGCTTGTCCGTGCGGATGTAGTTACATCAGCACGAAGGTGTTACATTCGTACTAAGGTGTTACCTTCATACGAAGTTACATCCATACGAAGTTACATCCGTACGAACCTCTCTCGACGTATCCAACTCATGTGTCTGCATCTCAAGTATACAATATTCAACAGACGCTCCATCTAGCCTATTCGCATAGTGGTAGAAATACATAATATGCACTAACAAATTCCTCCTGGGTGGTCACTGTCGAATCTTGATCTTTGAAAATGAGAACCGTGTTTAAATATTTGCAACATCAATCAAACATTTAATGTCTTCAGATAATTCCCCCTTGATTGATTATTCAGGTTTGTGTGACAACCCTCACAAAACCAGGTATCCGTACGACTTAATTAGCTATTAACTGTTGCCTAATTACTGTGCTTAACTGAGATTTCTGATAAACTGCTACTTGATTGTTGATACATGTACATGTCTGCATCATACTTTGATTTTTCCTGTCACTACATTATTTATTTACTGAACTCTAGTGACAAACATGATGCACAAAAGCACAGTAGCATTTGAACGGATAACCTATTGAACATGCTAATATAACCAGCATCAGGCAGACACTGCCTCTAAAGGCCTGAATGAGCCAGAATTATTTTACTACACCCATAGTGTGTGTAGAGATACAGGGGTTGTATAATTGCGTCTCTAGGAATAAGATACAGAGATTGGATGTGCCTAAAACGTACCTTAAGCACGGAACACAGCACTTTTATTTACACACTAGCTTCTAGCTAATTAATAAAGTGCCAAAATATGAGGAAATATTCCTGACACTTTGCAGAATAAATTGTGTCACTGAAAATGTTATTTACGACGCTTAAAGGATTACTTAAGCACTTTAACGGATTACTATCCAACCGAACAACCAGACTATACCCGGAACATAAAAATATTGCCAAAAATATTATTGGTATTTTTTTCTGAGCCAGTTAGGGTCCCTGATTACCCTAACACCCGCTTTATAACGCGTTAAAGAACTAACGAGGTTAGACCTTAAAGTTAACCCACTTAACTAAACTAAACTCTAACTGAACAATCGAGATCGAACCGGATGGCATTCCACCTAATGGAATCGGCCCAACTAGTAAGGACGAGCAAGTACAACTTTTATTATATTATATTTGATTTCGTGGATATCTAGACGACATAGATCCGTTGGACGAAAGGCCTAAATTTTTCTATAAATACCCCTCTCTCTCTCTCACACACAAGAACACACACTCATCAACTTTCACTCTCTTTCTCTCTTGCTCCCATTCTCGGCCGAAGAGACCCCCCACCATCCATCCATTTTTCGGTTCGTGTCTCTCCATTCCAAGCATATACTAGTGTCGGGGATCACCTACAACGGAGCTTGGAGCAAACGGAAGTGGAAGGACCTCGCTCATTTGCTTTTATCCACGCCATTTTCGTCAAAGATCTTCCCTAGCCCCGAGCTAGAGGTATAATGTTTAAAACTTGTTCTTGAACGTATCTAAAGTGGTTAAAAGAATTTTTGACGGTTAAAAGTCGGTAACCCACCTTTTGAATCTAAAAAGTCTACTAAAACATGAAAATCGTTGGATAAAAGGTCATGTCTTGTGTAAATGTCGTAGTATTTGAATATGTTGATTGTCGAGGCCCGATCTATGATGTGGTGGCTCTTATCATCGTTTAACCCGACTTTGTTAAGATCCCGAATCTTGACATACACTTGTTTCTTTTGTACAAAGGTTAAAAGGTGAAACTCCACCACACGGGAAACATGAACTTGTGTAAAAGTGTTTTAACATGTAAAATAGTATTTAAAACGAGCCGATCTACGTATGTACAAGTGGTATATTCGTAGAACCGGGTGTCGAGAAAATCATGTTTTATATAAGTTGGATAACATGTTAATAAATATGATTTTTATAAACTACAAGTGCATATAAACTTGTGAAATGAAGGATCCGACAAAATAACAATTTTTATAAAAGTTGTCGGAAAGATGAAAAGGATGGTTTGTTTTAAAAACGGGGTTTTTACAAGACTAAACTATTTTATACATAGATCCACTAAATATAACGAGATCTACACAATAGTTTTTAGAAAAACTACAAGTTCATGTAATAATGTGATTTTACATACTAGTCTACGAGTTTAACGTGTTGAAACTAGTTTGAAGTATCGGAAATTGATTTGGTTGATTTAAAAGAAACTGTTGAAATGATTTTGTAAAAGAAAATGATACCACCTCCAGTTACAGGGGAAACTCTGGCGAAATTTTTCTAAAATCTAACACTTAGGATTATTTACAAGTGTTAGAGTTATTCTTGGAAATGTTTACAAAAATATATTTCGCCATAACTTTATTTATTAAATATTCGGAGGTGGGGTTTTCACAAAACTAAACGTGATAAATATATATTCGGTAAATATATTTTGTCACCTCACTGTTTATGATTATTTTGTGAAAATGTATAAATATTATTTTTAGAGTAAAAATAATATTTACTAACTTTGTCGAACTCAAAATAATACCAACGCTTATACGACAAACATATAAGTTACAACGGTAAGTACTATTACCACTTAAACGCCAAAACGTAACTTACGCACTATGCGAGAATATTCATAAACGCATATGTTGTCAACGTATTATTTTGGAAAGTATTATGTAAAGAGAAAATATATTATTTTTGAGAAAAATAATTATATTTTGGAATGAGAAATAAAATATATTAAGTGAGACTTAATGTTATAAGCGCACATGTATTAATTCCCCCATCCTTGGGAAGGAAAGTAAATTACCAAGTATATACACGGAACGGTTGTCTAACTGTTTCCCGAAAATATAAACTATAAAGCTAAGGCACGGCCATCCGTCTAATAAAATTAGCACATGTAGGTCGTTGCACAGCTTTCGGACGTTTGGATTACTTGGTATTGAGACGCACTCACTGTGAGTTCATGTCCCCCTTTTCTCTAACTGTTTTCAGTTTACTTAACTGCGGGGGTGAAATACATGTTACTATGATTTACGAGTACTTTACAATGGTATGTTTAACGTAAGGAGGTGTTATACGATCATGTGAGTGGATAGGAACAACATGGGGCCATTAGTCCTCATGGAGGGACCGAGGGACAGGAGCGGTAGATCTATCTGGGTGTAGCGAGCCCAGCCCCCGGCCAAACTAGAAACGGACCGTGGGGTGACTTTGTCCACATACTTTGCCGTGGCGAAATCTGCTAGGTTTGAGTCTCCCTATTTGCACTTCACATATGTCAGTGGCCTTGCAAACCATTGGTGATCACAAGTCCTCTTACACTGCTACATACCATAACTATTTTTATACTCACAAATGTTTTACATACTCACATACACGTGAACTCGCTCAACATTATTGTTGATTTTTCAACTTACATGTATTTCAGGAAATTAGCGATCTGGCGCGGTATGGCTTGTTTTCCGCTGCATTAGGCCCGAGGTCATCCAGGGTTCGAGGCTTGTGACTCTTTCCTGGACAAGTCACAGTCCTTGAATCATGTTTATGTTAAGTTTGCATTTGTAATGTTTAGACAAGTTATGGTTGTTGGGTGTTAACCCGTTAAGACAATGTTTTACTATTTTACTTTTAATGGATGATCTTGCATATTTTTAATTCATATAGCTTGTTATGATTAAGCTATGGTATTAAGAAGTCACACCAAATTAACCACGCTTCCGCAAAGCCAGGGTGTGACAGCTTGGTATCAGAGCTCTGATCATAGCGAACTAGGATTCCTTCTCGAGTCTAGACTATGATCACTAGGGCTCTCACGAAAACATTTTCTGCATACCACTTAAGTCCAGATCCAAAACGTTTTTACAAACAAATGTTGAGCACATTTCATTTATTCATTATTAGGCTCAGTCCTGAAGACTGAGGCTCGGTCTTGGAGGCCGAGGCTCGATCTTAGAGATCGAGGTAGATGTTTGTTGTTTTAGGCTCAGTCTTGGAGGCTGAGGCTCGGTCTTGGAGGCCGAGGCTCGATCTAAGAGGTCGAGGTGGATGATAGAGCAGTCTTAGAGACTGGGAGGAATTTGGCTAGTGGGACTAGGAAGGTAAGTCTAGGAGACTGGGAGGCTAGTGGGACTAGGAGAATTATTTGATTGTTTATTGTTGACTTACATGTTTACATGAATATATGATTGATTATTATACGTATATGTGTTTGTGTTACAAACGTCATGCTTTCACCATGTACTAGAAGGATGGACACTACGAATCCCATGGCCATAGTATCGGACGACATAGTTGCAGCGGAGCACGAGGTGTACATTTCCGATACTACCGGCATAGACGATGACGACTTTCAGCCCCTTTCGCGCTGCCTGATGTCGTAGCAGAGCCTACTGATGGCCATCTTGTTGGGAATTTGCCATTCGTGGTGATCCCTGTTCCTGTACCCCTTGCCGCTTATCCCATTGTTGATATGCTCCCTGACGTGACCTCTGACGACGATAACGATCTACTAGAAAGAGGACCCATTTGAGGGTGAGGCCCTATTGCTGCTGGAATTAACCTACTGCTTGCGGACGCTCCTGCAGGGGAAACTTACGCCCATTCCCCTGTCCCAGACTCATTTGAATTTCTGACATCCGCATTTTCGCATACAGGGAGTGCAGCACCATTCACACGACGCCGACCCTGATACGGCATCATCAGCTGCACCGGTTCCCGTACACAGCCTTGAGTTTGATCATAGTACTGAGGGTGATCTCGTTCTTCCACCCGGTTTTGATCCAGGCCCTGACCTTGAGTTCATACACTTAGACCAGCCCTTGGAGGATCCTGTAACCCCCTGTGATGGTTAATCCAGCTGATTTTGAGATGGAGTTTGTTGATCCGGAGCCAGCCGTGGCCCTGAGCCAGGCGTTGCTCTTGACCCTGCATTGGAGCATGACCCTGTTCATGCCAATGCACCTACTGTTGCTCCTTGATTGATCATCTGCTTGGACGAGAGAAAATTTGGGGTAACTGTGCAAGACAATTTATTATTACGGGGGCCCACGTAATAACGACTTGTAGTGCACAGAAATCCCGGTGGACTCTGCGAGTCAAGCTAATGAAAACCAATGTAGCAGGAAATAACTAATGACCAAGGCGATGTAGCCTCGAGTTCATTCTGTTACAAGCATCAAGCCAAATTGGCAAGCCTATGTGAAGGCTCAGAAATTTATTTCCCCACCTATACATTGAGTATATTTACGTGTAAAATTGGGTGAGTACATGATGGCTTATGGTGCTATGTATCTCATAGACAATTGGAGAATTGTCTAACCCACTTCATGCCATTTCGGCAGAAGAGAATGCCACCCAGGCGTGACACAACCACCAGTATGTTGCCAAGGATAGAAGCCGAGCTGCAAAAACGCAACTCACAGCCAATTACACGACATGAAGCTCTCCGCTTTAAGCAC
The DNA here is from genome assembly GCF_002127325.2 of Helianthus annuus. Classification (NCBI taxonomy): domain Eukaryota; kingdom Viridiplantae; phylum Streptophyta; class Magnoliopsida; order Asterales; family Asteraceae; genus Helianthus; species Helianthus annuus. The sequence goes on from NC_035445.2 coordinate 25,931,481, forward strand.
AGTGATGGCACTACTGGAAATAACCCCCCCCCCCAACTGACCGCACCTATAAGCAGTTCCTGAACTGCAAGCCTTTGAACTTCGACGAAACAGGAAGCGCCATTGCATTTGTTCGTTAGTCCGAAAAGATTGACTTCATTCTAAGAATGACAAACTGTTCGCTCCAAATGGAGTGATACCTTTACCTCAAGGTCATTACTAGACGGCACACTCTCATGGTGGGACCATCATGTTCAGGCCCTTAGCACGGATGCTACTTATGCACTGAGCTGGGACGAGCTCAAGGAAATGATTGAGAAGAAATGTTGTCTAGGACTGGAATTCAGAAGCTTAAGGTGGAGTTCTGGAATTTGAAAATGGAGAGACCCGAGATTCCTTAACATGTCTAGAAATCGCACGACTTGCCTAGGGTCGTCCCCTACTAAGTCATTATTGTTGTATGATACAGTTATGTACATATAAGCTTTACATTGTGGTCTCGATTTGTGGTAATGCAATCGCAGTATTCTCATCACTTGTGACGTTTGATCTATGGTTTATGTTCTATGGCATGAGATGTTATGTGGCTGATTTATTGATAGCATGAGATGTTATGTGCTGATATTGTTGAATACATACGTACATTTTACCTGCTACGACCTAACCTATGTGAAACATCTTTTAGAAGATGCCACCAAGACGCGAAATGCGCATACCCACCAACGAGGCGGAACTTCAGGAAATCATTGCTGCAGTCATCGCACAATACGAGGCCCATCACTCCGAGCGCAACGGAGGTACCTCGGAAAATAACGGTTGTCCCTACTGGCACTTCCTCAACTACAAGCCTCCGAAGTTCGACGGCACTGGAGGTGCCATAGCTTTTGTGAAATGGATTGAAAGTATGGATTCCATCTTCCGAATGAGTGGTTGTACGCCAGAACAACAAGTCCTATACGTTTCTGGGTTGTTTCAAGATGGAGCTCGACTATGGTGGTACCTTCAGGTTCAAATGAAGGGCGAAACCGCAGCATATGCATTATCATGGGATGAACTGAAGGGAATGATGCATGAGAAGTATTGCTCTCAAGAGGAAACCCAGAAGTTGGAAGGGGAATTCCAGAGCCTGATAATGGAAGGTCCAAAAATGTTGGGATACATGCAAAGACTTCATGACTTGGCACGAGTTATTCCCCACTTAGCGGAACCAGAAATGAGGAAATTGGGACAGTTCATTTGGGAACTGGCACCAGAAGTCATGAGCTTAATGGTAGCATCTACGCCACCAACAACTATTGCTGCAAGAAAGATGGGTTTGGCACTCGTTACGGAAGCCATTAGACTAGAAAAACTTGCAAACCCTGATAGGGAGACTCAGGTAGAGTCATCTGGAAAGAACAAAAGGAAGCTTACCGAAGATACCCGAACAAATAATGATGAACAAAGATCTATTCGAGGTTGTTTTGACTGCGGAGACAAAGGGCATTTCAAGAAAGATTGCCCTAACAACAGACAGGCCAATGATAAGATTTGCTTGGAAACTAAAGCAAGACGTGTTGGGTGCAAGTATCACCATGAATGTGGATGCCGGAAGCCTAGGTGCGGGAGGAAAAGGCACAACAAGGATGGTTGTGGAATGAAGAGTCCCAAACAAGGAGAAAATCGTAACAACGCTCAAGGTGGAAGCAGGAAAGGAAATGGCCGAGTGCTAGGATGCTTCCATTGTGGGGACATTGGACATCTTAAGAGAGAATGCCCGGAGTTGAAACAAGACCGTGAGAGAACACCTAGCATCGGAGTTTGTGAAGCATGCCAGGATCCAGGCATGATTACTGGTACGTTCTTTAACAACCAAAACTTTCACATCTATCTTGTGTGAAACTGGTGCCGATTATAGCTTCGTATCGCTAGAATTTAAGAATATGCTTGGTTTAACCGCTAGTAAGTTAGATATTCCATACTCGATCGAATTAGCGAATGGGAAGTTAGTAGAAGCTAACGAGGTGATTCGAGGTTGCGTAATCGAGCTGGGAGAGCGTGAGTTTGCTCTCGATCTACTACCAGTCCAGTTGGGAAGCTTCGACGTGGTAGTAGGGATGGATTGGTTATCGAGTAACAAGGCAGAGATGGTTTGTCACGAGAAGATTGTTCGTATCCCGACCGATGATGGTGAGACCATTGTTGTTCATGGGGAGAAGCGTGAGACGCCGTTAAGGATGATTAGCTGCCTGAAAGCGAGAAAGTGTTTGCAGAAAGGATGTGTTGCTTTTCTAGCACACATTGTGGATAAAAAGGCTGCTGAGCCGAAGATCGAAGACATCCCTGTCGTAAGGGAATATCCAGAAGTCTTTCCTGAAGACTTGCCTGGCTTGCCGCCTCAAAGGCAAGTGGAGTTTCGCATCGACTTAGTTCCAGACGCCGCGCCTGTGGCTAAGGCACCCTACAGACTTGCTCCGTCTGAGATGCAAGAGCTGTCGACACAACTTCAAGAGTTGTTAGACAAGGGTTTTATCCGACCAAGCTTCTCGCCTTGGGGAGCTCCAGTTTTGTTTGTGAAGAAGAAGGACGGTAGTTTCCGTATGTGTATCGACTACAGAGAGTTGAACAAGCTGACGATCAAGAATAGGTATCCCCTGCCAAGAATCGATGATCTGTTCGACCAACTTCAAGGTTCAAGCTTCTATTCAAAGATCGATCTTCGATCTGGATACCATCAGCTACGGATACAAGAGGAGAGTATTCCGAAGACAGCCTTCAGAACTCGTTATGGACACTACGAGTTTCTGGTTATGCCGTTTGGTTTGACAAACGCACCTGCTGTGTTCATGGATTTGATGAACCGAGTTTGTAAGCCATACCTGGATAAGTTCGTGATCGTGTTCATTGATGATATTCTAATTTATTCAAGGACGAAGGCTGAGCACGAGCAGCATCTTAGAGCCATTCTGGAGCTACTAAAGAAAGAACAGCTGTACGCCAAGTTCTCTAAGTGTGAGTTTTTGCTAAGAGAAGTGCAGTTTCTTGGGCACGTGGTGAATGGAGATGGAATCCACGTGGATCCAACCAAGATCGAGGCGATCAAGGACTGGGAAACGCCAAAAACGCCAACCGAGATTCGGCAATTCTTGGGTTTGGCTGGCTATTATCGAAGGTTCATCGAGAACTTTTCAAAGATCGCTCAACCGTTGACACTCCTCACGCAGAAGGATAAGAAGTTTGATTGGGGAATCAAACAGGATGAGGCATTTCAGATATTGAAGGATAAGCTTTGCAACGCGCCAATCTTAGCTCTACCGGAAGGTACCGATGATTTTGTGGTATACTGCGACGCATCGCGTCAAGGATTGGGTTGTGTGTTGATGCAACGTCAAAAGGTTATCGCCTACGCATCACACCAACTGAAGGTGCATGAAAAGAACTATACCACTCATGATTTAGAGCTAGGCGCAGTGGTCTTTGCTTTGAAGATTTGGAGACACTACCTTTACGGTACGAAGTGTACGATATTTACAGATCACAAGAGCCTCTAGCATATATTCAACCAGAAGGAGTTGAATATGAGGCAAAGAAGATGGGTCGAGTTGCTAAACGACTACGACTGCGAAATCAAGTATCATCCAGGGAAGGCGAATGTGGTCGCCGATGCCCTAAGTCGTAAGGAGAGAATCAAGCCCATAAGGGTTAGGGCTATGGAAATGATTATTCAAACCGATCTTTCCTCACGCGTTCGTGCAGCACAGAAGGAAGCTCTCAAGGAGGGAAACCTTGAGGCAGAATATCTCCGTGGGATGGAGAAGATGTAGGTGCCAAACAGGGAAGGAACATTGTGTTTTGGGAAAAGGATTTGGGTTCCTCTGTTTGGTGGTTTAAGAGAGGTTATCTTTGAAGAAGCTCACAAGTCACGGTACTCTATCCACCCTGGAGCGGATAAGATGTACCAGGATCTTAAAGATTATTACTGGTGGCCTAGGATGAAAGGCGATGTTGCTATTTACGGGAGCAAATGTTTAACTTGCGCCAAAGTTAAGGCGGAATACCAGAAGCCCTCGGGACTTCTGCAACAACCTGAAATTCCCCAATGGAAGTGGGAAGAAATCTCCATGGATTTTATTACGAAGTTGCCAAGAACGCCAAAGGGCCATGACACTATCTGGGTGATAGTAGATCGATTAACAAAGTCAACACACTTCTTGCCTATCCGCGAGAAGGATCATACAAGCAAATTGGCTGAAATCTACATGAGAGAGATTGTTACACGCCATGGAGTACCTCTCTCAATTATTTCTGATAGAGATGGGAGGTTCGTATCGAGGATATGGCAGTCCTTCTAGGAAGCTTTTGGCTCCAAGCTGAATATGAGCACAACATTTCACCCGCAGACCGACGGCCAAAGTGAGCGGACGATTCAGACGTTGGAAGACATGCTGAGAGCATGTGTGATGGATTTAGGCGGTAGCTGGGATAAGCATTTACCCCTGGTTGAATTTTCGTACAACAACAGCTACCACACCAGTATTGGTGCCGCGCCATTTGAAGCTTTATATGGGCGCAAGTGCAGGTCGCCGCTCTGTTGGTCTGACGCAGGTGATAGACAATTGGTAGGTCCCGATGTAGTTCAGGAAACTACAGATAAGATTGCACAGATCCGAGATCGCATTAGCGCGGCTCGTGACCGTCAGAAGACCTACGCAGATCTGAAAAGGAAACCTCAGGAGTTTGAGGTTGGAGATATGGTTTTGTTAAAGGTATCACCCTGGAAGGGTGTAGCACGCTTTGGGAAGCGTGGGAAGTTGAATCCGCGGTATATTGGCCCGTTCAGGATTCTGGAAAGAATTGAGTCCGTAGCATACAAGTTGGATCTACCTGCTGAACTGAATGGAGTTCACGATACATTTCATGTATCCAATTTAAAGAAGAGTCCAACTCAAGTGGACGTTGCCATTCCTATCGACGAGATTCATGTTGACGACACGCTCCACTTCGTAGAAGCACCTGTCGAGGTCACAGATTGGAAAGTTAACAGGACCCGTCGGAGCAGTGTCAAACTCGTCAAGGTTCGCTGGAATGCCAGACATGGTCCTGAATACACCTGGGAGCGTGAGGACCGGATGAAAGAGAAATACCCCCACTTATTTCCTAAAAACTCTGCATCTACAAGCAGAACTTAAATTTCGGGACGAAATTTATTTAACGGGGGGAGAATGTGACAACCCTCACAAAACCAGGTATCCGTACGACTTAATTAGCTATTAACTGTTGCCTAATTACTGTGCTTAACTGAGATTTCTGATAAACTGCTACTTGATTGTTGATACATGTACATGTCTGCATCATACTTTGATTTTTCCTGTCACTACATTATTTATTTACTGAACTCTAGTGACAAACATGATGCACAAAAGCACAGTAGCATTTGAACGGATAACCTATTGAACATGCTAATATAACCAGCATCAGGCAGACACTGCCTCTAAAGGCCTGAATGAGCCAGAATTATTTTACTACACCCATAGTGTGTGTAGAGATACAGGGGTTGTATAATTGCGTCTCTAGGAATAAGATACAGAGATTGGATGTGCCTAAAACGTACCTTAAGCACGGAACACAGCACTTTTATTTACACACTAGCTTCTAGCTAATTAATAAAGTGCCAAAATATGAGGAAATATTCCTGACACTTTGCAGAATAAATTGTGTCACTGAAAATGTTATTTACGACGCTTAAAGGATTACTTAAGCACTTTAACGGATTACTATCCAACCGAACAACCAGACTATACCCGGAACATAAAAATATTGCCAAAAATATTATTGGTATTTTTTTCTGAGCCAGTTAGGGTCCCTGATTACCCTAACACCCGCTTTATAACGCGTTAAAGAACTAACGAGGTTAGACCTTAAAGTTAACCCACTTAACTAAACTAAACTCTAACTGAACAATCGAGATCGAACCGGATGGCATTCCACCTAATGGAATCGGCCCAACTAGTAAGGACGAGCAAGTACAACTTTTATTATATTATATTTGATTTCGTGGATATCTAGACGACATAGATCCGTTGGACGAAAGGCCTAAATTTTTCTATAAATACCCCTCTCTCTCTCACACACAAGAACACACACTCATCAACTTTCACTCTCTTTCTCTCTTGCTCCCATTCTCGGCCGAAGAGACCCCCCACCATCCATCCATTTTTCGGTTCGTGTCTCTCCATTCCAAGCATATACTAGTGTCGGGGATCACCTACAACGGAGCTTGGAGCAAACGGAAGTGGAAGGACCTCGCTCATTTGCTTTTATCCACGCCATTTTCGTCAAAGATCTTCCCTAGCCCCGAGCTAGAGGTATAATGTTTAAAACTTGTTCTTGAACGTATCTAAAGTGGTTAAAAGAATTTTTGACGGTTAAAAGTCGGTAACCCACCTTTTGAATCTAAAAAGTCTACTAAAACATGAAAATCGTTGGATAAAAGGTCATGTCTTGTGTAAATGTCGTAGTATTTGAATATGTTGATTGTCGAGGCCCGATCTATGATGTGGTGGCTCTTATCATCGTTTAACCCGACTTTGTTAAGATCCCGAATCTTGACATACACTTGTTTCTTTTGTACAAAGGTTAAAAGGTGAAACTCCACCACACGGGAAACATGAACTTGTGTAAAAGTGTTTTAACATGTAAAATAGTATTTAAAACGAGCCGATCTACGTATGTACAAGTGGTATATTCGTAGAACCGGGTGTCGAGAAAATCATGTTTTATATAAGTTGGATAACATGTTAATAAATATGATTTTTATAAACTACAAGTGCATATAAACTTGTGAAATGAAGGATCCGACAAAATAACAATTTTTATAAAAGTTGTCGGAAAGATGAAAAGGATGGTTTGTTTTAAAAACGGGGTTTTTACAAGACTAAACTATTTTATACATAGATCCACTAAATATAACGAGATCTACACAATAGTTTTTAGAAAAACTACAAGTTCATGTAATAATGTGATTTTACATACTAGTCTACGAGTTTAACGTGTTGAAACTAGTTTGAAGTATCGGAAATTGATTTGGTTGATTTAAAAGAAAGTGTTGAAATGATTTTGTAAAAGAAAATGATACCACCTCCAGTTACAGGGGAAACTCTGGCGAAATTTTTCTAAAATCTAACACTTAGGATTATTTACAAGTGTTAGAGTTATTCTTGGAAATGTTTACAAAAATATATTTCGCCATAACTTTATTTATTAAATATTCGGAGGTGGGGTTTTCACAAAACTAAACGTGATAAATATATATTCGGTAAATATATTTTGTCACCTCACTGTTTATGATTATTTTGTGAAAATGTATAAATATTATTTTTAGAGTAAAAATAATATTTACTAACTTTGTCGAACTCAAAATAATACCAACGCTTATACGACAAACATATAAGTTACAACGGTAAGTACTATTACCACTTAAACGCCAAAACGTAACTTACGCACTATGCGAGAATATTCATAAACGCATATGTTGTCAACGTATTATTTTGGAAAGTATTATGTAAAGAGAAAATATATTATTTTTGAGAAAAATAATTATATTTTGGAATGAGAAATAAAATATATTAAGTGAGACTTAATGTTATAAGCGCACATGTATTAATTCCCCCATCCTTGGGAAGGAAAGTAAATTACCAAGTATATACACGGAACGGTTGTCTAACTGTTTCCCGAAAATATAAACTATAAAGCTAAGGCACGGCCATCCGTCTAATAGAATTAGCACATGTAGGTCGTTGCACAGCTTTCGGACGTTTGGATTACTTGGTATTGAGACGCACTCACTGTGAGTTCATGTCCCCCTTTTCTCTAACTGTTTTCAGTTTACTTAACTGCGGGGGTGAAATACATGTTACTATGATTTACGAGTACTTTACAATGGTATGTTTAACGTAAGGAGGTGTTATACGATCATGTGAGTGGATAGGAACAACATGGGGCCATTAGTCCTCATGGAGGGACCGAGGGACAGGAGCGGTAGATCTATCTGGGTGTAGCGAGCCCAGCCCCCGGCCAAACTAGAAACGGACCGTGGGGTGACTTTGTCCACATACTTTGCCGTGGCGAAATCTGCTAGGTTTGAGTCTCCCTATTTGCACTTCACATATGTCAGTGGCCTTGCAAACCATTGGTGATCACAAGTCCTCTTACACTGCTACATACCATAACTATTTTTATACTCACAAATGTTTTACATACTCACCTACACGTGAACTCGCTCAACATTATTGTTGATTTTTCAACTTACATGTATTTCAGGAAATTAGCGATCTGGCGCGGTATGGCTTGTTTTCCGCTGCATTAGGCCCGAGGTCATCCAGGGTTCGAGGCTTGTGACTCTTTCCTGGACAAGTCACAGTCCTTGAATCATGTTTATGTTAAGTTTGCATTTGTAATGTTTAGACAAGTTATGGTTGTTGGGTGTTAACCCGTTAAGACAATGTTTTACTATTTTACTTTTAATGGATGATCTTGCATATTTTTAATTCATATAGCTTGTTATGATTAAGCTATGGTATTAAGAAGTCACACCAAATTAACCACGCTTCCGCAAAGCCAGGGTGTGACAGTTTGCGTTCCCCTGCAAAATGAATCTTCATCTCTTAACGGTTCTCAACCTCCTCTAATATGCTATACCACAATCTTCACGAATAATCACCAACTTGAAATAACACAATGTAACTTCTCCGTTTCAACTTTAACCACATCCGCGTTCGGTTTTAGCGCATTCCCCTACTTGATCCTATAAGAGCCAAAAACTTTACAATCGGATATCACGACACCTAAACGAGTTACGAAAAAACAAGAATAGATATAGAAGATTGAAAGAAAGTCGATTGTATTGATTCAAGGAGCATGCGACTTCAATGAGTCATCTCGTACTCGATAATAGCACAAGTTTGATAAACAATCAATAACCTAAAACAAGCTAAGGAATACCCTATTTATAGTTGATAGGATACCCTAATACAATGGGCCAAGCCCCAACCCAATCGACCTCATAACAACTAACTAAGCCCACTATTCAAGTCTAATAAACCCAAAACAAGTAAATCAAGACAAACGTAAACCTATACAAGTTTATGCTCTTACAATATCCCCGTAGGTTTATGTTGTCTTGGCTGTTCATTCTTTACTTGCATTTCTTCTTTTGCTTCTTCTGTAGATCAGGTAGCATTCTTTCAACATGCGGACGAAAGAGCTAGGCCTCTACTCTTGTGCGTTGACCTGACCATAACTTGAACAGCATAATCCGAGTAACTGAACCTGTGAAGCTTTTAGCATAAACTTCATATTGAGGATCATTTTTGATATGAGTTTTTGCCCGAAGCTTGATATCATTCTCCCCAAAGCGCATCAAATTTTTAGCATCTGTAATCTTGTACTCAGTGTTTTCACATACAATCACAACCTAACCAGTAATAGGATCATACATCCAAAACTACAGATCCTTTAGGTTGTTTTCGGGAATTTCTTTAAGCAATGGGACAGTCTTTGTTTGCTTTGTCGCAGGCCATATCACTGTCGTAAAGTACTAGCATCCGTAATCTTGTACTCAGTGTTTGCTTTGTCGCAGGCCATATCACTGTAGCAGGATCTAAAACATCATCATGTTCTAGAAGAATGGATTCAGCTAGCTTCATATCTTTAATATTCACTTTAGCCTGCTGCTGCAACCTGTTATAGAAGTTCCATCCAATTTCGCAGTTGAGGCTTGTAGTTTGATCATGATACGAAGCATGACTCAACCCCTTAGATCCACAGCCGTCCAAGACTCAAAAGCATCAGAATGATCATAGTACTCCACCTCCACATTACCTCTTTTCACTATGAACATTCCATTTTCCTCACTATATGCCCAGCTTAGAATACCATACTTGTTCCCATACGTGTTAAATATATGTTTTTCAGTATTTATAATGTACCTGTCTGGTTGATCTCCAAATTCTAAGTTCTTTTCTGCACCCACATTCCTCCTCACAACCATCTTCTGTTTCCTTTTCTGATATGCTGTTCGAGGAGGATTCTGAATATAACGATCTATTGCCTCCTCGTGTTCCTTTTGTTCTTGAGCTCTTTCCTCTGTGGATTCCTTAGAAGGATCCGCAAACTCCTTAGGAAATTTTCCTTCTAACTTTTGCTTCAAATCCATAACCACAGCTGTAAGTAATCCCAGATTGGTTTCGAGCTCCTGAATTTTCTGATTCTTGTGGGTGATCTCTTCCGTCAAGCTGGAAATCTGAACATCCTTAAATATATTATCTTCTTCAAGCGCAGTAATTATTTTCATTAAGATTTCAGTTTCATTATCCACAATCAACTCTTCTCTGTCCGGACTGCTTGATGCTTCTTATGTTCTGTCTTGATTGGGCTCAGCAGCTACTTCAGCTTCTCTAGCAGCTGCTTGTAACAGTTCAGCAGCTTTAAGCACATCGGCATTTGAAGGACCACTGCTTGAACCTTCACCTGTCTTTGGAGATGGCATAAACATCGCTGCTCTTTCATTCAGAATAAAATCAATTATTGTTTCACTTACAGGTGTTCCTGTAACTTGAGTGGGCGGTTGCTCAGAAATAACAGGCATATTCGATTCTTGGGTTGTTCTTGTTTCAGTATTAATCTCACGGCTGATCCTAGGATCTTTCTTGCTACGTTTCCTAGGATGAAGATCAGCTGTGGGATCTTCAGCAACATTTTCAGGCTCAGCAGAAACAAAATCAACCGGCTCAGTGTGAGGAGGATTCACACTTGTTGGTTGCTCAACATGTTGCACGTCTGCTGTGAGGCTCTCAGCGTTAACCTATGTCTCAACATCTCCTACGTTATGATTCAGCTCTTTGTCATCCATCATCCTTTCCTCAACTACATCCTCTTCACTCTCAATCCCTGTCAAATCTACGTTTTCAACAGGCTCACTTGACCTAAGAGGGGCATCTATTATCTTAACGTCATGTTCATCAGCAACTGTAGCATTCACCGGTGCCTGTACTTCTTCAGTAACTTCAGAGAATACACCAAACGTGACCAATGGCTTCTTGTTCTGATACGTCACTTGAACGTCAGCTCTTAGCTTCTGATTCAACATAGAAAAGACCGTGTGATTCATTATCTTAGTGTCATATATGCTCACAGTAGGCTACAGCTGAGGGTACTTAGCTTCCAGAATCATCTAAAGAAATCTAGGAAACTTAAACCAGTACTTCTTGTTCAGGGTTCGAACATTCGCCATCATGTCATTGAATGCACATCTGGAGTAATTAAACTTCCATCCTTCAACTAACGACACCAACCCCGAAGTCTGTCTGATGGTCAGTGTATCAATACCACTCTTGTTCCTACTAATGCACAATAAATACACATGAGCTAAAAACCTCCAGTATGGGTGCAGTAATTTCTTGGTAGTGGGAGGATATGATCCTTCGTAGCTCATCTTGTGCAAAACTTCAACAACTTTCTCCTTTGCATGCTCAACCGGATCATCAGCGGCGTCTCCGAACAATAACACTTCACGAATAACTTTCTCAGTAATCAATATCTCCTTGTTCTGAATTGTAGATCTGATCACTTTATCTCCTTTCTTGGTCGTTGCATTGTTCCAAAAATCACGTATCCAATCTTCACGAATGGTTGGATTTTCTCTAAACGCGTGGGATAGTCGGCAAGTGTTTAATCCTATCATAAGTGACTTGTATATCTCAAATCCTTTTGGAGGTTCAGTCATGTAACATGTCACGTTCACACTCTTTTCCCAAGTCGGGACATGATTATCTGTTGCTTGTTTTCCAGTATCTGCACCAAACAGATCAAGTTAGACACATTTAACCAATATTGAAACTCGAGATTCCCGAGTTTGACCGTGAACTTTGTCAAACTAAGTCAAAATGTTTGAAAAATAATTTCGAGAAAACTCGACTGTTTTTAAACAATTTCATCAATAAAAAACTCCAAATTATAATTAAAACACATTGAGTCCAATACGGTTTTAATTCAGGCCCAGATGTAAAGCAGGCACAAATACTAAGGGGTGTGAGGTCCAGCACACGGGTGTGCGGCCCACACTCCACTGTGCGAGGATACTTTGGGTATTCCACAACAAAGACAAGGGGCAGTTTGGTAAACTAAGACAGGTCGCACATTTGGTTTGGTCAACAAAAGTCAACCGTATATTTTGACTCGCACACTAGTAATAACCCAGTGTGCAAGGGGTATATTGATCATTATCCAGAGTGTACGAAGGGCATTATGGTCTTTTAACCTAAGTATGACCATCCCGCACACCCTTAAAGGGTAACCAGGTCATTTCGCCAAGGTGTGCGAGGTCATTTTAGTCACTTTTCCACTGTGTGGTTCACTTATCGGGCACGTGCAAGCCACGCGCCACCTCCGATCATCTTCTCCGGCGAAGTACGGCAAAATCCGACCAATTTCTCAGTTCTGGTCATCCTAGAATCCTGCTAACTTTGTTCAAAACATCAATGATTTCAATCATAAACCCTAATCACTATCTAATATCATCGAAACTAATCAAACATATGTCGATTCAGGGTCTTCACCTTCCATATTTCATGTATTCAAATTCAAGATCAATCAAAGCATTTAAGCAACTAACCTTTTCCTTTCCCTTTTGATTCGACATTATATCTGATTATTTTGGATCTTGATTTTCAGAGAAACTTGATGAAGAATATTATGAACAAAAGAAAGAGAGAGTGCGATGCGCTTGAGTGTTTCGAAGTATGGGTAACACTTGGAAGCCATGATTCAATTAATGCCCTAATCTCTCCTTTTCAAACAAATGGGCCCATCAAGTGTGCGGTGGGCCATAACAGACTCTTTAAACCAATTTTGGATTTTGTGGGACCTACCAAGTGTACGGTGGGTCGAGCTCGAATCCCAAGACCAAACATTTCAAAGTTCGTGCAAGATTGTTTTTCAAGAAAAACACGGTCTTTCTCGATTTTCGAACAGGGTCACATTTTAAGAAAGATATAATATATACACTACACTATAAATTAACCTAAAAACAATATATTCACACATAAAATATCAAACAAACGCATACAACTGTTTGTAAGCACTTTTCTTACGGGATCAAATCACGTGTTTCAGACTTGACTACACTTATCAACACTAATTTACTTTGGGTGATCCGAGCGATTGCTAGTATATTTGTCCCCTTAAACTTATCTCCTTAGGCCTTTTTCATGTAACGGTCTGCAACTAATTTATCATGTTTTTGGTTTAATTAATATGAACACTCAAATAAATTATAATCAAATCCTGGAATTTTTAAGCAGAACACGCTATCATACATGCGGTTTCCCTGCCACATATTTTCACAAGCCTGTTCTAGGATTCTGAAACCTTGACTGGGACTGGGTTGAGAGGAGAATAGAATAGATCATTTGCAGAGACAGATATAATATACAGATCAAATGAGTTTTCTCAGTTTGATATAGGTTTTTTGGGTTTCTTTTGGGCACTAGAGGGCCTCTTTCGGGTGTAATTGATCTATAGCGCGACAACGTACAGCTAGGTTTTTGCTCACGCAAAACAGAAGTTGACGTTGCCTAGCACCTCCCTGTCTTTGCTCACACAAAATAGAACTAGAACAAAATTATGTGTATCGGGATGTCACACACGTATTCAAATAGTCACGTCCTAATTCCAAGTGACGTTCTTTCCTGAGGTCATAGAGTAACTTAATCTTCTACACAAAACTAGTCAAAGTGTCCAACCATCAGGATAAAGCTTCCCAACATATCGCTCTAGAATCAGACCATTTCAATATTGGTCTTACATGAGTCAGCCTTAATTCACATAGTGAAAATTCATTTCATTTCCCGGGTTATATCAGAGGCTTCGCAAAAACTATTTTTGAGATTTTTGAATTTTTTAATGTTTTTGTTTTTTTTTTTTGAGAGACTATATCCCCCTAATTTTTTCTTAAAATTGAAAATAAAAAGAATAAACGAAAAACAATTTTAAGAAATAAAATAGAGAAATGAGGAAAAATTTTGTTATGTGACAAAGTTCAATCCTCGAAATCGACCATTTTTAGCAGTTCAAGAAGAGCAGTGAAACGTGTTTTATCAACCGGTTTTGTAAAAATATCTGAGACATTGTCGTCAGTATGTATTTGTTCCATTGTGATAAGTCCTTGGTTGAAAGAGTCACGTCTAAAGTGAATTTTTATGGCAATGTGCTTGGTTTTAGAAAAATATACTAGATTTTTCACTATTTGGATAGCTGTATCATTGTCACAATAAATGGGAGTTTGGGAGAAATTCAAACGGTAATCCACCAGTTGGTGTTCTATCCATATAACCTGGGAGCAACAGGCTGAAGTAGCTACATATTCAGCTTCTGCAGTCGACAATGAGACAGTCTGCTACTTCTTGCATTGCCAGGAGATGAGGTGATCCCCAAGAAACTAGCATCCAACTGATGTGGACTTCATGTCCCTACCTGCACCTCCAAAGTTACTTTCGTAGAAAGCACATAAATCAAATGGAGATTATCTTCGATACAAAAGACCAAGCCTAGGCCTACCCTTAAGATATCGAAAGATTCTCTTGACAGCATTCAAGTGAGAAAGTTTAGGAGCAGCTTGATAATGTGCACATTGACACACAGCAAACATAATGTCTGGTCTACTTGTCATCAAATACATTAATAAGACAATCATCGACCAATATAATGTCTCGTCAACAGCTTCTCCCTCAAGATCTTTAGTCATCACTAGTCTTTCTGCCATGGGAGTATTTGCAGGCTTTACGTCCTGAAGTTTGAACTTTGCAATGATGTCGTCGACATATTTTCCATAATGAATTAGGATTCCCTTTAAGTCTTGACGAACTTGTAAATCCAGAAAGAAGTTCATTTCTCCTAGCGCACTCATTTCAAACTGCTTCTTCATGACTTCTTCGAACTCCTTGCACAGTGCGTCACTAGTGGATCCAAAGATGATGCCGTCCACATAGATTTGCACTAATATTTGATCTTCACCAACCTTGCGAATAAACAGAGTCTGATCTATGTTTCATGAGCGTATCCATTTGCGAGCAGATGCTCTATCAGAGTAGCGTACCATCCACGGGGAGCTTGATGCAACCCATACAAGGCTTTGTCAAGATTATAAACATGAGTTGGATACCGTGGATCAACGAAACCGGGCGGCTGCGACACATAGATCTCTTCTTTCACTTTGCCATACAGGAATGTCATCTTAACATCCATTTGATAAACCTTAAATCCCACGAACAATGCGATGCGTAGGCCAGAAAGATACAAATTGCTTCCAAGCTAGCCACAAGAGCATACACTTCATCGTAATCAAGGCCTTCAATCTGTTTGATCCCCTGTACGACCAATCTTGCTTTGTTTTGTAAAATCACTCCACTATCATCTTGTTTGTTTCGATAAACCCATCAAGTTCCGAGTGATTTCTTTCTAGCAGGCAATCAAACCAGCTTCCATACTTGCAATTTTTCGAACTGGTTCAACTCGTCTTGCATTGCGCCTACCCAGCTAGGTTCTTGAAGAGCCATAGAGATTGTCTTAGGCTCGATTTAAGAGATAAAACATGAGAACAGAAATGTGTTAATGATTCATGTCTGACTTCTAGTCAGAACCCCAGCTCTTACAGGTCCAATCACATTCTCAATAGGATGATCCCTTTGGACACTTGCAGGAATAGCTGTTTCTGGGGCAGTTCCCGTCGATGACAGATTTGTCAGGTTCTAAATTGCTGCTGGTTCTGTCTGTTCAATAACAGGTTCCTCCGTCGAATCGTTTGCAACATACTTGTCCGGAATGGGGTCATTAAAGAACATGCCATCATCGTCAAATGAATCTGAAGCTTCCCCTTCTATGTTGAGAATGTCAATGTAATCTAGAGCCACTTATATTTCAGGTGCAAATGTTGAAGATAAGGCTGTAGGTGTGCGATCCCCCATAGATGTAGAATCCCCCTCAACTTCAACATCCCCCTCTTCTTCAGCATTGTGCGTAACAGTTGAGGGGCGTGGAGCAGCATTTGAATGACTCAAGTTATCTATAGCAACAACAGGAGAATCATCAATAATACCAAATGATTTAAACAAATGAGAATAGTTATAGAGAGTAAATGGTCCATTTCTAGCATCTGTCTGATTTTCCTCGAGCCATTGTACATCGAACGACTCAACAATCTGTCTTGTCTTCTTGTTGTACACTCTATATGTTGTCTTATTCTCTTGTGCAGCTTTCCCAACATATCTAATGAAATAGTATTCATCTCCCCTTGCATCAAACTTCGGTATTACATCTAAGTGCAACAGGGTACATGGACAACCAAAAGCTCTAAAGTGCCCAACAGAAGGTTTTTCACCAAACAACACTTCATGAGGCGTCTTCATGTGTGCCTTGTTGATAATCACTTTGTTCTGAATGTAGCACGTTGTGTTGATCGCCTCATCCTAGAAGAAAACTGGGAGCTTAAAATCACACAGCATAGTACGAGTCGCTTCAATTAGGGTTCTATTCCTTCTTTCAGCGACTCCATTTTGCTGTGGAGTCCTAGTAGCGTTGTACTGTCTCGCTATTCCCCTTTAAGCACAGAAGAAGTTCAAATCAGCATTCTTGAACTCGGTTCCATTGTCACTTCGAATTCCCTTCACTTTCTTTCCAGTCTGATTCTCCATGAAGATAATAAATCTCTTAACCATTTCTGCAGTCTCATTCTTGTTAACTAAGAAGAAAACCCAAGTGAAACGTGAGTAATCATAAGTAATTACCAAACAATAAGACTTTCCTGAGATGCTTAGCACGTTCATAGGACCGAATAGATCCATGTGAAGGATCTGCATCACACTGTTAATGGTGTTTACAGACTTAGGAAAATGTGGTTTTCGATGTTGTTTACACTTAGCACAAGAAATGCATTTTTTGAAAGTAATAAAATCTTTTACGAGTAGATCCCTTACCAACCCCAGTTTTGCAAGACGGTTCAGATTTTTAACATTTGAATGTCCTAAACGATGATGCCACAACATGGCATTGTGTTCAGATATTTTTGAAAAAAAGCAGGCAACAGTCTCAGTAGGTGGTTTGTTCATGTCAATTACATAAGCGTTGCCTTTTCGGTCAGATTTCAACAAAATCCATTCTTCAGGAATAACAATTCCTGGTTTCAAGATGAGGCAGTGCTTGTCGGTGAAATGAGTTGTGTAGTTGTTGTCACATATTTGAGAGATGCTTAGTAGACTATGCTTCAACTCAGGAACGTAGTTGACATCCTTGAAACAGAGATCACCATTCTTTATTGTGCCTTGTTGGGTGATCTTTCCCTTTTCCCCTCCCGCAAAAGCAACAAATCCACCATTGAATTCTTCAATATCAGACATTTGGGATAAGTCGCCAGTCATATGCCTGGAACAACCACTATCAATGACCCAAAGTCGAATGACAGCCCTCCATAGCCGTTCCTGCACATTATGCGGGATTAGTTAGATTTGGGTACCCAGGCCATAGTAGCGATGGGCATACCCTTTTCATTCATGTACGTTACTTGCATCCAAACCATATTGTTCTTAGAGTGGACAGGTCTATCAGTAGTACACGATGATTTGGAAGAAGTGTCTGGAACAAGGCTTTTAGGTCTCCAAACTTGCTTACTGAATTTCGAAAATTTTGTAGTTTTCAATTTAGGGTTTGAAGACTTTAAGTTATTTTTACGATTCATTTCTTTTGCCTTGTTCCAGTCTTCATTAGAAGGCTTCACCTTGGAATTCAACCTCTTAACAGGTTTAGATTTTTCAATCTTCCCCTATTTAGTATGTTTGAAGTTCCCTTTTGGTGCCTTTTGATGCTCTCCTTCATTGAGTTTTTCATGACGATGCTAACAATTTCTTGCAATGTGACCAGCAATGCCACATGTTTAACATATTTGACATTTCACGTGCGGCTTTGCTGAAGATCTATCAGCCTTTTCAGAACATGAAGACCTGTGTGGATCCTGAGGTACTGACGAATCAGACTTACTTTGATTTCTACCTTTATTTTTTGAAATGTCATTATCAGCAATTACATTTTTCAATCTTGAATTAGGTGTAATGTATTTTGTTTCACCACCTTGTTTAGTTTGTTTTACCAATAGATTTTTAGACACATCAACTTTATTAGGCAAAACAACTGAATTCAAATCATCACAAACAGAATCAAAGCAAGTACGAGAACATTCATCGCTCTTAAAAACAGAGCCAACACAATCCAAAGCATCAATAGAAATTGAAATATTGTTTACTTTTTCAGAAACTAAACGATTATTTTTCTGAATTTTATTTTTCAAATCAGTTAAAGCAATGTCATCGTCCTCATCCTCATCTACCCACTCTTCAACAATCACTTCTTCTGCATGTGAAGTAACAGAGTTAGTACATTCATTTGCTCACAAACAGTGTCAGTTGAATCCGTAGTAGTACTTTCAGTCTCGAGTGACACTGTTTGTTCAGTAGTTTCATGATCATGAGTATTAATGGCTGAGCAGAGGCTTTTTTTCTTGACTCACCACTAGACACAACAGAAGCTTCTGAAGTGGATTCTGATTCTACTTGTGTCTGTTCTGATTCAACTTCTTTAGGTGATTCATTACTAGACTCGACAGAATCAACTAACTCTGAATTTTCACAGTTAGCTGTTTCTATGGAGTCACATGTCGAATCGGATAAAGTAGCTGACTTAGTTTGTTTACTAGACTCAAACCCTTTGATGAATTCAGCCAATCCATTCATCATAGCAAACTCGAAGTTGATTGATTTCTTTTTAGACTCTTTTTCTTGATTTTGCAATTCAAATTTATTTTGAGAAATATTTGACTTTGTATTATCTAACACTTGAAAATGTTGGTCAATATCAGCATTTTTTTCTCAAAATTTAGAGTCTCAGTGTGTTTTGAAACTTTAGCAGGTTTACAAAAGTTTTATTAAAAGCCTGTTTTTCTAAAATAATTTCAGTTTTATCTGGCCTTGTGATTTTAACCTTCTTTCGTTTGACTGGTTCCCCCGGTTTCCCATATTCCATTTCTAGCAAGTTGGCTATCTCCTCATCAAGCATAGGAATAGAGGTGTAATTGTGATTGTATGGTGGAGGTATGCATACAAATGCCAATCCATTATTCCTCACTTCCTTTTTACTGCATTTTAACTGTTGATTTATCATTTTTTCAACCTTTTCACTTGATACATCATACTTTTTAAAATTAAACTCTATGTTTTCAAAAGTTGAATTTAAGTTATCAAGTTCAACAGTTAATTTTTCAGACAATTCCTTTAAGTGGAGATGCCTACATCGCTCCTGACTTAGATCGTTTTGCAACTTTCGGATATCACGCTTTTGCATCTCCACAATATCCTTATATCGTTTAATTTTCTTTTAGATCTGATATTTATCAGATTTGGACATGAAGTTGCATAACGAGTGAGTCAGCTTGCTCTTTGTAACCACTAAGTTTTTCCCTACATGCACTCGTACACCATATATTATTGTAAGACCCTAACACGCTTTAACTGAAAAGACGCAGCGGAAATACGTACCATAAAATTTCTTTCATTATAAATGTTTTGACTTACTTGAAAGTTCATTTTAAAATAACTCTTTTACAATATATGCATCCTTCGTACTCATTTAATAAAATAAAAGCCAAACTTATGTTTATCAAATTACATACTCAAGCATTCCCGTACAATCTATCTTGTGACTCGGCCTTTGATCGCTACTCCTCGTGATGATAATCTGTGATTCGTACATCCTGCACCCACCACATACATTCGCAACATTAGCATACATTATATACAAACAAGATTCTCAATCATGTAGTCTCGTTACGTTCTATCCACATATACTTTCCATCCCGTTATCTTTCTAGATTTAATTGTTCCATCCGGGTGTCTAATCCTTGGCGAAACTTCAATAATGTACTTGCATTACATTTCATTCTCGAGGCACACTGTTAATAACGTCAATACTTAAATGTATTGAAACCACGTATACAATACATACATAACTATGTACATACATACATACCTTTACTTGCATACATACGCATCTACTTACATACATACATGATTACGTCTTCACATACGTACTTACATATATACATACATACATACATAACTACATACATACATACCTACTCACATACATACATACATACAAGTCACATTCACTTATTTGTAAGTTGAGCCTTAACTACAAACATATCAACACAAATCAATGCAATTACAAACAAACATAACCGACTAACTTCCAACAAACATGATGAACATTCAGCAACATAATGAACATTCCATTAACACAATGAACATTCAGCAACAAAATGCACATTCCCTTAACACCATGAACATTTAGCAACATAATGAACATTCCATTAACACGATGAACTTCAACAACATAATGAACATTCCATTAACACGATGAACATTCAGCAACATAATGAACATTCCATTAACACAATGAACATTCAGCAACAAAATGCACATTCCCTTAACACGATGAACATTCAGCAACATAATGCACATTCCATTAACACGATGAATATTCAGCAACATAATGAACATTCCATTAACACAATGAACATTCAGCAACAAAATGCACATTCCATTAACTCGATGAACATTCAGCAACATAATGAACATTCCATTAACACAATGAACATTCAG
The DNA here is from genome assembly GCF_002127325.2 of Helianthus annuus. Classification (NCBI taxonomy): domain Eukaryota; kingdom Viridiplantae; phylum Streptophyta; class Magnoliopsida; order Asterales; family Asteraceae; genus Helianthus; species Helianthus annuus. Next base: position 25,952,198 of record NC_035445.2, read on the forward strand.
AACATTATGAACATTCCATTAACACGATGAACATTCAGCAATAAAATGCGCATTCCATTAACTCGATGAACATTCAGCAACATAATGCACATTCCATTAAGATGATGAAACTATCATCTTAAATTTACATTAAGGATAGATGAAGTTCATATGAACTTACCTTGGTACTTACCCTTACCCGTAAATTCTTACTTGGTTTCCCTATATACAACATACCAAACTTCATTTATAAATAAGAAGTGATTTCGGAAATCACTTACCTCGAGTGGCCGTTTCGTACATGCTTCCTCATATCCTTTCCGTTAGCCATCCATGCTTTCCCCCATCTTGACATGATCCTATACTTTCATGTCATCATGGTTACCACTTCATTAGTATAAATGCACATTCTAATATTGCATTCATTTCACATTCATATCCTACATTAAACTTTACTCGTCAAATTCCAGCAACACAAAGTATAAGTTAGAAGTCGCATCTTTTCATTCCACACAATTCTTCATGTGGTCACAAATAGCACATATTGATATAGCATGTACTTAATGATTTCTCTAACATAACACTTGTGACAAAAGCCTTATTACATTATTTATGCAAAGTTGACTTTCAGAAAGTCAACTGTCTATCTTATGAATTATCAATCTAAACTCATACATCCACATCATTATAGTCGATTATACTAGACATCATATACATCCCTACTCACATAGTAAAACACACATACAACCACAAGATCATATATGCACACAACATAAACAATTCCTTCCATACTAGTCTTCTCATAATTCCACAACTAACTACATCATTCAAGATTAACTAATTTAATACTATCCTTCAACCCGACATTATCCTTACTAGAAATCCACATACCATACAAGGACACCACTTTCACCCCTTGATCCCTACCACAAAATCAACTAAAGGCATAAGGTGTACCATATCTTCAAGCATAGAGTACCAACTCCTAATGCACGCTTCTACCACATCATACTAACCATTCAAATTTCCACATGAACTCTATCTAAATCACACTTCACATATTAGTTAGCTAACAATTACATCATTATCACTTTCTATACATATTTACCCACAACTTGCATATAATTCCACATATAATTGTCACTTAAGCATTTCATCAAACACTTGGTGTGCATACCACAATTTATGCATAATGTACAACCAATTCATGCATATTCTTCTAAACTCATACATAAATCATCAAATTATCCTTCTAATCAACATGGATCATTCATGCATAACATCAAACATACTAGTATCACATTTCTTTTAATTCCTCTAACAAGAATCTACCATACATATCAAAATACATCAACATTAAGCAAGAATTGGACATGGGTGACCATTCAAGTCGTCATCATCACCATAATCAACGGGTTTCATCTCTAAACACCAAATTAGCCTAAATCATGCATTACCCATGTTCAATATGATGATTCTAACACACACCCATTCTCAATTTCATACAAATTCGCAATTTACATCATAACCCACTTCGTGAAAGATCACTAATCTAACTTTTAAGATATACCTTACGATCCCATTGAGAAGGTGATCGTTAATCCGTACTCGGTTATGGATTTAGACTTCATTTACCCTTCCAATTTGATGATCTTCCATGATTAGGGTTATGGCTCCATAAGATCTCCTGCTCTTTCTAGAACACACGATTATCTGTGTTTGTGGGTGTATTTTTCATATGTTAATTCAAGTTTCATCTTGCCCCATTTTAGTCCCTCAAGTTTGCCTCAAAAAATATAATTGGCACAAGTTTATCTTTTAGTGTTTTTTTTTTATCATACTCTCAACTAAGTTAAATAACCTAGTCATTCATTTCTTGATGTACCATATCATAGCATTTAACGAATATAAACATTCGGGTTTTTGGGGTGTTACAAGTCTACCCCCCTTAAATAAGGTTTCGTCCCCGAAACCTTTCTCATTTCCTCTTACACACACACATCTATGTTTGACTTCATATTTGCATCATAATTACAAGTAGCCATCCGATTTCATTTCATAATTATTCATATAATTGACTTCTTCTTAATAAGTCTATACTTTTCATGGCATATTTCCACATAACATTTTCATTTCCTCGACCCGTTTGTAACAGGTCAATATACATATTTATTTAAACTTATAATAATGCTTACCTTCATATGATCATTTTATAACAGATTAAATACCTTCATCCCATCCTTTAAAATTTCATTCTATAGACACATTGCATAACATTTAACCTTTGTTTTGTTATCACAACAAAACTACTATTTCATAGTCACACCTACGTGCTTAACTCCATAGTTAACGTCGTTCTACATTTCTTTAGTTATTTGTACCATGCTTACCCTTACGTTACTTTTAAATCGTCCTATTCATTTTACATTACTATTACTCTCAATTCATGCATTTCTTAATTTGCATAAGTATATGTGTCATGCAGATTCATTATACGAGAGTTTAACCCATACTCGTATCTTTCACTCAAACCTTTGAGACTCATTTCTTAATGACACAATTTTCTTCTTATGTCAACTTTTAAAAATCAAACATTCCATACTATACTATACCCATTCCAACATTCATTTCGTAGGTCATCCCCAATTTACCAATTCATACTTATCCAACATAAGTTAAACTTTTACTAACCTCATCTCACATCATCAATCGACGATCCGTAACCTAGATCTATCCGCATTCTTCACGAATACTAGCCATACCAGACTAGATTTCATTCATCCGCGTAATGCGCTTCCGCTCGTGCACATCCTTCCACCAATTCAGTTGGTTTCATCACATCAAGAGTTCCTAACATTATCATCTACAATTTTAGCGGTTAGCACATTTCATTCAAGTATTCATTATACTAGGTGATTTCTCACCTATAATTCCTTTTTTTTTTTATTTCCTACGTACAAACTACAACACATTCCACATTTCCTTCCTTACATGCAATTCTCTTATTCTGGTTGTTTATTTCATCAACCTTTGCAGTTTGACCTTTCAAGGTCAGACTGTCATTTCTTACTTACCATAGATGCATTGAGGTACTTTTCGTACTTCTTTCCATTCATGCTTACTTGCAAAGACATTCATTACATCATTTCGGTATTCTTAACAAAACTTACCCTTCTTGTTTGTACTTAAATCATTGTCCGGGTCGTAGCCCATCATTCATTATGACTCCTTAGAGTCAATTACTAACACATTTAACACATAACTTGTTCGAACTTCTTTCTTTCGTTTTAAAATTTGGGTTTGGGTGCCAATTAAGACCAGTTTTTTCATTCATTTGCTTTACATCATCTCCTATAACTCGTTTGACACAACCACGGTCAAACTATCGACACATCCTAATGTGGACTAATCTCCTCCTTTTTATATTTTAAATCCGTCCCGCAGATTCAAACATCACATTCATACCTTTGATTGCTTCCATGTTTTGAATCCATCTAGTGGTTCCGAACATACAATTCATACATTTTCTTCCTTCTATGCTTTGAATCCATCTCCTGCATTCAAACATATCATTCACATATTTCATTCCTTACATGGGTTGATTCCGTCTCGCGGATTTAGACATATCATTTCTACATTTCATTTCCTTGAATCCGTTTTACGGATTCAAACATTCCATTCATGCCTTCATCCCTTGAATCCGTCTCGCGGATTCAAACATTGCATTCACACTTTTCATTCTTTGAACCCGTCTCTCGGATTCAAACATTTCCTTCATACCTTTCCTTCCTTGAATCCGTCTCGCGGATTCAATCATTTCATTCATACATTTCATTCCTTGAATCCGTCTCGCGGATTCAAACATTTCATTCATATCTTGTTGATCCGTACTTTCTTACGGATTCAACATTCTTCATTTTTATCACTCATACTTTTCATTCCTACATAGTACTCTCAATTTCCCGAGAGTTTTATTACCCATTTCACCCGCACGCCCACCAGTTACCCAATTCTAACGGACATACCTGTGATAATTACCATAGTCTCACGAACGTCATATGCTTCATGCGTACTGGCCAGGTGCGCAATTCACATACTAGTTTGTGCCTTCATGAAATCATCGCCTTATGTCCGAAGTAGTGGGTCCCAGTTCGTGCAACATTTTTAAAATCTTACGAAGACAGTATCGTTGTCTTCCGTTTAATACTTACCCTCCCAAGGAGATTTCCTCCTTTTTCTTTTAACACTGGTACCATACATATTAACATTGTGTACCAGGGGTCCGTCTGTCCATTCGCATCCTTGCCTGCCTTAGCATCCATCTTAGACTGCATTCACGGATCATCCTCTCTAAACTTTTAAGCTTACTTTGCACATAACAAACCGTTAGCTTCTTCATATGAATACATACATACATACATACATACATACATACATACACGTTTTCATTCCATTTCTACCTTTAGATCTTGATCGAGTCATGGATTGTACGGGTTCCTTATCACAAGAGCACACAGGTTTGAGTTCAAATACCTATCCTCTCGTACTTAATTCTCTCAAACCAGGGCTCTGATACCAACTTGTAAGACCCTAACACGCTTTAACTGAAAAGACGCAGCGGAAATACGTACCATAAAATTTCTTTCATTATAAACGTTTTGACTTACTTGAAAGTTCATTTTAAAATAACTCTTTTACAATATATGCATCCTTCGTACTCATTTAATAAAATAAAAGCCTAACTTATGTGTATCAAATTACATACTCAAGCATTCCCGTACAATCTATCTTGTGACTCGGCCTTTGATCGCTACTCCTCATGATGATAATCTGTGATTCGTACATCCTGCACCCACCACATACATTCGCAACATTAGCATACATTATATACAAACAAGATTCTCAATCATGTAGTCTCGTTACGTTCTATCCACATATACTTTCCATCCCGTTATCTTTCTAGATTTAATCGTTCCATCCAGGTGTCTAATCCTTGGCGAAACTTCAATAATGTACCTGCATTACATTTCATTCTCGAGGCACACTGTTAATAACGTCAATACTTAAATGTATTGAAACCACATATACAATACATACATAACTATGTACATACATACATACCTTTACTTGCATACATACGCATCTACTTACATACATACATGATTACGTCTTCACATACGTACTTACATATATACATACATACATACATAACTACATACATACATACCTACTCACATACATACATACATACATACATACATACAAGTCACATTCACTTATTTGTAAGTTGAGCCTTAACTACAAACATATCAACACAAATCAGTGCAATTACAAACAAACATAACCGACTAACTTCCAACAAACATGATGAACATTCAGCAACATAATGAACATTCTAGCAACATAATGAACATTCCATTAACACAATGAACATTCAGCAACAAAATGCACATTCCCTTAACACGATGAACATTCAGCAACATAATGAACATTCCATTAACACGATGAACATTCAGCAACATAATGAACATTCCATTAACACAATGAACATTCAGCAACAAAATGCACATTCCCTTAACACGATGAACATTCAGCAACATAATGCACATTCCATTAACACGATGAACATTTAGCAACATAATGAACATTCCATTAACACAATGAACATTCAGCAACAAAATGCACATTCCATTAACTCGATGAACATTCAGCAACATAATGAACATTCCATTAACACAATGAACATTCAGAACATTATGAACATTCCATTAACACGATGAACATTCAGCAACAAAATGCACATTCCATTAACTCGATGAACATTCAGCAACATAATGCACATTCCATTAACACGATGAAACTATCATCTTAAATTTACATTAAGGATAGATGAAGTTCATATGAACTTACCTTGGTACTTACCCTTACCCGTAAATTCTTACTTGGTTTCCCTATATACAACATACCAAACTTCATTTATAAATAAGAAGTGATTTCAAAAATCACTTACCTCGAGTGCCCGTTTCGTACATGCTTCCTCATATCCTTTCCGTTAGCCTTCCATGCTTTCCCCCATCTTGACATGATCCTATACTTTCATGTCATCATGGTTACCACTTCATTAGTATAAATGCACATTCTAATATTGCATTCATTTCACATTCATATCCTACATTAAACTTTACTCGTCAAATTCCAGCAACACAAAGTATAAGTTAGAAGTCGCATCTTTTCATTCCACATAATTCTTCATGTCGTCACAAATAGCACATATTGATATAGCATGTACTTAATGATTTCTCTAACATAACACTTGTGACAAAAGCCTTATTACATTATTTATGCACAGTTGACTTTCAGAAAGTCAACTGTCTATCTTATGAATTATCAATCTAAACTCATACATCCACATCATTATAGTCGATTATAGTAGACATCATATACATCCCTACTCACATAGTAAAACACACATACAACCACAAGATCATATATGCACACAACATAAACAATTCCTTCCATACTAGTCTTCTCATAATTCCACAACTAACAACATCATTCAAGATTAACTAATTTAACACTATCCTTCAACCCGACATTATCCTTACTAGAAATCCACATACCATACAAGGACACCACTTTCACCCCTTGATCCCTACCACAAAATCAACTAAAGGCATAAGGTGTACCATATCTTCAAGCATAGAGTACCAACTCCTAATGCATGATTCTACCACATCATACTAACCATTCAAATTTCCACATGAACTCTATCTAAATCACACTTCACATATTAGTTAGCTAACAATTACATCATTATCACTTTCTATACATATTTACCCACAACTTGCATATAATTCCACATATAATTGTCACTTAAGCATTTCATCAAACACTTGGTGTGCATACCACAATTTATGCATAATGTACAACCAATTCATGCATATTCTTCTAAACTAATACATAAATCATCAAATTATCCTTCTAATCAACATGGATCATTCATGCATGACATCAAACATACTAGTATCACATTTCTTTTAATTCCTCTAACAAGAATCTACCATACATATCAAAATACATCAACATTAAGCAAGAATTGGACATGGGTGACCATTCAAGTCGTCATCATCACCATAATCAACGGGTTTCATCTCTAAACATCAAATTAGCCTAAATCATGCATAACCCATGTTCAATATGATGATTGTAACACACACCCATTCTCAATTTCATACAAATTCGCAATTTACATCATAACCCACTTCATGAAAGATCACTAATCTAACTTTTAAGATATACCTTACGATCCCATTGATAAGGTGATCGTTAATCCGTACTCGGTTATGGATTTAGACTTCATTTACCCTTCCAATTTGATGATCTTCCATGATTAGGGTTATGGCTCCTTAAGATCTCCTGCTCTTTCTAGAACACACGATTATGTGTGTTTGTGGGTGTATTTTTCATATATTAATTCAAGTTTCATCTTGCCCCATTTTAGTCCCTCAAGTTTGCCTCAAAAAATATAATTGGCACAACTTCATCTTTTAATGTTTTTTTATCATACTCTTAACTAAGTTAAATAACCTAGTCATTCATTTCTTGATGTACCATATCATAGCATTTAACGAATATAAACATTTGGGTTTTTGGGGTGTTACAATTATCTACATATACCTCAGCAGCAGAGGGAGTATAATCGTTCATATGAGCCATGAGTGCTTGAAACACATTGTTCTCAGTCATACGCAGGTCAGCCATCTGATCCGACCAATCAAATCCTCCCCCTTCTTGAACCAGCAAAGCATTTCCTAGGTTTGTGGTAGATTCAGAAGAGCTGGTTTGGTTTCTGGCAACTGTGCTCGAGATTGTACCGTGAGCAGGACGAGTAATATTGACGTTTAAGGTAGAAACAGCATTGGAAGTTGGTCTTGATGCTGAACTGACAGTAACAGTGACATTGGAGTCAGATCTCTCCCTTCTTGGTTATCGGCATTCACGTGCAAAATGCCCTAGCTCATAGTAGTTGTAGCACCTAAGCTTCGACTTGTTCCACTCAAGTTCCTGATCAGCCGATTCCCACTTGTTTCTGCCGGCCCATTTGCAAAAGTTTTTAGCGCGGAACACAACCATGGCCATTTGCCAGGTAATGTCCATTTCTTCAATATCGTCAGGATAGACCTCGAGCAGCTCATTTGATGCGATTTGATTTGTAGCTAACTTCCCAGTAATGAAAGCATGATAGCAATTCATGAGACCTGCCATGAAAACCATGTGTTCTTCAAACTCCTTAGAAATTGTAATGAGAGAAGACCAGTTGGATGTAGTAACAGATGTAGCAGAAGTGGCAGGATGGGTTTGTGCAGGAGCATGTGCAGACTGAACTGGGTTCACTTGTTGAACTGGACCTAGAATAGTAGGAAAGTAACCAGAGTAACCAGGGCAAGTGCCAAGGTTGGTAGGAACCAGAACTGTAGATGGTGTGTTTGAGAATTTGAAAGGGTTTGTAACAGTAGAAAGAAACATTTGGAAAGAACCGACCCCTTGCTGAGAAACCAATGTTATATTTGTGGAAACCCCTGCACTGTTGTAGCTTGAAATGTGATTGTATAGTCTCTGCTTGTCATCCATCTCATAGGACTTCATCAAAGATATTAACTCTACAAGGCTCGTTCTAGTCAAATCCTTGGTTCTTTTGATGAGAGTGACGTTTGTATCCCAGCTTCTAGGAAGAGCATTCAACAGCTTTTTGTTGACAATCGAGTTTTGCAAGGGCATATCGTGTCTTCTCAACTCACTAATCAAAGAGATGAACCTTTGAACTAGGTTTTCAAGGGTTTCTCATGGAAAATGGTTGAACATATTAAATCTCTGTGTCAACATATCCATCTTGCTCTCCTTCATTTCTTCATTTCCTTCATACATGGCTAACAGAGAATTCCATAATTCTTGAGCAGAATTAGCCTCCCAAGCTCCAACATCAATCTCGGGTGCTAAAGCAGAGTGCAGCATTGCTAAAGCCTTCCCATCAGTGTTGGACCCTTTAAGGTTTATGGATAAGATTAATAGTGGATTAGTTGGAATGATGGGTTAATTAGGGTTTTGGGCCTAATAGTGTTGGTATGGGCCTAGGGTTTGGGGAGCACACTCCCTAATCCCTTTCTATAAATAGTAAGTGATGTATTAGGTGCATGGTTGGTGATTTTGAGAAGATCTTGTATTAGACAATCATTGTATGCAAGATTGAAACTTTTGAATATTAATCATCCTACCTTTCTTCTTTATTTCCTTTACAACTTGTTTGTGTGATTCTACCACCTTACGAGTTGTGCGATATCATTGTGATCTCGGTTTCGGGACTAACAAGTGGTATCAGAGCCATTGAAGTCTTTCAAAGGCTCGGTTTTGATATCACTCGAAGAACAAGAAGAAACTTTGCACAAGTGTCGGGGGATGTGTGTTCGTAAATGATAAGATCTCCAGTTCGTAAGATCTAGATATCACTACAGATCTGAAAAATATAAGATCTGCCGGAGGTCGGAAGCTAAACCGCGCAGTGGATACAAGGTGGAAGAGGTGATCGGAGATGTGAAGATGACGATGATTCTTCATTCCAGCATCATAAGATTGGCCACCGTCGATGGATCCGAATGATATATTACGACAGAGGTAACCGGTAACGAAAGACGATGGGTTACGATGGTTCATGACGGTGATGCGGGTTCGGTGATTGGGTTTAAAGGAATCGTTTCATCGGATATCATTGCTTATCAAACCTATTGAGTTTTGTGTGGAGTTAAGCACTACTAATTGGGATTCTGGCTTCTGATTTGTTCATCTATGAAAAGCGGGTTAGTTTTAATTCTTTGAACCGTTGTTTATTTGCTCCGGTGGATCACGGTGGTTAAAGGTTGGATTGAAAGGTGTTGGCAGCTGGATTTCTTTTGCAACTAGGGTTCAGTGATTGTTAGTTTGCATGGGCTTTGAGTTTTGGGCCTACGTCTGATTGGATTAATGAATTCTTGGTGAGCACATGATTGTTTGATTATTCCATAGGGCCCACTGCTTATTTGGGTGACGTTGTACCAGGTTCGTAATGCAAAATGAAATTATGGTGTATGAGAATTATTAGGCTATTATTGCATTTAATTTGGTCATTCATAACTTTCTTTTGTTGAAGTTGTTGGGGCCATTGACTTTTTGGGCTACGAATGAAATCTATATTATTTTGAGGTTTGATTTAATGGTGGTAATTAGTGGTGGGTCCCATATAATCTATTATATGCATTTGGGTGGAGTAATTGTCTTCGTGGGTTTGATGGACTAAATGTTATGTTTGAATATTTTGGAACTACCATGGAATTTATTGAATTGTCTCAAGTTTTGTGGGGGCCAGTTCTAGGATTGTTTGTCACAGAATCACTTTGGCTTCCTTTTAGATTGGTCGTTGTTGTTTGTGGGAAATAATAGCATTAACCTGACCATGCAAGAATGGGGTGACGTTTTTTTTGGGGGCCCACCTAACTATTGTCATGAAGATGCAGTTTTGTGCTTAATTATTCAGCTTACATCAAATTAGGTTTTGGTTTCAATGTGCAAGGTTCAACATTTTTAATTGGATTAATAGGATGCATCGATTTTATTTTTGTTTGATGGGCTCAGCATTTAACTTTCGGTGGTGAAACGAATTAATTTCTCACTTGGGCCGTGAGTGTGCTTTGGGCAAAGCGTGGATGGCGATTTTAAGCACATTTTTAAAACAATGCAAACTTGTGTTTTTGCGCGACTTGAATACCAGACGGATCACTTAAATCCGTGTGTTCTTGTTAGTGAATCAGATTCGAAATTTCAATCCGAGATCATACTTTATATCATCCGAGATCCGTTGATGGGCTCGTTCACTGCTGGGCCGCTAAAGGAGAAGACCCAAGATTGGAGATTATCTAAACCGTAATAAAGAGAGCATAAAACTAGGGGGAGATTGTTAGGTCCAGAGTGTTACGCTTATCTTTATTACGGTCTTTTGTGATTATTTGGTTTTAAATTATGTCTTGGGCTTGGGCTAGGCCATGTGGGCCAATAGGGTAGAGGCTCCTATAAATAGTCTTGATTAGGTTATTGTAGTAGAGCTCTCAATTTCAAATCATGTTGAACCAAACCGGTGTCATGAACGGTGTTGTTACTGCAGCCGATCTCACTAACGCTACACTGGCTGCAATCCAGACTCAGTCTTTGGCATTTCATCAAGAACTTGACCAAGTTATCGGCACATCCACTAAAGTTCCACGTTTCTTGTACGGGGATGACTACTACGAATGGAAATTTCGCTTTGAATAATATTGCAAGGCAAAAGAGCCTCACGTTTGGAGAAGTATCAAAAATGGGCCACGTGTGATAATGTATGCAACTGAGGATGATCCTCAAACTCAGATTCCGAAGCCCGAAAACGTCTTTACTGATGATGACAAAAAGATTGTTGCAGAAGATGAAGCTGCTTCTGCTACTCTGTCAATGGCTCTCAGACCAGATATCTCAATTGGAGTCAGAAACTGCAAAAGTGCCAAAGAAATCTGGGACACTCTGGTACATCTGTTTGAAGGAAATGCCGATGTGAAAGCCAGTCGTGTTAACATGATGAACCAGCAATTCAGTTCCTTCAATCATATCTACGGAGAAACGATTGAAAATCAAATCAGAAGATTCGTTAAGCTTGTGTCTCAAATGGTGAGCGCTAGAATCGATGTCTCAAACAGTGCAATGAATCGTCAATTGCTTAACTCTCTGCCAAAAGGATGGGATGCTGAAGTTTCAATGATAAAGCGTACTAAAGATCTGAATGAACTGAAACTGACCGAGTTAATTGCGACTATTAAGTCTTGCGAGATCGATAATCAACAAAGAGAAATCAATCACAAGAACTCTCTGATGGCTGCAGGAGTAGCTAGTCCAAACAATGCCGCACTAATGACTCAGGCTCATCCAAATCTGGTCTTCAGTCCTGTTCATGGGATAGTGAATCACAACCCAAACATTGTTTTCAGTCCCATCGCTGCCCCAAAGCCAAATTACGTGTATGGAATGACTGCTTCTCCCTCTCAGGCACCTACTGTCAATGCCACTAACATCGCTGCCCCACAATCTCAATCCCAGCCTCAGCCACAACATGCAAATGCTGCCTTCAGTCAAAACAATCAGTCGGCTCCTCAGCATACCCTTCAGTTAATCACATGGCTTTCTTGACCAAACAGAATGAAGAAAAACTTGCTCTTGCGGCGTCCATGATCAACAGTTTCAACGCCTTCTTAGCAGGAGAACTTATTCCTTCCACTGAGCTCACACCAGAAGTAAATCAAGTTGTGGAAGAGGACTTAGATGAGCTGGATGTAGCTTGGAACATGGCAATGTCAGCCTTTAAAGCTGATAAGTTTGCAAAAAGATACGGGCGTCGTCCTATGCATGCCAGTCCAAATTTTCTAAAGAACAAACGGAGGTGCTACAGATGTTATGAACCAGGGCATTTTGCTAGAGATTGCAAAAAAGCTATAACAGGGTATGAAGCTACTCAGGCTGCTACAGCAAGGAACAAAGAGAGGTCTATGGTTCCCGTTACTCCTACAGAAACTGGTACCTCAAGCGGACAGAGTAACTCTGGAGCAGGAAAGGCCTTGATTGCTCAAGAACAAAGTGGCTTCAACTGGGCTGATGCTGTTGCTCAAGTGGAATCTATGAAGCTGTCCGAATCTGCAGCTGTGGAGAAAGTTCATCAATGCTTGATGGCCATGACCGAGGAACCGAAGTCGCTCGCCGAGATGGTAAACTCCCTTTTATGTACCGAACACTGTAGGAAGAAAGTTGCTTTGCTAAGATCTCAAAATTCGGCATTAATTACCGAATATAATACTGTGATGGGAAAATACATCAGTCTTTGAGAGAATAACAAAATTCTCTATGAGAAGATTGATGCACTTAAGAAGGACATAGCTCAACTTCACAGAGACGTGAACCAACAGCAATGTTGGGTTCATGATTATAAACATAGACTCACAGTCAAAACTCTTGAATGTGACTCCGTGAAGGGTGAGCTAGAACTCCTCACTGGAAAGTACAAACAGAATGAATTGAATATCAAGAAGTTTGATACTTCCAGTACCACAGTCCAGAATCTATGCAATGTGCAACTTGCCTATCAAGAGAACAAGGGAAAAGGTCTAGGGTATAAAAAGGTTCCGCCACCATACAATCATAATTATTCCAGACTGCCAGTAACTGAGCAAGAAATGGAAAATTATGACACTATGATGTATGGCAAACCTAGTGATTATGTTGATTATGATCCATTCTAGTCAAAAAGAAGTCAATATACTGATTTCAAGAAACCAATGAGTTTTGTAAAAGATGAAGCTGTTCAGAACAAACCAGCAGATGATGAGTCTGATCAAAAAATTGATACCATAATAAATGCAGAAACCAAAACTGAAATTAAAATTGAAACAAAATCGGAATCAAGTAACAAACTCACAGAGGAGATAAAGGAAAATTCATCAAATTCTGATTCTGTTAACAATACTAACTTTTCAAGTTTGTGTGCAGAGTCGGTAAGAACTGAAGAAGAGTCTAAGGAGGATGATGAATCACATCAAAGTGCTGCTAATAATGTTGTTTCTGATAAAAATGGCATTTATGCTTGGAACACTATTTTTTCTTGGTTTGCTGAGACTTGGGGTGTTCCCACTAAGACTGATGAATTTGGTGCTATTATTTTAGATTATGCATGTGATGAAAATGACTGTGTTGAAAATGCTGATGATGTTATGAATGTTAAGAATGATGTGACAGGAGGGTCTGACGTGTCGTCTGAGGAATTTGAAACATCTGTTTCAAATAACTCAGAAAAACATTCTGGAAATTCAGAATACCACTCCTGTACGTCGGAGACAGTAAATGACACATCAGACGTTCCATGCAACAATGATGATTTTGAAGTAACAAATTGTGATAATGAAATTCTTATTGCTGAACAGGGGTCATCTGATGATCTTGGCAGTCAATCAGAGGATTCAGGGATTTCAGATAATGATCTTAAATCTTCAAACGTTTCAGATTGCGATAGTCAATCAGATTGTTGTAGCAGTGCTAGAGAAGAAAGTCAAGTTGTCTTCGACACAGACTACTCATCATCTGAATTACCGGAATCATCTAATGTCGAGAACTCAGAAGTTGATCAAACTGAAGAAGAGACATCCCTAGAGTCCAACTCTGCAGAAACCCATGGAAACATGAAATCCATGGAGAAGGAATCCATAGAAATTAACTCCATAGTTGAATCTGATGATGAATCTATAGAAGAAATTATTATGGAAACTTTCTCTATGGATGCTCCTGAAAACATGGTCTCTGAGGAAGCGGAATCTATGAAAGTCACTTCCACAGACAGTTCAACTGATGATCCCAAAAGTGACCATAACAAAACAGCACCGATTGAATCTGGTTCCTCCAAAAGGAAGCGGTCACGTAAAAACAAAAGGCAAAAGAGAAAGAATGTAAAAAGGGAAAACACAAATCTCAAGCAAACTGAGCCCAAGCTCAAGGGTATAGTTAAGGATACTAACTCTTGTGTTGACAGCTGCAAAGCGGGCTCTTCCAAGAAAAGGAATACTCCAAATCACTCAGTGACAAATGAACTAAAAAAACGTGATCAGTTCTCGAGAATAACGCAAGCCGAACTAGATGTCTTTTTCTCAAAAAGGCAGACATGTTTTAACTGTAGAATTCCGGGACACATCGCAAGAAACTGTGTTCATCGTCCATACTACTCTAGGAACACGTACAATCAGAAGGCCATGCACTCTAGTTTTGGCAAACTTCAATATCCCCTGAGAAGGCCTTCTAACAGAGACTGGAATCTTGCTAAACCATAAAACCAAAAGTTTTTGAAAACAAACAGAAATGTATCAGAAGCTAAAAACTGGAGACCAAAAGGTCTCAATAGATCCCAGTCTCCGTGTTCACAACCATCGACTTCTACCACATCATCAAATGTCACTAACAACAATAAAAACTGTATGATCTTTCGCGAAGTTACCTACACAGATAGCGATGGTAAACTCAGGTCCTCCATGGCCAAAATTCCAGTCTCTAACTGAGTCTGTTTTATGTGCAGGAATGACTATGGAGGGCTATCTTTAGACTTTGGTTTATCGATAGTGGTTGTTCTAGACACATGACGGGAGACATATCCCAGTTAAATGGCATCAAAATATTCGATGGTGGATGTGTCAATTTCGCAGGAGGAGAATCAGGAAGAATCACCATGAAAGGCACTGTCAAGAATGGCGTCCTCACCTTTTCAGATGTTAACTATGTCCCTGAGCTTAAACATAGTCTTTTGAGTGTTTCGCAGATGTGTGACAAAGGAATGGAAGTTCTGTTCACTAAGAGTGGGTGTGTCATTCTGAAACCAGGAATCCTTATACCTGAAGACTGGTTTTTGATAGAAGCTGAACGAAGAGGAAATGCCTACGTTATTGATAGGAACAAAGCCCCTACTGATCAAGTTACTTGTCTGTTTTCAGAAATTGCTGAACATGATGCTATGCTGTGGCATCGTCAGTTGGGTCACCTGAACACGAAAAATCTGAATCGATTAGCAAAAGGAGGTCTCGTCATGAACTTTCCAATCAAGGATTTCATGCAAATAGAGAAATGTGAAGCATGTGCTCGAGGGAAGCAGCATCGCAGGCCTCACAAGTCCAAATTGGTTCACACGACTTCGAAAGTGTTGGAACTTCTGCATATGGACTTGTTTGGTCCAGTTAATGTGCTCAGCATCAGAGGAAAGGCTTACTGTCTGGTCATCACAGATGATTTTTCACGTTTTACTTGGGTATTCTTCTTGGAGCAGAAAAGTGAAGCAACTGGTTTGATAAAGAAATTTGTAATACTCATTGAGAATCAATCAAACGAATATGTGAAGATTATTCGCTGTGATAATGGAACAGAATTCAAGAATGCTAAGCTGAACGAGTTTTGTGCCCTCAAGGGAATCAATCGTCAATTCAGCACAGCAAGATCGCCTCAACAAAATGGGGTTGCAGAAAGACGCAACCGTACTCTCATCGAAGCTGCTCGAACAATGTTGATAGACTCAGGACTTCCACTTATATTCTAGGCTGAAGTAGTGAATACGACTTGCTATGTTCAAAATCATGCCTTGATAAACAAGCGTCACATGAAAACTCCATATGAAATAGTTGAAGGTCAAAAACCCTCAGTGCAACATTTTCGCACTTTCGGGTGCCCATGCGTTCTTCTTCTCATGGACTCCAAAGGAAAGTTTGAAGCTCGAGGAGATCCACGCTACTTCATTGGTTATGCTAAGAATACTTCCTATCGTGTGTACAACAAGATCAAAAAGCAAGTTGTGGAAGCATATCATGTAGACTGGCTTGAAGAAAATCCAAAAGATGCTCGCATTGGCCCTGACTGGCTATATGACTATTCCTCCTTGTTTAAATCGTTTCCTATTTTGTCTAACGAAATTGTTGTTGCAGAAAATCTCACAGAAGAAATGCCTACTCCCGTTGAGGATGAAGATGAGAATGTGCCATTACAAAATCTAATCAGAAATCTTACTGTGAATCCATCGGGATTTAACAAGGAGAATGCACGCAGTTCATCATCCACTCAGGCTTCACATCCTGCACCCTCAACGGAAAATTCAAACAGTGAAATCAACAACACGGAAGGCTCTGCCGGTCTGTCAAATATTCAGGAAGCTCCTCTATTTCAAGACTCAATTCCGTCCGACTGCACTGTGGAAACACAGGTGATGCGTCCCACGGCACCAAGTGAGGGGGAGCCATCTGGAATAGCTTCCAGAAACTTTTCAAATTTGCAAACCAGTCTGCAAGCTCCTGGAACAGCAATTCCGCAACGTGTTCAGAGAAGTCACCCAATCACTAATGTTATCGGCCCAGTGTCAGCCGGTGTTCAAACCCGCAGCAAATCTGGAGACATCAACACATGCTTATATTCGTGTTTCATATCACAGATTGAGCCTAAAAATATTAATGTTGCCTTGCAGGAACCTGGATGGGTCGATGCAATGCATGAAGAGCTCAATCAGTTTGAAAGGCTTGGTGTATGGAAACTGGAGAAGCTGCCCCAAGGAAAAAAGGATCTTGGCAAACGATGGGTATTTCGTAACAAGCAAGATGATTCGGGTGTAATTATGAGAAATAAGGCCAGACTAGTTGTACAAGGATTCAGTCAAATTGAAGGCCTGGATTATGATGAAGTGTATGCCCCAGTTGCTCGTCTGGAAGCCATTCGTATCTTCTTGGCATACGCATCTTTTATGGGATTCACTATTTATCAAATGGATGTTAAAACGGCATTTCTTTATGGAAAGGTCAAAGAAGAAATCTATGTCGCTCAACCACCAGGTTTTGTCGATAAAGAAAAGGAAGGGGATGCCTACAAGCTAGACAAGGCCTTGTATGGTTTGCATCAAGCACCTCGTGCATGGTACGCAACTCTAACAGAACATTTGCTGGCTCATGGATACTCCCGGGGAATGATCGATCAGACATTATTCATCAAGCGTGTGGACAAGGATATCATCCTTGTGCAAATATACGTTGACGACATCATCTTCGGGTCGACCAATGATGATCTCTGCAAGGAATTTGAAGAAGTCGTGAAGAAAAAAATTGAAATGAGTTCATTAGGAGAGATGATGATGTTTCTAGGTCTGTAAGTCCGTCAAAACAGTCAAGGAATACTAATTCATCAAAGTAAATACGTAACTGACGTCCTTTCCAAGTTCAGCATGACAGACTCAAAGCCGAGCGACTCCCCAATTGCAGAAAGGCCATTGCTGATTGAGGATCCAGAGGGAAGTCCTGTGAACCAGACACTGTACCGCTCAATGATCGGGTCACTAATGTATTTGACTGGCAGTCGACCAGACATTCTATACGCCGTGTGTCAGTGTGCTCGTTATCAGGCTAACCCCAAACTCGTTCACTTAACTGCTGTCAAAAGAATTTTCAGATATTTGAAGGGAGCACCTAAACATGGACTCTGGTATCCCAGAGATTCGAACTTTGATTTGTTTGCCTTTTCAGATAGCAATTTTGGAGGACCTGACAGGGATAGAAGGTCCACATCAGCTGGATGTCAGTTCTTGGGAGAACGACTCATATCTTGGCAATGCAAGAAGCAGCAGACAGGGTGTCTTTCCACAGCGAAAGCAGAATACGTTGCAGCATCTGCATGCTGCTCCCAGGTTCTGTGGATGCAGCATCAATTGGAAGATTACGGTTTGTCTCATCTTGATACTACTATTTATTGTGACAATGATGCTGCCATCCAGATTACTAAAAACCCTATTTTTCACTCCAAAACCAAGCACATTGACATTAAAATTCACTTCATAAGAGATTGTTTTGACAGGGGTCCTGTTTACTAAACCTGTCAGCATCTCTAGGTTCAATGTGCTTGTAGATCTCCTGAAAATGATTCGCTTCACTGACTGAACAAAAAAAAAACTTTTGTAAACTTAAATAAAGGGTTTTATGTGTTTCCGTTTGGTAAATTTGAGCATAAAGTATTCTACTTTTGCACAAATTCAGGGGGAGAAAAAGTGCTGGGAAATGAAATGAGCTTTCGTGTTAAAGAACTTGATTAACACACACAATGTTAAACAGGTTAGGCTCCGCCGCGATGTGTTGATAGGTCTGCCGCTCGAAAAGCAAAAGAAGCTAAAGTGATACAAACATAATGGAATGGACATCTCATGGGAAACAGACCAACGGTGTATGATTTCATGGTCTTAAATCCTGCGTTGATAGATAGCCAACATCTGAAGTTTCGGGTCTTTATACTGATGATTCATCCGGGCTGTCCCTCTGTTGCATCCAGATTATATGCAGACCTGGGCACAGTCAGGATATCTTACTCAAATAAGCCCTTGTCAGATCTTCCTTGGTCTCTCTGCTGTACGGAAGTACTGACCTGTTCACCAGGAAGTCTGACACAAAAAAGGGGGCCATGTCAGATTTTCCTTGGTCACTCTGCTGTACGGAAGTACTGACCTGTTACCAGGAAATCTGGCATGAAATAAATAAAACTGAATAAAAGGATGATCTCAGTATACTCACCTGCTACGATGAACCGTTGTGCTTACCTTGATCGCGGGGGTATGCCTTGGAAAATGACACACAGATGTTTCAGTATAAATCTACCTAAAAACGTATCACAAAGCAAAAAGTTGAAGTTTGAGCGGTGGATTTAAGAGGACAAACATATCAATAATTGTGTGGACCAGCCTAAGTAAACGAAGAGCTGAAAAGTGTCCCTTAATCAGTTCGAGAACGATTTGATCCCGTGACAGTCTTCCCAACATAATCCCTATGTTGATATCTTGTGCATATTATTATAAGTTTCTTAATATTTTAATATTTTTGCTTAGTTGGGGGTTGTGTTGATTTTAAAAGGGGGGTATTTTGCTGTTTTTGAAAAAGGCTAAAGTAATTTTTAAGTCTGGATGGCCCACTGTTCGAAATGGGCCTGTCATTTCGAACAATCCGAAATGGGCCTGGCCAACATCATTTCGGAGTATTTAATCCCAAAAGTACAAGAATCCGCATTCACATTGCGGACCATTGCGGACACATCTGTTTTCTCTCTCAAAGATCTTCATTTCGAACTCATTACGGATTGATTACAGACTCATTACGGACAACAGGTACCTCATTCCGGATCATCATTGGCATTACGGATGATTACGGATCATTCCGGACAAGGAATCTATCATAACGGATGATTCCGAATGATTCCAGATCATTCCGGACTAAGAAGGTCCATTACGGATGAAGACTTCGGACGGAATTCCATTCCGGATGAAGAAGTTCATTCGAAATGAGCCCCTGTTTGTGACCCTTTGACTGTTTGACCTGCTGTTTGAACCATTTTTGGACTGCTCACTTGCAAAGGGTTGCTTATATTTGAATTTTCGACGATTTGACTTTGTCATTTCATCGTAAACTCATAGTATAAGTAACACATTCAATGTCATCTAACGTCTATTTGTAAAGTGCAGAAAATGGCAGGCGCAATGTTGAAAGAAGGAAATCAACGTCAACTGGAGGTGAATGAATTCCATAATCAAGCAGGCTATCTATCAAATCCTCCAGCAGATCAAGCAGAATTGTTTGGATCATTGATCAGGGGACTAAACAACTGTCCTCTCACACACGCCTTAAGGACAAACCCAGTGATCTACAACAACTGCATCAACGCTTTCTGGAATACAGCAAAGATCGAGAGACAAGGTGCAGGCTTCATCGAGGCGACTGTTCAGAAGACAAAGATTGTTATATCTGAAGCCGTAATACGAGAAGTATTAAGACTAGGAGATCAGGCAGATCATCCTACGTTGTACGATCAAGCCCGAGTTCAGACAGCCTTAAGAAGAATGAGCTATGAAGGGGGTTATCCGACTGTACTGAAGAAGCTATTTCCACCTTACTGGAGGCTGTTAGTTCACTTTTTCCTCCAGTGTATTGCTGAAAACAAGGGTGGATGGGATCAATTGAACAAAACGCAGACTTCAGCAGTTGTTGCTTTTGTGAATGAATGGGACTTCAATTTCTCAGCATTCATCTTTGATAACATGAAAAAGATGCTGGAGGATCCAAAGAAGAAGATATTTATGCTGTATCCAAGAATCATACAGATGATTCTTGATGAGAGATACCCATCATTGTTGAAGGGGCCAAACTACATTAATATAAAGCCGATGGGGCCAGGATGTTTTGAGAATACTTGCACAAACAAACGAGCCAAACATCATAATTTTGAAGGACTGTATGCTCTTGAGAAACATGGTAGGTTTGCCGACAATGTTCCAGGAGCTCCTGTTGCACCAGCTCCTCCTGTGATTCCAGTTGCTCCAGCTCCGCCGTCAGTAAATGCCCAAATAGCAGAAGAGCATGATGTGGAATTGTTACAACAAGTACAACAAGCTGGAAATGATGAAGAAGAAGTTCTGATGGTTGATACTGAATCTGACACAGACTCTAGTGAAGAGTCCGATTTCGAAAGCGAAGCAGAGATAGTGACGTCTGAGAAAGAAGAGGATACTATTCGAAAGCCTGTGCCAATGACAGCTGAAAATCTTGCAGCCTTGATTCAAAGCTTACAGGGTGGTAATGGAGACCCTCCATCCATTTCCGCTCCTGTCATTCAAGAGACAGCTGATGTGATTGAAGAATCAGCTTCAAAGAAGCAAAAGACCGACAATGCCCCTAAAGACACTCCTTCTGGGCCCA
Organism: Helianthus annuus; assembly: GCF_002127325.2. Lineage (NCBI taxonomy): Eukaryota > Viridiplantae > Streptophyta > Magnoliopsida > Asterales > Asteraceae > Helianthus > Helianthus annuus. Next base: position 25,973,512 of record NC_035445.2, read on the forward strand.
CAACTTCTTCAGAGCCCATTCCTATAGTTAACCCTCATCCTGATCCACAATCTACTGATGCATCAAAGGAAGCAGACCTGGAGAACACAGACTTGTACGATTTCAACTTCGACTTTGAATCCACTCATTCTCAGCCAGACAGTTCAAGTGGTGGTATTTTGTTTGAGACAGGTAGTTCAAGCGGGACACACTTAACTGAGCATGATGAGGCTGCATTCAGATATGCAAGTGAGAAGAGACAAGTCTATGATAGCGACAGTGATGAAGAAGAATATGTTAAGAGATTGAAAAGGCGTGTAGTGATATTGGAGCAAGACGGAGAATTGAAAAGTGCTCAGATTGTTTCTCTACAACAAGACGCTGCATTAAAGGAAGCTCAGAACTCATCTCTGCAAACCCAAATCTCAAACAGAGATCTCACTATTGATCAATTGCAAGGAGATTTAGGGATGTTGATGTCAACCGTCTATGATCTAAAGGCAAAACTTGAAAAGAAATTTGGGAATGAATTTGCTGATAAAGAGGACGAGCAATTTTATGTTGGAAGGCATGAACAGTCAAGAGAACAAAGAGCAGCAGCACATGCAGCTGATGAAGCTGAACGTGCAGCAGCTCTGGAAGCTTATCTGGCTGCTAAACCAAAGAAATTAAGCAGCAAGTCCAAGGAAAGGCGTGAGCGGAAGAGGTTGGAGAAAGAACAGGAGAAGATAAGAAAGAAGCAGTTGCTGGTGATGAAAAATCAAGATATGAATCCGTTGGATGAGAACTTTCAACTAAAGGATCCCACTAAAGTACCTGACAGACTAGTAATGGAATTGGGATCTACTTACTATGATGAAGTGGGAAACAAGTCGGAAGTGGCATGCTGGAGATACGAGCCCGATAAGAAGATGTGGTTAATTACACGAAAGAGTGGGCACAGGGAATATTATGCCAAGGAAATCCAGTTTGAATCCTGGACTCCAATTGATCTGAAGTCTCTGCTACGAGCTCCTTACTATTATCCAGATCTTAGCAAGAGAGGTCCTGGTTGGGCGTTTCACTCACGACTTGAAAAGGAGGTGAGAACAAACTTCGCAACTATGAAGACGGCTCAACCGATAGTGAGATGAAATCCTGGCGTTCGTGACTCCTTTACCAAGAGGACCGTGAAATCAATCATCTGGCCTCCCACAGATAAAGAAAAGGTGATTCCGCTCACGAGAAAGTTTGAAAAAGGGATACTGAGGAAGTTCAGATTCTGGGCTTATGATCCTGTTTTGGCAGAGGCTGTTATTGTCACTGAAGAATAGTCGATCAGGATTCCGAACTCTTACGACCTGATGAGCTTTCATGAAGAAGACATCATAATTCTCACTCAGCATCAAATCAAGACCAATGAGAAATATGAAGAATGTGCAAAGTCATGGACTAGTGCTGCTGCCAACATCTTAAGGAACTATCTGTTCGCTGATCCTCCACCAGGTCCTCACGATCCAAGAGTTTGATGCATCTACTTATCTAGTAAACCAAGGGGGAGATTGTTGGGCCCTTTAAGGTTTATGGATAAGATTAATAGTGGATTAGTTGGAATGATGGGTTAATTAGGGTTTTAGGCCTAATAGTGTTGGTATGGGCCTAGGGTTTGGGGAGCACACTCCCTAATCCCTTTCTATAAATAGTAAGTGATGTATTAGGTGCATGGTTGGTGATTTTGAGAAGATCTTGTATTAGACAATCATTGTATGCAAGATTGAAACTTTTGAATATTAATCATCCTACCTTTCTTCTTTATTTCCTTTACAACTTGTTTGTGTGATTCCGCCACCTTACGAGTTGTGCAATATCATTGTGATCTCGGTTTCGGGACTTACAATCAGTTTCAACCTTTTCATGATCCTCTTTGCTGTATTCTGATTCAGGTTTAACAGCAGCAGTTCCTCTAGCATCATCGACCACGTAAGTAATCACAGCTGTACCGTTACAAATAGATCTCCATGCTTTTGGATCCTTGATCTTCATATATTGATCGATTTAGAATTTCCATTCCGAGAAGGATCCCCCCCCCCTAACAGCAGCATGGGAATCATGTTGTTAGTTCCAATAATGTTGTCAAGGTCCTGATTAATCGCAGCTTTGTCACTCAATGGCATCTGATTAGTTAGTTCCATGTCTAAAAAATTAAACTTGTAAGTAGCAAACGAATAAAAATAATTCAGTTAATTTAATTACTTTTATCAGTTGATACACTTTAGCAAGGTCTAATATAGTCCAATATTGATGTTGCACAGTCCAAAGGTTCAGACTTGAGGTCGCACAGTCCAAGATTTCAAATGTGAAATCGTATACTTCAAAAGGTCAACAGATATGTTCGCACACTCAGCTGGTTCAAGTATAAGACCACACACTAAAGGATCAGTTTCAAGTCGCACAGTCCAATGATGACCCGTACAATACAGAAGTCCAAAACAAAGAAACCGCACACTTTTAAAGTTCAGTCCTAAACCGCACAGTCCAAGTTCAATGGTTCAAATTGGAGACCGCACACTCCAAGAGATTCAATTAAGTCTCACAGTCCAAGTGATGAACCCATACACTTCAAAAGGTTCAAATTAAACTGCACAATTCAATGAAGACTTTTCACAGTTCAAAGGACCAAATTGATAGGCCGCACACTTGACTTTCTGTCGCACACTCGTTACTAGACCGCACAGTTGTTATTTTTGGGCCCCACACTAATGAATTGGGCCCACACACTATCAAAGGTCCAACAAAAAGTTGTCTTACACACTTATATATGGAAATAATATCAATCTTTTTGCAACCAAATCTCTGAAACTGTAGGAAGTTAAATCTCAGATCCTTTTTCGATATTCTTTTCAACCAAAATCCCAAAAAACCTGCAAACAAAATTGACTTTGCACAAATTTGGATCAAACACCTAGTTTTTTATCGAAAATTTTATGAGTTTTGTGAGTGTTCTTAAACAAAAAAACTGGATTTCGTAAATTTTCAGTGAATGTTCTTGATCAAACGAAACTGGATTTCTTAAATTTTTAAACCGTTGATTTACAAAAATCCGAATTTAAATAGTAAGAACTTTTTTCATGTGACATTTGTATCAAGACTTTCTGGGTTTGATCATGGAATATGGTCAGTTTCAAGAAACACAAAGCAAATCAGTTTTTCAAGGAGAAAAACCTGCAAACACACTTAAACACAAGACAAATCAGTTGAACAAAAACACATATATATTACAGATCAGAACAAGTAAGAAGTTCAACCCTTTTTTTCTTGTTTTCTTTGAATCTTCGAATCAGCAAACACACAGCAAGCAGTCCTTGAATCCAACCTTCAAGCAATATCCGATCAAACCAAGCCTTTGTAAGACTACGTAGGCTCTGATACCAATTGTAAGTCCAGTAAACTTTACAATCAGATATCACAACACTTAAACGAGTTGCGGAAAAACAAGAATGGATGTACAAGATTGAAAGAAAGTCCATTGTATTGATTCAAGGAGCACACAACTTTAATGAGTCGTCTGTTACTCGATAATAGCACAAGTTTGATAAATAATCAATAACCCAAAACAAGCTAAGGAATACCCTATTTATAGTTGATAGGATACCCTAGTACAATGGGCCAAGCCCCAACCCAATCGACCTCATAACAACTAACCAAGCCCACTATTCAAGTGTTATAAACCCAAAACAAGTAAATCAAGACAAACGTAAACCTATACAAGTTTATGCCTTTACATATCCTTTGATCTTCAGAAACCCAACCGGAAATTGATAGAAACTTTGAATCACCACACCGATAAACTTCAAGTCTATGAATACCCATGAAAATTTGAAATCCCGTTTTCCATAATCATCTTTAAGAACACTCCTAAACGATAGATCAGTATAAACGGTAATCTCCACAATTAGCAAATCTTTGTCGAAAAACAAATCATCTAATAACACATTTAGGTCTCAGAAACATTCTTCCACGATCATATTCACATTCTTCCTCTTCAGTCACAATAACAGATGTATAGTCTTCTCTGTTAGTCCCAGCAGCAACTTAATCAACAAACATCCTCATTTCTCGGCGGTTAGTCTGAAAACAATTCCTCTGCTCGAAGATTAACCATTCTGACACTTTAGACTATCATAGAATTATCAGTTCCGAGATATCTTTTAAGTATCGACAATACTAATGCATCTCCTGACGCTAATCCTGCTAACCGGCTTGACGAAGACCCGGGACTCAAACCCTAAGACATCAATCTGATCATAATCTGAAGAATCCAAACTTCCTATAATCACGAACTAACGAATCTAGATTTTATGCATCCCCGGACAATCTGAAGTCGGAACCACCCAAATACTGTTGCACGTCTGAATTTCAAAAATGCTGGAATTTTAATATATTCTGAAGAAATTTTTATTCCCCCACATTTTTGCAAATTCTGACTTCTCTAAAACTTATCACTGAATTTCCCCTCAAACTTGGCAAATTCAGTCCTCTCTGTTCACAGAAAAACTCAACTATGTGGAAAATATGTCATTTTGGTCAACAAAAGTCAGTTTTTCATCAAATGCGGATTTTTCTGCATTTGATCACAAACTGATCCCAATCTGAAGAATCTGAACTGTAACACCCCAGTGTTCGAAAGTCAAAGTCAAGATTGAAGTCAAAGGAAGAAAAGATTGCAAATTGCGATCTGTCTCTCCTTGCTCAATTCCTGTTTTGACTTCTTTGACTTATAGTTAGTCTATTTTATGTGCTACGTTAGTTGTATTATGTGGAGTAATTATTATAATCGCAACAATCGACGAATACTTACCGCTATGAATCGCCTTACGACTGTGAACAATAGGAAGTAACAATGCGATAAAGTCAATTAAACGCTAATCGAACTAATCTAATCAACATCGCGCTCGCAACTCGAATTACGCATTTTGGTGATTATTATACATATGTGTGTGCCTTATGTGTTACTTGTGCAGGTTTATTTATGTTATGTGTGGTAATCAATCGAATCGCAATCGAACTCAATCGCAATCGAATCGCAAACGCTAAACGAATACGAAATAAGGATGATTGTATGTTGATATAGTAGTTGGGATTAAAAGTAATTTGATTAGGAAACTCTATCGTATCGCAACACTCGCAATCGAAATCGAAACAGCAAAACTCGCCGCACGGAACACTCGAACCAGGCGACCGATCGATCAGGCAACCAGCCGATCGACCAGCCGCCCGATCGAGCTGCCTGGCCGATCGGCCAGCCCTTCCCACTTTTGGAACTCTATAAATACCCCTGTCACTTTCATTCTTTCTACTTTTGGAAACTCTCGGTCCGACCAGCTCGTGCTCTTCACCTTTTCTCAGATTTCCCTCGATTCCGGTAAGATCTCGTCCTAAATCTTGTACTTTCTTGATCTACATGCACTCCTACACCTTTCTTTCTTTTAAATCTTAACTTTTAACCGTGAAATCACCAAGATTCAAGGTGTTCTAGGATGACGCCATCATGTGTTCTTGAAGAACTTCATGTTTTGGCCTCAGTCCACCAAGAACAACTTGAATCTAACCGATTTCCACATAAACAGACAAAGATCTTTCATAGATCTAAACATATTCACGGTGAAAAGGATCGAGAGAATGTTTTACAACTTTCTTTCAACTCTTTTACACTCAATGCACTCAAAACCGATAGAATCGGAGCTTGTACCGACTTCCCCCTCATCCTTGTGGTTGCGTTGGTCCAAGATCTGGATCCTATCAACGAGAGTTACCGATTACGGGTTAAACTTGGAACACCGTCTAGAACAGTTAACTGACCAGATTTGGGTGATTCTAGTCCGATCAGGAGTACCAGGTAATTGACGAGGTTTCTGTTGCTTAACACGTTATCAAAAACATCTCGACAAAACGACAAACAATCAAAACAACCAAGTGTTAGATGAACGGAATGACCAGGACGGAATGCCGTCCGATCGGACCACCATCCGATCGGACTGTCACCCGAACGGGCGGTCACCCAATCGATCTGCACCTTGGGTCCCATACTTAAACTAGTCATCAACATTTGAAGTCTGATCGTTGAATGAGTTGTTGATCGATCGAACTACCATCCGATCGGGTTAACCGCTTGAACGTGTGACCATTGGACTTCAACACTTAAACAATTTTTAACATGTTCAATGCACTAGGAATGCCACCCGATTGAACTGTTGTCCGATCAAGTGACATCCCGTAGTGAACTTGTTCTTGCTGAAGTGCCCAACCGAACGGGTTGCCGGCCGATCGAACGACCGTCCGATCGACCGACCTGAAAGGTAGACACACTTCAATGTTTTCAAATGCTACAAAAAAAACTTCAAAAGCCAAACCATCATACACAAACACATCCTTCCCAAAGGAAGAAACAATCCACTCGAACGGCCATCCGAACTGACAGCCGTCCGAATGGACTATCACCCGCACGATCAGTTGTCCTATCGGACTACCATCCGATTGACCAGTTGTTCGACCCACCAAACACTCTTTTTTGTTATACGTGTCACTTATCGTTATGCTATCGAACTATTCAGGCTAACCTTACTCTCAAGCGCTCCCTTCAATCCATTCAACCGCTGTGAGTATACTCGATCCCTTTTTGCTTTCGCACTTTTGGGTGTTACATACGTTACTTATTCGAAATCACATCGAACACACTACGCAATACTTTTAACGCTAACCGTTACCACATGTTATACGTGACTTAATGAATACTTGTCGTTATGTTTACACATGGAATGTTGTCTACCTGCCTTACCAACGATAGTACTATAGTTTGGACTCAGCACCCGTTCACACGGGGGTTGTTAAGGACAATTACTTGCATGGATTACAGTGGTGATCATGTATTGCGAACTGCCTTAGGCAGTCAATCCGCAGTCATTGGTATCGATAAGTTCATGTCGATAACTAACATGTTCGTTTTACTCAGTGTACATGCTGGTTATGCGTAAACTATTTCGAACTCTATATGCTATTATCAAACTTGTATGCTCGCCTTTACACTATGTGTATTGACTGTTATGTTAACGTATGTGACAGGTGCTTAAGGTATCTATTTGCTTGGAAATCAAGGCTAGGAAAGAGTCTTAGTGACCAACAAATAGTTGTCTGTACTTTTGAAACCTGAGTTGTCGGAACAGAACAATTTGCCTAGAATTTTGTCTGTAATAATTATTTTATCTTATATGACATGGTATGGGATGTGTTACTTAAAATATTTGGTAAATGTAATTGTTATGGAGACTTCTGGACAATCTGTTTCGCTCAGTGCCGCGCCCCGATGCTTCCGCCATCGGTTGGGGTGTGGCAGATTGGTATCAGAGCCATAACTATAGGGAATTAGGCAAGACTCGACCTAGTCCGGGTCGATGTCTTAGAGACCTAGTCTATAGTTAAGACCCAATAGACCCACTCGTGCATGTCCAGTAGGGACTATGTATGAGCTTACTGCTATTCTTCGCCATTCACGCCAACGCTACACTATCACTGCACTCGAATTTTCAATTATAAATAAGCGATTAAGTTGAGATTAGGTGTGAAAACCGCAAACTCTCGATTTAAATTGCTTGTTTGATCTGTATTTATCTATAAAACACGAGAGTTCGCGTTAAACTAGGAGTGAAATGCATACTTTAGCGCGAATTTTTGTCCCTATTTTATCAAAATAAGAATGAGTTGTTAAGCCAGGGTTGAAACCCTAACCTTGACGACTTGTTCCGACTTTTATTTGGTTTCTCCAGAACTCTCACCAGAGTCTCGACGGACTCCAATGACCTGAAGTCACTAAATGACTAAAGAAACGCATGCCAGACGCCCAAAAATCGAGGCAGAGGCCCGATCCTGAAAGTCAAAATGTCTACGACAAGTCTGTCACACCCCCAAAATCCACACGCGGAGTATCACCGCTTGGGAGCGTGACTGACCAGGATCAAGCCACCAATCATATTGAACATGTAATTAATATTAAGTAAAATAAATGTAAACCATCCATTCAATACGATAGGTGTTCAAAACATAACCATAGTTTCAAAGTGTAGCGGAAGCATAGTAAATAAACCAACAATAGTTAATAGTTTTAAATGTCATAATAGTTCAACGTAGAAACCACGATCCTTGCCCACAACGACCCGCTTCTCCAGTGCAAGCTCCAAGTACCTAATGATCTGCAAGGCATGTAACAGAATGATCAACAAACTAGTTGAGCGAGTTCACAGTAAGTAAATGCGTAACAGTAAGTAACGGGTGGCTCTACAGGGCCAATAGTAAGTTATACAGGTGGGGGCTTCCCATGTTATGTGACCACTAGACTATTCGTATTATCCCTGTTCTTCGTCCGAGAACAGTAGCGCGTATGGGGTGTGCGTAGGTTTTACGCACGTATCCTTCATAACCGAGGATAGAAGTAAGTAATGCGTACACGTAGGTTTTACGTGCGTGCCTGACATCCGAGGCAGTAATTGGCATGTGACCACGTAGGTGTTATCCCAACCTACGGAACCGTCCTGACACCCGAGGACCATGATAGGTGATAGTCTAGGAAAAGCATATATACGTTCTTAGTCAATGATAACCTTTAACCCATTCCCACGACCCGGGAATCCCATGCCTTAGTAGGTGTGTGAACTCACCTTGGTTTGCTCGGTATGCTAGGTTATGCACTCACAAGTAATTAATCACGTCCTATTGTATGCACGTATAACAAATCAGTTCATGTTCGCAATGATACGCATGCAATCTAATGTCACATAGTGCTTGATAGCCAATATCATGCATCAATCATGTATCACATAACAGTCAGTTTGCATATCGGCACAACACGTATCATTTCACATTTAATCATCAGCTAGTGTACACGAATACAAATGTTAACATTCATCACCAAGCATGGCATGCCAAATAAATCAAGCATACATTCCATCATTCAAAGTATGTTTATAACCCCCCATTATCTTTCGACCCAACTGTTATCTTTCGACACAACAGTTATCTTTCGACATATTAGTTATCACAGTTATCTTTCGGACCAATTGTTATCTTTCGAACCAAATGTCATCTTTCGACCAAATGTCATCTTTCGACCACGCTGTTATCTTTCGGTCAACATAACTATGTTTCGGTCAATGCTATCCTTCGGTCAACACTACTATGGTTCGGTCAATGCTATCCTTCGGTCAACACTACTATGGTTCGAAGGACAAGTATCTTTCGGTCACAACAACTATGTTTCGACTAACAAGTATCTTTCGGTAAATATCAGTTACATTTACTCAAAGTTTCCAAGTTTATCCGTGATTATCAATTAACACAAATTCAAGTATTCGGTTACCTCAGAATCGATCAAACAGGGAGTTTCATATTAAACCTCATGAACCCTAATTTAACCACATGAACAATAATAACACTTAATCATATTATGTTCCGGTTCCATGAACAATAAAAATTCCGAATTGCATAATATCACAGCCGATCCACAAAACATTATCATTAAACATCATCACAACAGATCCGATTAACATACACATCCGATTAACATCCATATCCGATTAACATACATATCCGATTAACATCCATATCCGATTAACATACATATCCGGTTAACATACAAACAACATATTGCCAGACAATTGATAAATCATGAAGTCATATACACTCAAAGCATCATCTATTAACATAAACAACATCACACACTAACCGGAAAAATCTGGATTACGGAACGAGATCTTCGAACAGAGAATGGGTCTGCTATGCCGTCACACACACACAATGGAACTAGGGTTTTTGAAATAACTGTCGACTTACATGCATTCACGTATATAAAACGTATCACAGGAATGGGCCAAGCCCATTAGAAAGACTGGGCCGAAAGATGTCGAAGGATCCTATCTTTGTTCGAAGGATAGAGTCCTTGGTCGAAGGATATGTTTCGTGATCCTTCGAACCGAAAGTTGATCCTTCGAATCGAAGGTTATCTTTCGTGATCCTTCGATCTGTAAGTCATGTTTCGTGATCCTTCGAAGGTTGGACCTATCCTTCGAAGGATCTTTGTGTTTCACACTAACAAGTTCACACATTTGACAAGTTTCACAAATACAACCAAACAATCAAACCATAAATAACTTCATGGCAATCAATACATGATCGTGCAATAAATACGAAATAGAAATTTTAGAAATTCGAGTTGTCACATTATCCCCAACTTAAAAGAAATTTCGTCCCGAAATTTGGTACGCACTCACTGAGGAAGCTGGGTAAGTTACATCGTTCACTGGTTTTCCTGGGGTGTCACATCATCCCCCCGTTGATTTGGAATTTCGTCCCGAAATTCAGTAGTAGTAGCTTCAGCCTCAGAAGTGGATGCATTGGTTTCGAATAGCTGGGGGTATTTTTCTTTCATCTGGTCTTCGCGTTCCCATGTATACTCTGGGCCACGCTGGGAGTTCCAACGAACTCGAACAAGAGGGATTCTCTTGTGTTTGAGGACCTTAACATCCCGGTCCGTGATTTCAACTGGTTCCTCGACGAACTGCAACCGCTCGTCGATAGTGAGTTCCTTAAAAGGAACTATAAGGGTCTCATCTGATAGGCATTTCTTCAGATTCGACACGTGAAATACATTGTGAACTCCACCGAGTTCAGCTGGTAGGTTTAATCTGTAGGCTACTTTGCCAATCTTTTCTAAGATTTCGAATGGTCCGACGTACCGCGGATTCAGTTTGCCTCGTTTACCAAATCGAACCACACCCTTCCAGGGTGAAACTTTCAATAAAACCCGGTCCCCGACCTCAAATTCCAATGGCTTTCTACGCTTGTCCGCGTAGGCTTTCTGACGGTCGCGTGCTGCCGCCATGCGTTGTCGTATCTGCGCAATCTTTTCTGTGGCGTCCACTACAATCTCTGGACCCGTAATTTGACTATCCCCCACCTCTGCCCAACAGAGAGGTGACCGGCATTTACGTCCGTACAATGCCTCAAATGGAGCGGCTTGAATGCTGGTGTGGTAACTGTTATTGTATGAAAACTCCACTAAAGGGAGGTGCTTTTCCCAGCCGTTGCCGAAATCGATGACACACGCTCGAAGCATGTCTTCTAGAGTTTGGATAGTTCGCTCAGACTGCCCATCCGTCTGAGGATGATATGCTGTGCTCATGTCTAATCGTGAGCCGAAGGATTTGTGCATCGCTTGCCAAAGCTCTGACGTGAATCGTGCATCGCGATCCGAAATAATAGAGGTGGGCACTCCGTGCCTCGAAACAACTTCTTTAAGATAGACGTCTGCGAGAGTGGAGAACTTGTCCGTTTCCTTGATCGGCAGGAAGTGTGCAGACTTGGTGAGTCGATCAACTATGACCCATATTGTATCGTTCCCACGCTGAGATCTAGGTAGACCTGTAACAAAATCCATGGAAATTTCTTCCCATTTCCATTGCGGTATCTTAGGCTGCTGAAGTAGACCAGCTGGTTTCTGATATTCAACCTTGACTCTCGCACAGGTTAAGCATTTTCCAACGTACGTAGCGATGTGAGCCTTCATACTAGGCCACCAATAAGTAGTGCTGATGTCGTGGTACATTTTATCCGACCCTGGATGTACCGAATAGCGAGACTTGTGAGCTTCATCCATTACAAGTTCGCGTAAACCGCCATAGAGTGGGACCCAAATACGCCCCGTTACATAGTAGGCGCCGTCTTCCTTTTGTTCCATGCGTTGCCTTGAGCCGCGTAGGGCTTCAGCTTTGACGCTTTCGGGTTTCAGTGCTTCTAACTGAGCAGCTCGTATCTGTGCAGGAAGACTGGACTGAATAGTCAGCTGTAGCGCTCGCACGCGCTTAGGTAGAGTGTCTTTCCGACTGAGGGCATCAGCCACAACATTGGCCTTGCCTGGATGATACTTGATGGCGCATTCATAGTCGTTTAGAAGTTCAACCCATCTCCGTTGACGCATATTCAAATCCTTTTGCTTAAGAATATGCTCGAGACTCCTGTGATCGGTGTAAATCGTGCACTTGGTACCGTACAGGTAGTGTCGCCATATCTTAAGCGCGAAAACAACAGCTCCCAGCTCTAAATCGTGCGTCGTGTAGTTCCGTTCATGAACCTTGAGTTGCCGCGAAGCGTAGGCAATAACTTTATCCCGCTGCATCAATACACAACCAAGCCCCTGTATCGATGCGTCACAATAAACCACGAAGTCATCCGTGCCCTCTGGCAATGAGAGAATAGGTGCGCTGCAAAGCCTATCCCTTAAGTACTGAAAAGCGGTCTCTTGCGTATTACCCCATCTGTAAACGACACCTTTCTGTGTTAGCATAGTAAGTGGTTGCGCGATCTTTGAGAAGTCTTTAATAAATCGCCTGTAATAACCCGCCAAACCCAAGAATTGGCGTATTTCTGTCGGTGTACGTGGTGCTGGCCAGTTTCTGATCGAATCAACCTTGGATGGATCGACATGAATCCCATCCTTGTTCACCACATGGCCTAAGAAGTGGACTTCACGAAGCCAGAAGTCGCATTTTGAAAACTTTGCGTACAATTGCTCTTTTCGAAGAAGTTCCAAGATAAGACGTAAGTGCTGCTCGTGCTCCTCCTGACTCTTGGAGTAAATCAAAATGTCGTCGATGAAAACGATAACAAACTTATCAAGATAAGGTTTGCACACCCTGTTCATAAGATCCATGAAGACTGCAGGCGCGTTCGTAAGCCCGAATGGCATGACAAGAAACTCGTAATGACCGTAGCGAGTTCTGAAAGCGGTTTTGGAGACGTCCTCATCCCGGACTCTCAGCTGATGATACCCTGACCTTAAATCAATCTTGGAATAGTAACACGACCCTTGCAACTGGTCGAATAGGTCATCTATGCGCGGAAGAGGATAACGGTTCTTCACCGTCACCTTATTGAGTTCGCGGTAGTCGATGCACATCCTGAACGTACCGTCTTTCTTCTTCACAAATAACACTGGAGCTCCCCAAGGCGAAGAGCTTGGACGAATAAAGCCCTTTTCCAAGAGCTCTTGTAGCTGCTTCGACAGTTCTTCCAGTTCGGTTGGAGCTAAACGATACGGTGCGCGGGCTATTGGTGCTGCTCCAGGAGCTAACTCAATCTGAAACTCGACTTGACGATGAGGAGGTAAACCAGGTAAATCTTCAGGAAACACTTGAGGAAAATCACGCACAACTGGTATATCCTCCAGCTTCTTTTCCTTTGCTGATGCGTCAGTGACAAGTGCCAGAATGGCAGTATGTCCCTTTCGTAAACATTTCTGCGCCTTTAAGAAAGAGATGATGCCAACCACAGCACCACTCTTGTCGCCTTGTACTTCGAGAGGTTCTTGACTGGAGCGAGGAATACGAATAACTTTTTCTTTGCATAAGATCTCCGCGTGATGTTGGGATAACCAATCCATACCGATGACGACGTCGAAACTACCCAAAACTATGGGTATGAGATCAATCGAGAAAGTCTGACCCGCTAGAACAATACTACAACCCTTGACTACCTGTGCGGCTTCTACACTTTTACCATTGGCTAGTTCTACGACGTGTTTGGTGTCTAGGGGTGTTGGTGTACGTTTTAATAATTTACTCATTTTCAATGACATATAGCTTGTATCAGCACCCGAATCAAATAAGACAGTAACATAAATATCGTCGAGAAGAAACTTACCCATAACCACATTGGGATCATTCACTGCGTCACCCCGACCTAGCACAAAAGCACGACCCCGAGCTTCGTTGCCATTGTTGTTGTTGTTTCCCCCGTTATTGTTGTTATTGTTCCCGTTGCCCTGATTGTTGTTGTTGTTCTGGTTCCTGTTTAGCTGAGGGCAGTGTCTCTTGATGTGACCTTCAGCACCACAATTATAGCACCCCTTGTTGCCCTGTTGCTGATTCTGCTGTGCCGGTGGCTGCTGCTGATCCTGATTCGCAGGACGAGGGCTTCTACAGTCTTTGGCCTCGTGACCCATCTTGAGGCATCTTTGACAACGGCCCTTGTTACACTGACCGTTGTGGTGCCTGTTGCAGTTGTTACACTTTGGAAGGTTTCCTCGGTATCCACCCTGCCTGTGGCTACCTGACGACTGCTGGTTAGGGCTTTGATAGTTGCCAGTCTTTCGCTGCTGATTCTGGGACTGAACCGAAATTGATGCTTTGCTTGAATCCCCCTCCCATTTCCTCTTGTTGTCACTGAGGGTAACGGGAGTAGCTGAAGGAGTGACTGTAGCAGTAGCGCTGACGCGCTTAGGCAGTTTATTCTGATCCACTGCCTGATCGGTTATGCGATGAGCGAGACGCTGGATTTCCTGGATGTTGTTGAGGTTAGCCGAGGTAACGTGGCTCTGTATTTCTGGTGCCAAACCTTTGAGATACAACTCAATACGCTTGTATGGAGGGTCCACCATAGTTGGACATAACACAGCCAACTCATTTGATCTCTTGGTGTAAGCTTCGATTTCCGAACCAACCATTTTCAAGTTATACAACTCGTCCTCCAACTTGTGAATGTCTTCTCTAGTGCAGTATTCCCTCTTGATCAGTTCTTTGAAATCATTCCAGGGTGTGGCGTTAGCAGCTGCCAACCCTAAGATCTGCACTTGTGCGTTCCACCAAGTGAGCGCAATCCCTTCAAGTGTGCCAGTGGCGAACTTCACCCTGCGAGCCTCAGGGCATTCACACATTTCGAAAACCGACTCGAGCTTTTCAAACCAGTGGAGGAGTCCAACTGCTCCCTCCGTGCCACTGAACGAGCTAGGACGACAATCCATGAAATTCTTGAAGGTGCACCCAGGTTGTTGCTGAGCGGGTTGACCTATTGTGTACGAATAGGGCAAAGTTAAGTATGAGAATTAATGTAGGATCTAAAGATCCTAGTGTCTATACTGCAGGGTATACTACCTGCTTGGGCGGCTGCAACTGCCGCAGCAACGAGAGCCTCTAGCTGGGCTTGAGTCATGTTAATTCGTGCGGCCATTGATCTTCACATCAAAGGCAACATAAGTGAGAAAGGTTCGCGAATAGTGCGATGACAGAAGAGTGTAAGCACATAAGTGTTCTCATGCAATGACAAGTTGTGAGCAAGGTAATGTAAGCATACTACGAGCAAAGTTCTATGCAAATTCTAGCATGTAGGCAATAAACATAAATCTTATTACCTAGGAAGTTGAGTCTTGCACGTGGAGCGAAGCGTCGTTGTGGATCGTTGAGAGCACTGTTCTGGTTATAGTCTGGTTTTAATAAAAACGTTTTTCCATATTAAAACCAAGTTCTCTATAACCAATGGCTCTGATACCAATCTGTCACACCCCCAAAATCCACACGCGGAGTATCACCGCTTGGGAGCGTGACTGACCAGGATCAAGCCACCAATCATATTGAACATGTAATTAATATTAAGTAAAATAAATGTAAACCATCCATTCAATACGATAGGTGTTCAAAACATAACCATAGTTTCAAAGTGTAGCGGAAGCATAGTAAATAAACCAACAATAGTTAATAGTTTTAAATGTCATAATAGTTCAACGTAGAAACCACGATCCTTGCCCACAACGACCCGCTTCTCCAGTGCAAGCTCCAAGTACCTAACGATCTGCAAGGCATGTAACAGAATGATCAACAAACTAGTTGAGCGAGTTCACAGTAAGTAAATGCGTAACAGTAAGTAACGGGTGGCTCTACAGGGCCAATAGTAAGTTATACAGGTGGGGGCTTCCCATGTTATGTGACCACTAGACTATTCGTATTATCCCTGTTCTTCGTCCGAGAACAGTAGCGCGTATGGGGTGTGCGTAGGTTTTACGCACGTATCCTTCATAACCGAGGATAGAAGTAAGTAATGCGTACACGTAGGTTTTACGTGCGTGCCTGACATCCGAGGCAGTAATTGGCATGTGACCACGTAGGTGTTATCCCAACCTACGGAACCGTCCTGACATCCGAGGACCATGATAGGTGATAGTCTAGGAAAAGCATATATACGTTCTTAGTCAATGATAACCTTTAACCCATTCCCACGACCCGGGAATCCCATGCCTTAGTAGGTGTGTGAACTCACCTTGGTTTGCTCGGTATGCTAGGTTATGCACTCACAAGTAATTAATCACGTCCTATTGTATGCACGTATAACAAATCAGTTCATGTTCGCAATGATACGCATGCAATCTAATGTCACATAGTGCTTGATAGCCAATATCATGCATCAATCATGTATCACATAACAGTCAGTTTGCATATCGGCACAACACGTATCATTTCACATTTAATCATCAGCTAGTGTACACGAATACAAATGTTAACATTCATCACCAAGCATGGCATGCCAAATAAATCAAGCATACATTCCATCATTCAAGTATGTTTATAACCCCCCATTATCTTTCGACCCAACTGTTATCTTTCGACACAACAGTTATCTTTCGACATATTAGTTATCACAGTTATCTTTCGGACCAATTGTTATCTTTCGAACCAAATGTCATCTTTCGACCAAATGTCATCTTTCGACCACGCTGTTATCTTTCGGTCAACATAACTATGTTTCGGTCAATGCTATCCTTCGGTCAACACTACTATGGTTCGGTCAATGCTATCCTTCGGTCAACACTACTATGGTTCGAAGGACAAGTATCTTTCGGTCACAACAACTATGTTTCGACTAACAAGTATCTTTCGGTAAATATCAGTTACATTTACTCAAAGTTTCCAAGTTTATCCGTGATTATCAATTAACACAAATTCAAGTATTCGGTTACCTCAGAATCGATCAAACAGGGAGTTTCATATTAAACCTCATGAACCCTAATTTAACCACATGAACAATAATAACACTTAATCATATTATGTTCCGGTTCCATGAACAATAAAAATTCCGAATTGCATAATATCACAGCCGATCCACAAAACATTATCATTAAACATCATCACAACAGATCCGATTAACATACACATCCGATTAACATCCATATCCGATTAACATACATATCCGATTAACATCCATATCCGATTAACATACATATCCGGTTAACATACAAACAACATATTGCCAGACAATTGATAAATCATGAAGTCATATACACTCAAAGCATCATCTATTAACATAAACAACATCACACACTAACCGGAAAAATCTGGATTACGGAACGAGATCTTCGAACAGAGAATGGGTCTGCTATGCCGTCACACACACACAATGGAACTAGGGTTTTTGAAATAACTGTCGACTTACATGCATTCACGTATATAAAACGTATCACAGGAATGGGCCAAGCCCATTAGAAAGACTGGGCCGAAAGATGTCGAAGGATCCTATCTTTGTTCGAAGGATAGAGTCCTTGGTCGAAGGATATGTTTCGTGATCCTTCGAACCGAAAGTTGATCCTTCGAATCGAAGGTTATCTTTCGTGATCCTTCGATCTGTAAGTCATGTTTCGTGATCCTTCGAAGGTTGGACCTATCCTTCGAAGGATCTTTGTGTTTCACACTAACAAGTTCACACATTTGACAAGTTTCACAAATACAACCAAACAATCAAACCATAAATAACTTCATGGCAATCAATACATGATCGTGCAATAAATACGAAATAGAAATTTTAGAAATTCGAGTTGTCACAAAGTCCTTGAGAATAGTCGAATCGCTTTGGGTAGTCAATGTCTAATAGCCGCAGACAATCTATTTCTCGATTTTTATGTGTTTCGATTCTGAGCCCGCAACTGTTGACTCTGATGACTCGTTGATTTTATGTGTTGTATGTATGATTACCTGCTTATGTGTTTAAATTTTGGAGACTTATTCGATTTTTCTTTCACTTCGATCGACACGCACGACTTGCACTGCATTTCTACCTCAAAACGCTGACAAATCGCTAAATCAGGGACGACCTTATGCTACGATATACGCTCATACTATAAATAATCGCTACGCTAAATGCAATCGCAATATTCGAACACTTGCAGACTTTGAATGATAGGTTTCTG
This sequence comes from Helianthus annuus, assembly GCF_002127325.2. Classification (NCBI taxonomy): domain Eukaryota; kingdom Viridiplantae; phylum Streptophyta; class Magnoliopsida; order Asterales; family Asteraceae; genus Helianthus; species Helianthus annuus. The sequence goes on from NC_035445.2 coordinate 25,991,522, forward strand.
TATTTTGACTGCTCCTATGTGCTTCTAAGTAGACTATGTGCTTCTGTGTTTCTGTGCCCTACGTGCCTACGTGCTCTATGTGCTTATGTGCTTATGTGAATTTGTGATTATGTGCTTACGTAATTATGTCATACGTGTTACATTGCGTTCCTGAGCTTTAGTAAGTGTTTGACGTGTGAGGTGAGATTTGATTATGATGTGTCTGAGACCTATGACGATGTCTATTGCAGACGATGTCAATCGGACCATCATCAGGACCCCGTCACCCACGACTCACTCGCCAGGAACAGAGGGACAAACGCCTTGCTGCCATCCTTGCTAAACAATTGGCCAAGGTTGTGCCCCAGATCGTGAGTGAAATTTACGAGAACGTCAGCAAATCGTCTGAGGAGTCTAGAACCGAAGCTCCTAAAGTTACTACCAAGACTGCTTTCAGCTTCAAGCAGTTCAAGGCTTGTGGTCCAAAGGAATTCACCAGAGAAGATGGCCCGACGGCTATGTCTCAATGGTTCGATTCCATCGAAGTCACTCTGCACCAAAGCGGTTATCCTGAAAATCTCCGTACCCTAAACGCAACCGGCGTCTTCCAGTCCCGCACACTAGACTGGTGGATGGCCGAACGAAACAAGCGCGGGAATGATGCAGCTTACGAGCTGACATGGGAAGAGCTGAAGGCCATCATGATGGACGAATTCTACCCTCCCCATGAACGCCAAAAGCTGGAGGACGAGTTTTGGAACATAAAGCAGAAGGATGGAGACAACGCTGCCCTGACTGCTCGCTTTAAGCAGCTCAGCATCATCTGTCTCGATCAAGTGAAGACGTCTAATATGGCGATCAAGAAGTACATCCGAGCTCTACCCGACTGTTTTGCTGATTTTGTGCATGCCGCAAAGACAGTAACGATCGAAGAAACTTATCTGCTTGCAGCCGAGATCAATGACAAGCGGGTAACAGCTGGTTTTTGGGATAAAGCTTCCAAGTCTCTGCATCAAGCTACCACCGCACCAACCGCCGAAACCGCCACCGCTCAACCGTCAAAGACCTCACGCCGAAAGAAGAAGAACAACAACAACAGCTCCAGCAACAAGAACTATGCTGCCACCACCACTGCTGCTCCCCTTCAAGCTGTACCGGCTCAGCAGCAGTCCCACCACCATCCAGCACCAGTTACTTATGCACCGCCTGCAAAGCGTGCATACACAGGCCCCCATCCGGCTTGCCCAACATGTTCTTATCATCATCCGGTGGGTCTTGCCTGTCGTTTCTGCGCCCACTGCAACATGTAGGGCCACTTCACTGTCAACTGCCGTACGGGTCCCCGCAACACCGCAGCTCCTGCCACTGCTCATCAAGCTCTACTCCCAGCCCCGCAAGGCCATCACGCGGCTCAGGCACCCACGATCAACGCCCGAGTCTGCTTCGCATGTGGTGATCCCAACCATTTTGCGAACATGTGCCCGAACAGGGTTGTGAAACAAGAGCCCCAGCAGCAGCTGCCTCACCAACAGCAGCAGCAACAGCAACAAGCCGCACGCGCCAGAACGTTCAACATCAATGTGCGCGAAGCTCAGGCTGACAACAACGTGGTCAATGGTACGTTCCTTGTGAATGGTATTTATGCATCATGTTTGTTTGATACTTGAGCCGATAATTGCTTTGTGTCATTTGAATTCGAGAAGCTCCTTAGTCGTTAGCGCTCCCATCTCCCCTCGACATTCGATGTTGAAGTCGCCACCGGAAAAACTGCCGCCATTAACTCTGTTCTTCGTGATTGTACTCTTGAGCTCAACAATCACATCTTCCAAATCGACCTTATTCCGATGCAACTTGGATGTTTCGACGTCATAGTAGGCATGGACTTTCTTCGCGAAAACCATGCTGAAGTTGTGTGCTTCGATAAGATGATCCGATTCTCGCTCGCGAATGGTGATTTATTGTGTGTCTATGGCGAAACTGCTTCGAAAGGTCTCAAACTTATGTCATGTGTCCAAGCTAACAAGTATCTCCGCAAGGAATACAGAGCTTTCTTGGCTAACATTGTAGTAGCGGAGAAGGAAAAGAAAGGAAGTCCAGGAATAAACGATGTCCCCGTTGTGTGTGAATTTCTGAATGTTTTCCTCGACGAACTACCAGGCCTTCCGCCAAGTCTTGATATCGACTTTCGTATCGACCTCATTCCTGGAGCCAACCCTGTTGGCAAAGCTCCTTACCGACTTGCACCGTCCGAAATGCGTGAACTCTCAAGTCAGCTTCAGGAATTACTTGAGAAAGGCTTCATTCACCTGAGCACCTCTCCTTGGGGCGTGCTAGTCCTTTTAATCAAAAAGAAGGATGGGTCGTTCCGGATGTGCATCGACTACCGGGAATTGAATAAGCTAACCATCAAGAACCGCTATCCCCTACCTCGTATCGACGATTTGTTTGATCAGCTACAAGGTGCTACATGTTTCTCGAAGATCGATCTACGCTCAGGCTATCACCAGCTACGCATTCAAGAGGAGGATATACCCAAAACCTCTTTTCGCACTCGTTACGACCATTATGAGTTCGTTGTTATGCCTTTTGGCTTAACCAACGCACCCGCGGTTTTTATGGATCTGATGAATCGCGTGTGTAAACCATATCTCGACTGTTTTGTCATCGTATTCATCAACGATGTCTTGATCTATTCCAAGTCGAAAGCCGAACACGCGCAACATCTACGTTTGGTTCTCGAACTACTCCAGGGGGAATCGACTCTATGCCAAGTTCTCCAAGTGCGAATTCTGGCTGGAGGAGGTTCAATTTATGGGTCACATTGTAAATAGTCAAGGTATTCACGTTGATCCCACGAAGATTGAAGCAGTTAAGAGTTGGATTACGCCTAAGAACCCATCTGAGGTCCACTCTTTTCTCGGACTAGCGGGCTATTATCGACAATTTATCGAAGGATTCTCAAAGATCGCTATGCCGCTTACCGCTCTCACGCATAAAGACAAGCCTTTTGTTTGGGGAACCGAACAAGTGTCTGCTTTCCAAACCCTCAAACACATGCTCTACAATGCTCCTGTTCTCACGTTGCCCGATGGAAACGACGGTTTCATTGTCTATTGTGATGCTTCCAACCTCGGTCTTGGTTGTGTTCTTATGCAACGGGACAACGTTATAGCTTACGCATCTCGTCAGCTCAAAATCCACGAGACGAACTATACAACCCATGATCTCGAGCTAGGTGCGGTTGTTTTTGCATTACAGATTTGGCGACACTACCTGTACGGTACCAAGTGTACGATCTTCACCGATCATAGGAGCCTACAACATATCTTTGATCAGAAAGAACTTAACATGGATCAACGCCGATGGGTAGAACTTCTCAACGATTACGATTGTGAGTTTCGTTATCACCCAGGCAAAGCAAATGTCGTTGCCGACGCTCTCTGCAGACGGAGTTATTTGCTCAGCATTCACGATACCCAAGCCCAGTATGATCTCGAAACTCTCATCCGCGAAGCCCAGCATGCTTGTTTTAATGAACGTACTTTGAAGAAGGAACAAATCTACCACGATGGAGCTCAACTTGTAAATAAGTCAAATGGAATATTCCATTATCTAGACCAAATTTGGATCCCTAAACGGACCGATTTGCGAAAGATTTTGATGGACGAAGCCCACAAATCCCGGTATTCTATTCATCCCGGTGCTGATAAAATGTACCAGGACCTTCCCTAAAAGTACTGGTGGCCGGGCATGAAAAGGGATATTGCTCTCTACGTTGGGAAGTGCCTGACTTGTGCAAGGGTCAAGGCTGAACATCAAAGGCCCTCTGGCTTACTCGAGCAACCCCCAATCCCTAGGTGGAAGTGGGAGAGTATAGCTATGGATTTCATAACAAAGCTTCCACACACGTCATCAGGTCACGACAACATTTGGATTGTTGTTGATCGTTTAACCAAATCTGCTCACTTCTTGCCAATACGGGAAGACTACAAGGTAGAACGATTAGCCCGAATCTACACCAACGAGATCATTTGTAATCATGGGACACCTCACGACATCATCTCTGACCGTGACGCTCGGTTTACCTCGTGACTGTGGGAAACGTTTCAAGCTTCTCTTGGTACTATGCTTAATCTGAGTACCGCATTCCACCCTCAAACCGACGGTCAGACTGAAAGAACGATCTGTACTCTTGAAGACATGCTTCGTTCGTGTGTCATAGATTTCGGTGGTAATTGGGATACTTACCTGCCGTTAGTCGAATTCTCGTATAACAACAATTATCATTCCAGCATTCAAATGGCACCATTCGAGGCTTTATACGGAAGAAGATGTCGATCGCCTATTGTATGGCACGAGATCGGTCACTCGCAATTAACCGGTCCTGAGCTGTTGCAAGAAACGACTGACAAAGTCCTCCAAATTCGAGACAACTTGTTGAAAGCTCGAAGTCGACAGAAAAGTTACACCGATAGACGACGCAAGCCCCTTGAATTTGACGTTGGCGACTACGTACTCCTAAAGGTATCACCTTGGAAGGGTGTGGTCAGATTCGGCAAGAAAGGGAAACTAGCGCCTAGATATGTTGGACCTTTTAAGATTCTGGAAAGGATCGGAAAAGTCGCCTACAAACTCGAACTACCAGAGGAACTTAGTAATGACCACCCGACTTTCCATGTGTCAAACCTCCGAAAGTGCCTGGCTGAGCATGACTTAATTGTGCCTCTCGATGACCTCCAAGTAAACGAAACACTACACTTCATGGAGAAGCCCGTCGAAATCATGGATCGCCAAACCAAGCAGCTCAGACGCTTGCGCATTCCTATTGTGAAAGTCCGATGGTAAGGCAAACGAGGCACAGAGTTCACCTGGGAACTCAAAAGCGACATGAAGACGAAGTACCCACAGTTGTTTGTTACGGTTTCGGCCGAATTTCGGGACGAAATTCCCTCAACTAGGGGAGGCTGTAACACCCTAGTGTTCGAAAGTCAAAGTCAAAGTCAAGATTGAAGTCAAAGGAAGAAAAGATTGCTAATCACGATCTGTCTCTCCTTGCTCAATTCCTGTTTGACTTCTTTGACTTATAGTTAGTCTATTTTATGTGCTACGTTAGTTGTACTATGTGGAGTAATTATTATAATTGCAACAATCGACGAATACTTATCGCTATGAATCGCCTTACGACTGTGAACAATAGGAAGTAACAATGTGATAAAGTCAATTAAACGCTAATGGAACTAATCTAATCAACATCGCGCTCGCAGCTCGAATTACGTATTTTGGTGATTATTATACGTGTGTGTGTGCCTTATGTGTTACTTGTGCATGTTTATTTATGTTATGTGTGGTAATCAATCGAATCGCAACCGAACTCAATCGCAATCGAATCGCAAACGCTAAACAAATACGAAATAAGGATGATTGTATGTTGAAATAGTAGTTGGGATTAAAAGTAATTTGATTAGGAAACTCTATCGCATCGCAACACTCGCAATCGAAATCGAAACAGCAAAACTCGTCGTACCGAACACTCGAACCATGCGACCGATCGATCAGGCAACCAGCCGGTCGACCAGCCGTCTGCCCGGACTGCCGTCCGATCGGACAGGCTGGCCGATCGAGCTGCCTGGCCGATCGGCCAGCCCTTCCCACTTTTGGAACTCTATAGATACCCCTGTCATTTTCATTCTTTCTACTTTTGGAAACTCTCTGTCCGACCAGCTCGTGCTCCTCACCTTTTCTCAGATTTCTCTCGATTCCGGTAAGATCTCGTCCTAAATCTTGTAGTTTCTTGATCTACATGCACTCCTACACCTTTCTATCTTTTAAATCTTAAATTTTAACCGTGAAATCACCAAGATTCAAGGTGTTCTAGGATGACGTCATCATGTGTTCTTGAAGAACTTCATGTTTTGGCATCAATCCACCAAGAACAACTTGAATCTAACCGATTTCCACATAAACAGACAAAGATCTTTCATAGATCTAAACATATACACGGTGAAAAGGATCGAAGAGAATGTTTTACAACTTTCTTTCAACTCTTTTACACTCAATGAACTCAAAACCGATAGAATCGGAGCTTGTACCGACTTCCCCCCTCATCCTTGTGGTTGCGTTGGTCCAAGATCTGGATCCTATCAACGAGAGTTACCGATTACGGGTTAAACTTAGAACACCGTCTAGACTAGTTAACTGACCTGATTTGGGTGATCCCTGTCCGATCAGGAGTACCAGGTAATTGACAAGGTTTCTGTTGCTTAACACGTTATCAAAAACATCTCGACAAAACGACAAACAATCAAAACAACCAAGTGTCAGATGAACGGAACGCCGTCCGATCGGACCACCATCCGATCGGACTGTCACCCGAACGGGCGGTCACCCGATCGATCTGCACCTTGGGTCCCACACTTAAACTATTCATCAACATTTGAAGTCTGATCGTTGAACGAGTTGTTGACCGATCGAACTACCATCCGATCGGGTTAACTGCTCGAACGTGTGACCATTGGACTTCAACACTTAAACAATTTTTAACATATTCAATGCACTAGGAATGCCACCCGATCGAACTGCTGTCCAATCAAGTGACATCCTGCTGTGAACTTGTTCTCGCTGAAGTGCCCAACCGAACGGGTTGCCAGCCGATCGAACGACCGTCCGATCGACCGACCTGAAAGGTAGAGACACTTAAATGTTTTCAAATGCTACAACAAAAACTTCAAAAGCCAAACCATCATACACAAACACATCCTTCCCAAAGGAAGAAACGATCCACTCGAACGACCATCTGAACAGACAGCCGTCCGAACGGACTATCACCCGCACGATCAGTTGTCCGATCGGACTACCATCCGATCGACCAGTTGTTTGACCCACCAAACACTCTTTTTCGTTTTACGCGTCACTTATCGTTATGCTATCGAACTATTCAGGCTAACCTTACTCTCAAGCGCTCCCTTCAATCCATTCAACCGCTGTGAGTATACTCGATCCCTTTTTGCTTTCGCACTTTTGGGTGTTACATACGTTACTTATTCGAAATCATATCGAACACACTACGCAATACTTTTAACGCTAACCGATACCGCATGTTATACGTGACTTAATGAATGCTTGTCTGTTATGTTTACACATGGAATGCTGTCTACCTGCCTTAGCAATGATAGTTCTATAGTTTGGATTTAGCACCCGTTCACACGGGGGTTGTTAAGGACAATTACTTGCAAGGATTACAGTGGTGATCATGTATTGCGAACTGTGACAACTCGAGTTTCTGACTTTCACTTTCGCATTAAATGCGTGTTGACTTTGACTGTTTAGTTGTTTGGTTTGTGGACTTGAAATTGTACGCGTTGTGTTTTAATGAAACGTATTGTCATTTTGCCTATATGTGATTACTTGTTGTGGTAGAAAATAATATTAGAATTATTATTAAAACACTTAGTCTAGATCACGAAACATGACCTACAGTTCGAAGGATCTCGAAACATATCCTTCGATTCGAAGGATCAACTTTCGGTTCGAAGGATCACGAAACATATCCTTCGACCAAGGACTCTATCCTTCGACATCTTTCGGCCCAGTCTTTCTAATGGGCTTGGCCCATTCCTGTGATACGTTTATATACGTGATGCATGTAAACCGGCTGTTAGTTTCAAAAACCCTAATACCCTTCTCTCTCTCTCGAAGTCTTGTAGTCGGCTGAAAGTTCTTGTGCACCCGAAATCCCACTAGTTTCAATCCCCTAATCCGGTTAGTGTTTGATTGTGTTTTAGTGATTGAATGATGTTATTATTATTACATGCTTTGATTAGAACGATTAGAATTGATTGTATGTTGAATGATATGAATCGTATAAAGATGATCTTGTAGTTGTATTGCATGATAATAAGTTTAAATCGATTCAATGATGCTTGTTATGTTACTGTGACGATGTATGCTCCGGATTGATAACTTGTTGATATATTAGTGAAATCGGGTTATTATGAAATCAGTTTACATGAGGTTGTTATGTCTTAATAGTAATCCGAATGAATATGGTTATTGTTCATGATTTTCGGTTAGGGTTCCTGAGATTGAATATATGAAATATGCTTGTTTGATCGGCTGTATGTTAATCGAGAAATTGGAAACCTGTTGATTGATAATTGTTATGTTTGGAAACAATGTAACAAATTCAGTAAAATTAGGAAACACGTAACTGATATTTATCGAAAGATGGTAGTTATTCGAAACATAGTTGTTGTGACCGAAAGATACTTGTCCTTCGAACCATAGTAGCATTGACCGAAGGATAGCATTGACCGAAGGATAGCATTGACCGAAACATAATTAGGTTGACCGAAAGATGACACTGGTTCGAAACATAACATTCGGTCCGAAAGATAACTATGATAACTGTTTGTCGAAAGATCACGAATGTGTCGAAAGATAAGAGTGGATCGAAAGATATATGGTTATGAACATACTTTGAATGATTGAATGTATGCTTGATTTATTTGGCATGCCATGCTTGGTGATGAATGTTAACATTGGTATTCGTGTACACTAGCTGATGATTTGATGTGAAACAATAAGTGTTGTGCCGATATGCAAACTGACTGTTATGTGAACATTAAATTGCATGCGTATCATTGCGAACATGAACTGATTTGTTATACGTGCATACAATAGGACGTGATTAATTACTTGTGAGTGCATAACCTAGCATACCGAGCAAACCAAGGTGAGTTCACACAGCCAAGGCATGGGTTCCCAGGGTGGGAATGGGTTGGATGATTGTTTGTGCATGCTTAAATGATACTTGTCGAACTGCCTTCGCACACACCCTGGTTGGTAAAGACTATGGTCGCGAACGAACTACTCAACTGCCTTCGCACACACCCTGGTCGGTAAAGACTATGGTCGCGAACTGATCAATTGCCTTCGCACACACCCTGGTCGGTAAAGACTACGGTCGCGAACTAACGAACCTAATCTTCGCACACATGCCTGTGAGGCCGCGATGGAACTGATACGATATGAAACTTAATTGAACGAACGCACTATTACCCAAACTAAACTATTAACTGTGAACTCGCTCAACTAGTTTGTTGATTATCTGCTGCATGCCTTGCAGGACCTTAGGTACATATTGGAGCTTGCACAAGGAAGGAGCAGGTCGTTGTGGGAATTGGATCGCGAACGTTAATTGAACTCATAACTACATTTGAGAATTTTATTACTATGCTTCCGCTACTTAAACAATGTTTGGTTTTGAAACATCAGTCATATCTTTATGAATTGTATTAACTACTTTTGATTATTAAATACTATGTTTGATATGATTGATGGCTTGATCCTGGTCATGTCACGCCTCCAAGCGGTGGTACTCCGCGTGTGGGATTTTGGGGGTGTGACAGATTGGTATCAGAGCCATTGGTTATAGAGAACTTGGTTTTAATATGGAAAAACGTTTTTATTAAAACCAGACTATAACCAGAACAGTGCTCTCAACGATCCACAACGACGCTTCGCTCCACGTGCAAGGCTCAACTTCCTAGGTAATAAGGTTTATGTTTATTGCCTACATGCTAGAATTTGCATAGAACTTTGCTCATAGTATGCTTACATTACCTTGCTCACAACTTGTCATTGCATGAGAATACTTATGTGCTTACACTCTTCTGTCATCGCACTATTCGCGAACCTTTCTCACTTATGTTGCCTTTGATGTGAAGATCAATGGCCGCACGAATTAACATGACTCAAGCCCAGCTGGAGGCTCTCATTGCTGCGGCAGTTGCAGCCGCCCAAGCAGGTAGTACACCCTGCAGTATAGACACTAGGATCTTTAGATCCTACATTAATTCTCGTACTTAACTTTGCCCTATTCGTACACAATAGGTCAACCCGCTCAGCAACAACCTGGGTGCACCTTCAAGAATTTCATGGATTGTCGTCCTAGCTCGTTCAGTGGCACGGAGGGAGCAGTTGGACTCCTCCAGTGGTTTGAAAAGCTCGAGTCGGTTTTCGAAATGTGTGAATGCCCTGAGGCTCGCAGGGTGAAGTTCGCCACTGGCACACTTGAAGGGATTGCGCTCACTTGGTGGAACGCACAAGTGCAGATCTTAGGGTTGGCAGCTGCTAACGCCACACCCTGGAATGATTTCAAAGAACTGATCAAGAGGGAATACTGCACTAGAGAAGACATTCACAAGTTGGAGGACGAGTTGTATAACTTGAAAATGGTTGGTTCGGAAATCGAAGCTTACACCAAGAGATCGAATGAGTTGGCTGTGTTATGTCCAACTATGGTGGACCCTCCATACAAGCGTATTGAGTTGTATCTCAAAGGTTTGGCGCCAGAAATACAGAGCCACGTTACCTCGGCTAACCTCAACAATATCCAGGAAATACAGCGACTCGCTCATCGCATCACCGATCAGGCAGTGGATCAGAATAAACTGCCAAAGCGTGTCGGCGCTACTGCTACAGTCACTCCAGCTGCTACTTCTGCTACACCCAGCGACAACAAGAGAAAATGGGATGGGGATTCCAGCAGGGGATCGGTGTCTGTTCAGTCCCAAACTCAGCAACGTCGCACCAACGATTACCAGAGTCCGAGTCAGCAATCATCGGGAAGTCAGGGACAACGTGGTTATCAGGGAAATCATCCGTGGTGCAACAGGTGCAACAAACACCACAGTGGAAGGTGTCGGAAAGATCGCTGTCAAAGATGCCACAAGATGGGCCATGAGGCCAAAGATTGTAGAAGCGCGCGACCAGTAAACCAGAACCAGCAACTTCCACCGCCAGCTCCACAGAATCAGCAGCAGCAGCCACAGCGTGGAAATCGGGGATGTTTCCAGTGTGGGGCTGAAGGTCATTACAAACGCGATTGCCCTCAGTTGAACCAGAATCGCAACAACAACAACAACAACCAGGGCAACGGAAATAACAACAATAACCAGAACAACGGGGGAAACAACAACAACAATGGCAACGAAGCTCGGGGTCGTGCTTTTGTGCTAGGTCGGGGTGACGCAGTGAATGATCCCGATGTGGTTATGGGTAAGTTTCTTCTCGACGATATTTATGTTACTGTCTTATTTGATTCGGGTGCTGATACAAGCTATATGTCATTGAAAATGAGTAAATTATTAAAACGTACACCAACACCCCTAGACACCAAACACGTCGTAGAACTAGCCAATGGTAAAAGTGTAGAAGCCGCACAGGTAGTCAAGGGTTGTAGTATTGTTCTAGCGGGTCAGACTTTCTCGATTGATCTCATACCCATAGTTTTGGGTAGTTTCGACGTCGTCATCGGTATGGATTGGCTATCCCAACATCATGCGGAGATCTTATGCAAAGAAAAAGTTATTCGTATTCCTCGCTCCAGTCAAGAACCTCTCGAGGTACAAGGTGACAAGAGTGGTGCTGTGGTTGGCATCATCTCTTTCTTAAAGGCGCAGAAATGTTTACGAAAGGGACATACTGCCATTCTGGCACTTGTCACTGACGCATCAGCAAAGGAAAAGAAGCTGGAGGATATACCAGTTGTGCGTGATTTTCCTCAAGTGTTTCCTGAAGATTTACCTGGTTTACCTCCTCATCGTCAAGTCGAGTTTCAGATTGAATTAGCTCCTGGAGCAGCACCAATAGCCCGCGCACCGTATCGTTTAGCTCCAACCGAACTGGAAGAACTGTCGAAGCAGTTACAAGAGCTCTTGGAAAAGGGCTTTATTCGTCCAAGCTCTTCGCCTTGGGGAGCTCCAGTGTTATTTGTAAAGAAGAAAGACGGTACGTTTAGAATGTGCATCGACTACCGTGAACTCAATAAGGTGACGGTGAAGAACCGTTATCCTCTTCCGCGCATAGATGACCTATTCGACCAGTTGCAAGGGTCGTGTTACTATTCCAAGATTGATTTAAGGTCAGGGTATCATCAGCTGAGAGTCCGGGATGAGGACGTCTCCAAAACCGCTTTCAGAACTCGCTACGGTCATTACGAGTTTCTTGTCATGCCATTCGGGCTTACGAACGCACCTGCAGTCTTCATGGATCTTATGAACAGGGTGTGCAAACCTTATCTTGATAAGTTTGTTATCGTTTTCATCGACGACATTTTGATTTACTCCAAGAGTCAGGAGGAACACGAGCAGCACTTACGTCTTATCTTGGAACTTCTTCGAAAGGAGCAACTGTACGCAAAGTTTTCAAAATGCGACTTCTGGCTTCGTGAAGTCCACTTCTTAGGCCATGTGGTGAACAAGGATGGGATTCATGTCGATCCATCCAAGGTTGATTCGATCAGAAACTGGCCAGCACCGCGTACACCGACTGAAATACGCCAATTCTTGGGTTTGGCGGGTTACTACAGGCGATTTATTAAAGACTTCTCCAAGATCGCGCAACCACTTACTATGCTAACACAGAAAGGTGTCGTTTACAGATGGGGTAATACGCAAGAGACCGCTTTTCAGTATCTAAAGGATAGGCTCTGCAGCGCACCTATTCTTTCATTGCCAGAGGGCACAGATGACTTCGTAGTATATTGTGATGCATCCATCCAGGGTCTTGGATGTGTGTTGATGCAACGTGATAAAGTGATAGCCTACGCTTCTCGACAACTCAAGGTTCATGAACGAAACTACACGACGCACGATTTAGAGCTGGGAGCTGTTGTTTTCGCGCTTAAGATATGGCGACACTACCTGTACGGTACCAAGTGCACGATTTACACCGATCACAGGAGTCTCGAGCATATTCTTAAGCAAAAGGATTTAAATATGCGTCAACGGAGATGGGTTGAACTTCTGAACGACTACGAATGCGCCATCAAGTATCATCCAGGCAAGGCCAATGTTGTGGCTGATGCCCTCAGTCGGAAAGACACTCTACCGAAGCGCGTGCGAGCGCTACAACTTACCATTCAGTCCAGTCTTCCTGCACAGATACGAGCTGCTCAGTTAGAAGCACTGAAACCCGAAAACGTCAAAGCTGAAGCCTTACGCGGCTCAAGGCAACGCATGGAACAAAAGGAAGACGGCGCCTACTATGTAACGGGGCGTATTTGGGTCCCACTTTATGGCGGTTTACGCGAACTTGTAATGGATGAAGCTCACAAGTCTCGCTATTCGGTACATCCAGGGTCGGATAAAATGTACCACGACATCAGCACTACTTATTGGTGGCCTAGTATGAAGGCTCACATCGCTACGTACGTTGGAAAATGCTTAACCTGTGCGAGAGTCAAGGTTGAATATCAGAAACCAGCAGGCCTACTTCAACAACCCAAGATACCACAGTGGAAATGGGAAGAAATTTCCATGGATTTCGTTACGGGCTTACCTAGATCCCAGCGTGGGAATGACACTATTTGGGTAATCGTTGATCGACTCACAAAGTCTGCTCACTTCTTGGCTATCAAAGAAACGGATAAGTTTTCTACCTTAGCAGACATCTACTTGAAAGAAGTTGTTTCGAGGCACGGAGTGCCCACCTCTATTATTTCGGATCGCGATGCACGATTCACGTCAGAGCTTTGGCAAGCGATGCACAAATCCTTCGGCTCACGACTAGACATGAGCACAGCATATCATCCTCAGACGGATGGGCAGTCTGAGCGAACTATTCAAACTCTAGAAGACATGCTTCGAGCGTGTGTCATCGATTTCGGCAACGGCTGGGAAAAACACCTCCCTTTAGTGGAGTTTTCATACAATAACAGCTATCATACCAGCATTCAAGCCGCTCCATTCGAGGCATTGTACGGACGTAAATGCCGGTCACCTCTCTGTTGGGCAGAGGTGGGGGATAGTCAAATTACGGGTCCAGAGATTGTAGTGGACGCCACAGAAAAGATTGCGCAGATACGACAACGCATGGCGGCAGCACGCGACCGTCAGAAAGCCTACGCGGACAAGCGTAGAAAACCATTGGAATTTGAGGTCGGGGACCGGGTTTTATTGAAAGTTTCACCCTGGAAGGGTGTGGTTCGATTTGGTAAAAGAGGCAAACTGAATCCGCGGTACGTCGGACCATTCGAAATCTTAGAAAAGATTGGCAAAGTAGCCTACAGATTAAACCTACCAGCTGAACTCGGTGCAGTTCACAATGTATTTCACGTGTCGAATCTGAAGAAATGCCTATCAGATGAGACCCTTATAGTTCCTTTTAAGGAACTCACTATCGACGAGCGGTTGCAGTTCGTCGAGGAACCAGTTGAAATCACAGACCGGGATGTTAAGGTCCTCAAACACAAGAGAATCCCTCTTGTTCGAGTTCGTTGGAACTCCCAGCGTGGTCCAGAGTATACCTGGGAACGCGAAGATCAGATGAAAGAAAAGTACCCCCAGCTATTCGAAACCAATGCATCCACTTCTGAGGCTGAAGCTACTACTACTGAATTTCGGGACGAAATTCCAAATCAACGGGGGGATGATGTGACACCCCAGGAAAACCAGTGAACGATGTAACTTACCTAGCTTCCTCAGTGAGTGCGTACCAAATTTCGGGACGAAATTTCTTTTAAGTTGGGGATAATGTGACAACTCGAGTTTCTGACTTTCACTTTCGCATTAAATGCGCGTTGACTTTGACTGTTTAGTTGTTTGGTTTGTGGACTTGAAATTGTACGCGTTGTGTTTTAATGAAACGTATTGTCATTTTGCCTATATGTGATTACTTGCTGTGGTAGAAAATAATATTAGAATTATTATTAAAACACTTAGTCTAGATCACGAAACATGACCTACAGTTCGAAGGATCTCGAAACATATCCTTCGAACTGTAGGATCAACTTTCGGTTCGAAGGATCACGAAACATATCCTTCGACCAAGGACTTTATCCTTCGACATCTTTCGGCCCAGTCTTTCTAATGGGCTTGGCCCATTCCTGTGATACGTTTATATACGTGATGCATGTAAACCGGCTGTTAGTTTCAAAAACCCTAATACCCTTCTCTCTCTCTCGAAGTCTTGTAGTCGGCTGAAAGTTCTTGTGCACCCGAAATCCCACTAGTTTCAATCCCCTAATCCGGTTAGTGTTTGATTGTGTTTTAGTGATTGAATGATGTTATTATTATTACATGCTTTGATTAGAACGATTAGAATTGATTGTATGTTGAATGATATGAATCGTATAAAGATGATCTTGTAGTTGTATTGCATGATAATAAGTTTAAATCGATTCAATGATGCTTGTTATGTTACTGTGACGATGTATGCTCCGGATTGATAACTTGTTGATATATTAGTGAAATCGGGTTATTATGAAATCAGTTTACATGAGGTTGTTATGTCTTAATAGTAATCCGAATGAATATGGTTTTTGTTCATGATTTTCGGTTAGGGTTCCTGAGATTGAATATATGAAATATGCTTGTTTGATCGGCTGTATGTTAATCGAGAAATTGGAAACCTGTTGATTGATAATTGTTATGTTTGGAAACAATGTAACAAATTCAGTAAAATTAGGAAACACGTAACTGATATTTATCGAAAGATGGTAGTTATTCGAAACATAGTTGTTGTGACCGAAAGATACTTGTCCTTCGAACCATAGTAGCATTGACCGAAGGATAGCATTGACCGAAGGATAGCATTGACCGAAACATAATTAGGTTGACCGAAAGATGACACTGGTTCGAAACATAACATTCGGTCCGAAAGATAACTATGATAACTGTTTGTCGAAAGATCACGAATGTGTCGAAAGATAAGAGTGGATCGAAAGATATATGGTTATGAACATACTTTGAATGATTGAATGTATGCTTGATTTATTTGGCATGCCATGCTTGGTGATGAATGTTAACATTGGTATTCGTGTACACTAGCTGATGATTTGATGTGAAACAATACGTGTTGTGCCGATATGCAAACTGACTGTTATGTGAACATTAAATTGCATGCGTATCATTGCGAACATGAACTGATTTGTTATACGTGCATACAATAGGACGTGATTAATTACTTGTGAGTGCATAACCTAGCATACCGAGCAAACCAAGGTGAGTTCACACAGCCAAGGCATGGGTTCCCAGGGTGGGAATGGGTTGGATGATTGTTTGTGCATGCTTAAATGATACTTGTCGAACTGCCTTCGCACACACCCTGGTTGGTAAAGACTATGGTCGCGAATGAACTACTCAACTGCCTTCGCACACACCCTGGTCGGTAAAGACTATGGTCGCGAACTGATCAATTGCCTTCGCACACACCCTGGTCGGTAAAGACTACGGTCGCGAACTAACGAACCTAATCTTCGCACACATGCCTGTGAGGCCGCGATGGAACTGATACGATATGAAACTTAATTGAACGAACGCACTATTACCCAAACTAAACTATTAACTGTGAACTCGCTCAACTAGTTTGTTGATTATCTGCTGCATGCCTTGCAGGACCTTAGGTACATATTGGAGCTTGCACAAGGAAGGAGCAGGTCGTTGTGGGAATTGGATCGCGAACGTTAATTGAACTCATAACTACATTTGAGAATTTTATTACTATGCTTCCGCTACTTAAACAATGTTTGGTTTTGAAACATCAGTCATATCTTTATGAATTGTATTAACTACTTTTGATTATTAAATACTATGTTTGATATGATTGATGGCTTGATCCTGGTCATGTCACGCCTCCAAGCGGTGGTACTCCGCGTGTGGGATTTTGGGGGTGTGACACGAACTGCCTTGGGCAGTCAACCCGCAGTCTTTGGTATCGATAGGTTCATGTCGATAACTAACATGCTTCGTTTTACTCAGTGTACAAGTTGGTTATGCGTAAACTATTTCGAACTCTATATGCTATTATCAAACTTGTATGCTCGCCTTTACACTATGTGTATTGACTGTTATTTTAACGTATGTGATAGGTGCTTAAGGTGTCTATTTGCTTGGAAATTAAGGCTAGGAAAGAGCCTTAGTAACCAACAAATAGTTGTATGTACTTTTGAAACCTGAGTTGTCGGAATAGAACAATTTGCCTAGAATTTTGTCTGTAATAATTATTTTATCTTATATGACATGGTATGGGATGTGTTACTTAAAATATTTGGTAAACGTAATTCTTATGGAAACTTTTGGACAATCTGTTTCGCTCAGTGCCGCGCCCCGATGTTTCCGCCATCGGTTGGGGTGTGACATGAACTTCCTATGATCACGAACTAACAGATCCAAATTTTATGCATCCCTGCACAATCTGAAGTCGGAACCACCCAAATACTGTTGCACGTCTGAATTTCAAAAATGCTAGAATTTCAATATATTCTGATGAAATTTTTATTCCCCCTCATTTTTGCAAATTCTGTCTTCTCTAAAACTTATCACTGAATTTCCCCTCAAACTTGGCAAATTCGGTCCTCTCTGTTCATAGAAAAACTCAACTACGTGGAAAATATGTCATTTTGGTCCACAAAAGTCAGTTTTTCATCAAATGCATATTTTTCTTGTTGGCCCATTAATAGTCAAAATACCAAATGGTAAACATTCAGCATAGGTATCAATGACTACCCCAATAACTTCAATATTCAATGATCACATCATCATATCTCTTCTCTGAAGCTCCCGACGGTGTCCTCGAACAGCCTTTATTTTTTTTGGCTTTTTGGACACTTTCGCGCGGATGAGAATCTTTTGTGTGAATGTATCCACATTCGTGCGAATGAAGTACTTTCGTGCGATTGAAAGATTTAAAACGAATGAAGATTACCTCCATGCAGACGTAGTACATTCGTGCGGACGCATTACGTTCATGCAGACGTAGTTCTTCCGTGCAAACAATTCTAATTCAATTTTTCTATCCAAAATCTTTATTTCTTCGACTCTCATGATGATTCATTCACAGATATGGTCGAAATTAATTTCTAAACAATCCTATGGTCTCAATTTTACTTGTTGTCTGTGAATTGACCATTTATTTGATAATTTACATCTAAAACCACAAAAACCCATAATTCATGAGCGTAGGTGATTCAACCAACTGTTAGATCGATTGAATAGGTACCGTAGCTTTGATACCAACTGAGAGTCAGGATCCAGCGGGTTTAGACGAAAGTTTGGGTAGAATAGAACTAATTCGGTAGAATATTATTAAGAACGGAGTAGAAGTAGAATAAGTCGAATGATTCATTCATACCGAAAGAGTATACATCATTTACAAGCTGGAGAAACATTTCTCCAGCATTTTCCCTCTAGGATCTCCAAAGCTTTTCAACTAACGAAAAAACGACACTGTATATATACATGAGGATGGGACGGATGAACACTTCCGTGCAGATGAGCTTGTCCGTGCGAATGTAGTTATACCCGCACGAAGATGTTACATCCGTACGAAAGTGTTACCTTCGTACGAAGTTACATCCATATGAAGTTACATCCGTACGAACCTATCTCGACCTATCCAACATCATGTGTTCATATCTCAACTATACAGTATTCAACACATGCTCTATCTAGCCTATTCGCACAGTGGTGGACATAGATAATATGCATTAACAAATATAACAATCTGATTTATTTACAATATTATTATTGGAATTCATAAATGAAAGTTCAAATTACTTTATTGTTTGTAAACTAGATACAAAAGAAAAAACAGAGATGATTACAGACTAATGGTAGGTAGACGAGTAATAAGTTGCGCCGCTACCCCCTTCTGAATAGTAAACCCTACCCTGCTAAACACAAAATTCTGCCCCTTAACATGCGTAGTGTTATTGCTTACCACCTACTGAAACCGTTTGAGGAACTGCATCGCGTCAGGGGCGAGAGCGCCAAAGGTATTGAAAGCGAACGGGACAAACATGTGTTCATTCTCGATGCAAGCTTTTTCGTGCTTAGCTACTTTGCCCGCCTCTGCCTTGGTTATCGCCTGGCCCACCACAAACCCGTGGTCCGTTAGCCCAACGAGGGTGGACACACCTGTCAAATCAACACATGCGTGTTTCCCTACTTCCCATCAAAAAACAAGAATGTCAGCGGGCCGTACGGTAGATCTCCCTTCTAATGGATCGGTCAAGAAGTTCACGGGAGCTTCCTTTTTTGCCGAGATCTCTACCCGCTTAAGGACATCATAAAGCACATCTCGAACTAAATTATGTCAGATATCAGTTTTTGATAAATTGTATAAATAGTCATTGTGTGAAGATGCATTTGTATATTTAGTTAACATTTTTGGTTGTTAACTTGCTTCAGGCCACATATATAGATACATAGATACCATCACAACAAATACATACGTAATAACTCTTAAGTAAACCTGGCAAAACAAGCCCATCCATTCTATTTTGAGTTGATATGGGTATTTTAAATTTTAAGATGGGTTAAGATGGGCCAAACAAAATTAGTCACTAGGTTAGGATGGGTTATGAAGTGGTGGATAAAAATAGAGTAGGTCAGGATGAGTATGAGATAAAACCCAAGCGTGTCAGGACAGGTATAAAATAAAATCACTAAACTAATTAATACACGTAGATATCTCCCATAGTACTCTCCCGTCGTTCTTCGTTTAAAGATAATAAAAATTTTAAAAACAATAAAAAATCAAAAAAAATTGTAAAAAATCAAAAAAATTCTAAAAAATCCAAAAAATTCTAAAAACTCCAAAAAATTCAAAAAAAAAAAAGAGTTAATTACATAGTTAGTCCTTGTGGTTTACACTAAATAACAATCTAAGGTACTAAGAGTTTAAAATCACGTTTTAGGGTACTGACTTTTAATTTTTTTTTACAAAGTAAGGTACTAAGGTTAGTTGGCTGTTAAATGCTAACCCTGACACCCTCACGTGCCATAAACGTGAGGGTAAAGTTGTCATTCAATCCTAATGTCTGCTTTCCCTCCCAATTTATAACCCTAACATGTTCTTCCCCCCTTTCCTCATCTGTGAACCCTAATTAGAAGACAAGCAACCGTCATGGTGATGTGCAAGTGTGGTAGAGCAGCATTGATGAAGACATCGAAGACCTCCAAAAGCCCTGAATGGAGATTTTATACATGCCCACAAATGGTAAGTATTTGAATCTTTATCACCTAATTCGTGTATTCACTGAAATTTTTTATTTTCAGAGATCAAAATGTAAGTTCTTTGTGTGGATTGATCCTCCTGTGAACTCCCCTCCATCCCCAGAGTTAGGGTTTCATAAAGCCCCAAATCACAGTTCGAGCATTGAAGTCAGATTTGAAGAATTGAAGCACGAAATTAGAAGAAAGGATGATGCATTAGTGATAAGTTGGTGTATACTTGTTGGCCTTTTAGTGTTAATCCTTGTAGTTGTTTTGGTCAGTCTTCTTTTGAAGCCTTCATAATGTTAATCCAGTAATGAAATGTGAAGGCTGTGTTTTGTTTGTAATGAAGTGTGTTTTGTTTGTAATGAAGTGTTTTTTGTTTATAATGAAGCTGTGTTTTGTTTGTTTTGAAATCATAAGTCTAATTTGACCATAATATGGCTTTAAAACCTGACAAGTAATACTGTCAAGGCAAATTGACCATAATATGCCTTCAAAACCTGACAAGTAATACTGACAAGGCAAACTAACCATAATATGCCTTCAAAACCTGACAAGTAATATTGACAAAATAAACCTGACCATAAGACAAACTTGACCATAAGATAAAACTGATAACATATCCCAAACAGACCATAAGATAAAACCGATAACATATCCCAAACAGTTTTACAAAAACCATATCCCAAACTGATAACAACAGTTTTACAAAAACCATATCCCATACATCCTAATAACATCAAAAAGCATAACCAGAAGTTTTAGCAGCCTAATAACATAAAAAACATCAAAAAGCATAACCAAACATCAAAAAGCATAACCAAACATCCTATTTAACTAGATTGAGCAGCAGTTGAGCCTTGTCCGGTGCACCTTCTTTTATTGTGACCTTTTCCACCACAGCTTCCACATGTCACTATCTTCCATTTCCTACTCAACTTGCCATCTATAACCATGCTATCTTCCTTCTCCATTTCATCCTTTCTTCTCATCTTCCTTGGTCTGCCAACAAGTTTGTGGTACATTGGTTCAAGGAGCTTTGTACTACAACGTGCCCTAGGCCACATGCTTCTTCCATGGATTGGGCCTATTTTGTAAGAGTATACCTTCTTCCATGTAGACAACCAATAGCACTCATCCACCCATCTCTCTGGTATGTCAACCTGTGCAAACAGAAAAAAGACATTAACTTTAAACCATTTGCAGCCACCTTAGTTGCAGTAATGACAATACCTTCAAACCATTCGCAGCCATATCCCAGTTGGTGGCAACAGCATGTGTACAAGGCATGCCCCTTATTTCCCATTTCTTGCATGTGCAGGTCCTCTCAATGACATCCACAACAAACTGCTCTCCATATCTTTCACCCAAATAACAGCTAACTTGATACTTAGGACCACCATTCCACTGCACAATTAAATTGGCTGCATGTTTTTGACAAGCTCAAAATGCTCAGCAGCTTTTGGAGTCAACACACCATCAGTCTTAGCAATAACCTTCATCACATTGACAATCCTTTTCATGCAATACTCTCTAACATATTCAAGAGCACTGATAATGGGCTTATCCCTGCCTGTTAACATAATCAAATATAATCACATAAATTGATTAAACACATATAATAACATAAATATAATAACATAAATTCAGTAATCATGCATACCCATCCACCAATCTTGCATTAAACACCTCACAAAAATTATTTAACAACACCTCAGTCTTAGCCCTACCTGTTAACATGTTCAATACCACTTAACTTTATATTTGATTAAACAAACCACCAATAGTGATTAAACAATTGAATTACAATAAATATTATACCTGAAAAGTGACTTCTTGTCCAATGAACTGCTGGAATCTGGCTTAGATAGTGATGAGCATCAGGGTTCATCAATCTCATTTCCTCCATTTTGTCTTGGAACTGTTGAACTGTAGTGGCTGTAGCTATGGCCCACAACATGTCCTTGTATGCCTTTCCCCTCCATTGTAACCTGAAATTCTGATGAATGTGTCTAACACAATATCTGTGTTCTGCACTAGGGAAGACAGCAGCAATGGCTGGGATGATTCCTTTCTGCCTATCTGAGATGAAAGTGAAATTGGCATTCACAGGTAATTCAAGATCATCCCTTAAAAGATCCAAGAACCATGTCCAAGAATCTTTTGACTCTGCCTCAGCTATAGCATATGCCAGTGGGTAGATCCCATTATTGGGATCCATAGCCACAGCAGTCAACAGTTGACCAGGGAATGGCCCCTTCATAAAAGCTCCATCCAAACCAAGGATTTCTCTTTTGCAAGCCTTAAATCCCTCCTTCAATGGACCAAGACAGATGTACATCCTTCTGAAAACCCTATTATTTGAAGAAGCATGAATACTGGATGGTTCAAGGTCAATTTTAAAAGTTATGTTAGGGTTTGTTCTCTGTAGTTCAAGGCCATAATCTCTTAGCAGCCTGTATTGCTTTGTATAATCACCAATCACATGCTTTGCAGCCATATTTTTGGCCCTAAATGCCTTCATTGTTGAAACTTCCATCATGAATTTCCTCTGCAACTGATCCTTGATAGCTTTTATTGGGATCTTGGGGTTTGATTCAATATCCAACATTATCTCCTTGGATATCCATTCAGATGTGAAGTGCCTTGAAGTTCTTGTTTGAAAACACTTATGTTGTGGGTTATAGGTTTTAACCACCCAGGTAGGTTCATCTTTAAGCTTAGCCACATACACAACCCAAGGACATTTATTAGGGTTTTCTTTTGTTAACCTACCCCCATCTTTTTTACTTTCACTTGGGCCTTCTTTCTCTTGGGCCCTTTCAAAATCAGGAATTCTCCCTTTGCATTGGGCCCTTATCCTTTCCTGATCATTCCTATAGAAAATAATCTCTCTTCTTGTTTCTATTGCATGTCTTCTGATGAGGGTCTTCTGATGAGGGTCTTCCTATGCTTTTCAATGGTAACTTCTCCTTCAGATTCAGATGTGCCAAGGGAATCATTGCTAAGATATTCTTCTTCTAAGGGGTCATGTTCAGTATCATCCACACTTGTTTCAGTAGCATTATCATTTTCTTTTTCATTGTTCATCTGATGCTTAGCCTGGAACTTGTCATTAAACTGACTCATATCAACTTCTACCTCAAACACCTCATTTTCCTCATCGACAATGTCCTCATCACCACTATCCTCATTATCATGTTCAACCTTTTCACTCTGTTTAGCCTTTTCAGTCTCATTAGCCTTTTCAGTCTCATTACCCTTTTCATTCTCATTACCCTTTTCATTCTCATTACCCTTTTCAGTCTCATTACCCTTTTCATTCTCATTACCCTTTTCATTCTGTTCAGCTGACCTTACATAAGGTTTTAAAACATCAGCAAGTGTGTTGTGATCACTAAACATCTCATTAAAAGAAGCATCAACAACAGTCTGTCCTAGGATATTCTCAACATCTTCATTACTAAACTTCTCAGTCCTATTTTCAACATCATTCATATCAAAGTCTACATTCACTGTTACATCTTCATCTACTTGTGCATTCTTAGGGTCATCTACATTACCAGCATTGACTGTCACATCTTCATCTACTTGTGCATTCTTAGGGTCATCTACTTTACCAGCATTGACTGTTACATCTTCAGTTGCAATGCCTAAACCATGCTCTACATATAGACTTATAACTTTGGAACCTTGTAGCACATATTCACTCATGACTCGTACATCATCATCAGTGCTTAAAGACATAAGACCACTATGTATCTCACTACCAGGAACCACAAAATAAAAATGATGAACTTTATCTTCTTAAAACCCTAACAACCTCATAGCATCGTTGACATCATGGATACAAAACATGTCCGTATCCGTGAAATCAACATAGATTACCTTACCAGTTATGTAGCAAAGATTTTGATTTTTGATTCCAAATTGCCTATTGTAGTGTATCTTCAGAGAAAATAATCATGTTTGTGTACCTGAAATCAACATTGATCATCTTTTAGAACATGAAAATTATGCAAAATCCATTGCCAATAGCATCCAATAAAGCATTATTGAGTAGGCGACTTACCGTATTTGCCAACGTAGTCAAATGGTTCATCTTCTTGTCTCAGAAGATCCATTGCTCAAACCCTAGAAATCATACTCGATTTGGGTTTACAGAGTATAGGGGTGAAGGTGAATAGACTGATGTTGAATGAAACAGAGTTTAATTATAGCAGGAGGCCTTCATTTAAATGACATATTTACCCTCACGTTTATGGCACGTGAGGGTGTCAGGGTTAGCATTTAACAGGAAATTAACGTTAATACCTTACTTTGTTAAAAAATTAAAAGTTAGTGCACTAAAACGTGATTTTAAACTCTTAGTACCTTAGATTGTTATTTAGTGTAAACCAAAGGGACTAACTACGTAATTAACTCTTAAAAAAATTCTAAAAAATCAAAAAAATCCTAAAGAATAAAAAAATCTAAAAAATCAAAAAATTTCTAAAAAATCAAAAAAAAAATCTAAAAAGTTCTACAAAATAAAAAAACTCATAAAAATAAAAAAAAATCTAAAAAATATAAAATATAAAAAAAATCAAAAAAATTTAATAAACCAAAAAAATCATAAAAAAAAACTAAAAATTAAAAATCATAAAAATTTTAAAAAATCAAAAAAAAAATCAAAAACATCCAAAAAATTCTTTAAAAAAATAGGATTTTTTAAAATTTTTTGGATTTTTAATATTTTTTTTATTTTTTAGAATTTTTATGATCTTTTAGAATTTTTTATGATTTTTTTGCTTTTATAGGATTTTTTGATTTTTTGGGATTTTTTTAAATTTTTTGTTTTTTTTAATTTTATATGATTTTTATAACTCTTTCTATTTTCAGAATTTTTATGATTTTTTAAATTTTTTATTTTTTAGATTTTTTTAGAATTTGTTTATTTTTTGAATTTTTTAGATTTTTTTTAGAATTTTTTTATTATTTTTTTTTGATTTTTTAAATCATTTTTGGTTTTTTTTTAATTTTTTTGACTTTTTTTATTTTTTTGGATTTTTTTGAATTTTTTATGTTTTTTTTTTAAATTTTTACACTTTTTTTGATTTTTTTAGAATTTGTTATGATTTTTTTGAATTTTTGTATTTTTTGGGTTTTTCTGGATTTTTTATGATTTTTTTTTTATTTTTTGATTTTTTAGAACCCATCTTAACCCAAACCCTAGAGATTTTTGGATTTTTTATAATTTTTATGATTTTTTATAAATTTTTTTTATTTTTTAGATTTTTTTATTTTTTAGAATTTTTTTATTTTTAGACTTTTTTGGATTTTTTAAATTTTTATAATTTTTTTGATTTTTTAGAATTCATCCTAACCCAAACCCATCCTAACCTAAACCCATCTTAACTCAGGGGCGGACCCACCACCATGCCAAGGTGGGCGGGCACACCCCGAGAAAAAAAAAATTTTATGTAAATTTCCGAAGGAAATCCCGTCCGCACCCCTTGGAATTTTTTGTCCGCACCCGTTGGACTTTTTCGGTCGCACCCCTTGGAATTTTTCATCTGCACCCCTTGGGTAAAAAATATTATGGATTTATATTATAATTTTTTTTAGTAAAGTCTGATTTTTTATAAAAAAAAAAACTACCTATATTAATACATTATACTACTTAAACCCAAACCAAAGCTTAACCCATTAGTCCATTAGTATATCGGTTATTGAAGCTTGTTCTCGTATTACCCATCGCAACCGCAACCGTTGAAAAATGTTTTTCGGCAATGAAGAATGTAAAGACCGACTTGCGTAATCGGATTGAGGATGAGAATTTAAGTGATAGTTGTGTATGTTATATAGAGAAAGACTTGCTTAAGAAAGTAGTTTTAGATGATGTTTTGGATAGATTTCAAAAAATGAAAACCCGTAGGGCGACGTTTTAATTATGTTTGTACAAAGTTTGACGTGTTTGCCAAATATATAAATTTACTTTGATGTTCTTTTGTCTTACATGACCCGACCCGACCCGACCCCATACAACTGATTTTTTTACTTATGTACCTAGGGGCCTAAAATTTTTAAAAATCCGCACCCCCATGGAAAAATTCCTGGGTCCGCAACTGTCTTAACTCATTACCCAAACCTATCCAACTTGCCCACTTTGCCACCACTACTCTTAAGCATGTTGAATATACCATGCAAAGCCTACACAATCGTGCACACATTCAACTGATATGTATCAATCGGATTTGTGATAAATAACTCGTTGAGGAGGTCAAACTCAAAAAAAAAAAAAAAAAAAAAAAAAAAAAAAAAAAAAAAAAAAAAAAGGTAAGAAACAAGTGTCGAGATACTTTTCTATTTTTTATAATTTTATTCATAATTAACTTAATGATAATGAGGCTCTTTATAAAGCCTTACATAATTACTAACCTACTAAGAGCATCCGTAAGGGGTGTTTTTTCATGTTTTTTATAGTGCCTAGTTGGCACTTCCCAACCAATATCCATCTTTCTCTTTCTTGCCCTACTCACACAATACAAAAACATAAATTATTTCTTCTCTTTCCTCTCTCCTATATCACACTCACATAACATTTTTTCCTGAGTTAATTACATAGTTAGTCCCTGTGGTTTGCACAAAATAACATACTTAGGTACTAATAGTTTAAAATCACCATCTAGGGTATTAACTTTTCATTTTGTAACATTTGAAGGTATTAACTTCTAGGGTATTAAAATAGTTCGTCCTTGTGGTTTCCACAAAATAACGTACTTAGGTACTAATAGAATGTGAAATTAAACCTACAAATAACGTTAATACCTCCAAACGTTACAAAATGAAAAGTTAATACCCTAAAATGTGATTTTAAACTATTAGTACCTAAGTATGTTACTTTGTGCAAACCACAGGTACTACCTATGTAATTAACTCTTTTTCCCTCCATTTTTTCTCATTTTATCTCACATACATCACCACACCCTCTCTCCTCCACATCACTTTCTCTCTCTTTAAAAACATAAAAAGCTTATCTATTATTTGTGGATGCTCTAATAATAATGACTCAGATAACCACCAACTAACCATCACTAGTGCTCTAGTGGTGGCCACGGATATTTAAGTTACACCTATGGTGGGTCCGGATGAGTTTTCCCCTCCAGGTCTCAAGTTCAAGTCTGGGTGATAGGGGTTTCTCACTGAGGGGTTTAAATTGGGGATCTATTGTGCGAGGGGACTCTCTAGCGCGGACCCGGTTAAGACAACGTATGCTAGACTTCCCGACCTTCGTGAATAATTCACACCTTTTAAAAAAAAAGATAACCACCAACTAATCAACTAAACAAATAAGAACATTGCACATGAGGAAATGGCAACGTTGACTAAAAATGTAAATTACGTATCATCAACACCTTAAATTGAAGTAACAGGCCTAAAACATTATAATAAACTACTAGCCTAAGGACCCGTGTATTACACGGGTTGATTAAATATAATATCGCTTCATCATCGTTGTTTCCATAAAATGTTATGAATATACACACGTCTTGAAACGGATCATGTAAAATCTTTTTATTAACCATCAATATGCAGATATCACAATTCGTTGAAAATCTCTTTATACACCACATTAGTTGTTTTATCTGTAGCTTTTCGGTTGTTGTCAAGTATGAGTATTTTGACCCCATTTCTTGTTTTCACCCTTGATAAGACAACATATAATTGACCATGAGAGAAGACCGGTTGTTTGAGGTACAAACCAACTCTGAAAGAGACTGACCTTGACTTTTGTTGATCGTCATTGCAAAACATACGGCCAGTAGAAATTGCCCCCTTTGAAAAGCAAAAGAAAATATCTAATCCGCATATCACCGTTGACATAATTTTATGACTTTATACACGTTAAAAACATAAAAAAAAATATTAGAGTAGAACGACAAATTGAAATACATGAATATACAACGATCACAATTCGTTGAAAATCTCCTTATAAACCACGTTAGTTGTTTTATTCGTATGGTTAACGTCCCTATATACACCACAATTCGTTAAAGACTTCTTTATACACTTCTTTAGAACCAACATTATAAAATTCTACATGTTGAAACGGGTCAGGTCAAAACCAATACAATTCCTGCAACATTTTAAAATTCTACATGTTGAAACGGGCCAGGTCAAAACCAATACAGCATTTTAAAATTCGTTAAGTACTTGTGTGTTACACGGGGTGGTCTCACAATACATAATATTATTTAATAGTGTTTGAGATAAACTTTTAAATAAAATAAATGTTGCATTAAAACAAATCAATTTTACCAAAAGTAGTACTATAATTTATACCTCATCATCTTTAAAAAGTACCAAACATTACTTTTTAAAGATGACAACAGTGTCACATATATATGAAAATAGTATATAACCATTTGCCTTTGATAATCGTTTAAAAATATAAGTATCATGAATTTTAGGGGCTGTTTGGTAGCCTCTGAATGGTCATTAAGAGGCTACCTCTTAATGGAACCATTAAGAATTTTACCAATGAGAAGGTAGAAGAATGTGATATGTGATGATTTACTATTCAGAGATTACCTCTTAACCATTCAGACTTGAGAATACCTCTTATTCATTCAGAGATAATAAACCATTAAGAGGTAGCATCTGAATGGTCATTAAGAGGCTACCAAACAGCCCCTTAGTTCACATGATTTCACATTTTAGATTTTGACAGCAGTAAAATATAAATACACCTTTTACATTTTAGAATTATTTCCCACTAAAATTTTATAGTAATCCACTCAATCCTGGGATTACATTGGCTTTTATTTACCAGAATTTGCAGCCAACATTCATTCCTAACCAAATCTTAGGACACAACTGATGGTTTATCTTAACTTCCAAAATATGCCCAAAATACCCCTGCCTTATTAAGTCTCTAGTTCTGGCATATAAATTGCTCTTCCATCGACACCAAAATCTTCCCAACAATAAACCAACCATAACGAACATAAACCCTCTAACCAATCCCAAAATAGCATGTTTCTGAGCATGCAACAAATAGCATTGATCTTGAAGCCACCATACCATGATGCTAGAGATTTTTAATTCGTAACCAAAATAGATAAAACAACAAGATGCTATATCAGTCCCAATTACAGATCGTAAAGCAACACCCTACAGCAAACAAACATACTACATACAAAGTAATCAAATCTTTGCAAAATCAAATCTTGGCAATTCATTTCATGTCACCCGTATGCCTTTCGCCATATATGTTTTACTCATTCAAACAATTCTTCCTTCATCTCTTCCACCACTTTATAAATCAAAGTGTTCCTTTCATGAAAAGACTTTACGGTTCCTTGCGTTCCATAAATTCCTTGGAGCTTTTAGCCATATAGATGGCTCCTGCCACACTGAATCTGCAGTGCAAAATCGAACCAATAAAAAAAATTAAATCATTAGTGAAATGGTTAAATATTTGAAGTATAATTCAAACACTGCTTTTATATTTAATTTTACAAATGGTAAAATATAGCTAATATTAAGTGGGTCAAGGTAGAGGAATTAAAATGAATTAGGTTAAACAGGTCAAAATAATTCTAAAAAATATGAAACATGTCAAAATAAAGAAATTTAAATGAAATGGGTCAAAAGCTTAGAGTTGATTGGTGATATCCACTGCAAGTGATGGGTGAAATATAATGTTCAAGATATCAATAACCAAATGCCATGTTATTCAAACCATTCAACTAATGTAGTAAAAAAAGAAGATTGATCAATAAGGTGAAATATAGGTGAAGTTGACTTTGTATACCACTAAAGAGTGATTAGGTCAAATGGTAGCCATAGAAAGGGTAACATGTACATAATATATAAAGGGAGACATGATTTAAGGGTTTTAATATACTGTGAAGCACGTAAAGAACACCATTCATCCTGGTATTCCACCATAACTTGTTAGTGTTACGACCCGTTATTGACCCGCCCAATACACCCATTCTCTTACCTTTAAAACAGCCACAACTTTTCTCCAGAACCATCAAGTTAACAAAATTAAGAGAAGATACTACTAACCATTTTATGCTCAAAGTCAACCAAACTACATGCTTGGGCTACCACTTCAGTGCAACCATGAGAAATAACAAAGCTTCCAGTGGAATCTAGATTAGGCTAGAATTCAACATAGACAAAATAAAGTCAAACTTACATGAGGGCAAAAAAAATTAATATAAGTCTTGCAAAATGTATTGAAGAGATGAACCAATGGTCATTATTTTTCAACCTAAAAATAGAATAGACCAAGAATTTTCAACCTGCTACAATATCCATAGGATTTGCTACCCATAACACACAATTGACTATGAAAGAAGACGGGTTGTTTCAAATACCAACCAACTCTAGAAAGTGACTGCCTTTGACTTTTGTTGATTGTCATTGCGAAACATACGACCAGTGGATGTTTCAAATCTTTATTGGGTATGCCTAACCTAAAAAGTTGTATACTATGTGAGTGATGCATCCTATATAATATATAAGTCTAAATAATATTTTGTAATGAAAAAATCTCTTATATCATGGAAATAATCATAAATTAAGTTCACGTGTATTATATGGGTTGTATAAAAGAACACTGCTGATGGTTGTGTCCAAACAGCTGGTATTAGTTTCTATAGATCCAACTTGTTGTGAATTCAGCCTAATATGATCTAAACAATGCTTTGGTAATATGGTTAGTAGAATCTTTTTATAAGATCAAACTTGCAGTGTAGTTAAATAATTTATTATTCCAAGAAAGAGCATATTGTTGCCTTCTAGAATAATAATAACAATAATACTAATTGCCTTTACTTGTTTTGCTTATGAGTATGTAATGAAACTAAAACTACTTGAAATAAGATCATATAGAGCAAACTGATGTTAATATGTATAATAACCCCAATTCTTATAACATAAACATAGAAAATCACTACTGCAGCTTAATCATGTTAAAGCCAGTATACTCTCTTAAATTCCACTTGACTCCCTAAATGCAGGCTAAACCATAACTACATACCACAAATTACCAGTCGCATGATTATTCCTCAAATGCATAACCCATTCTGTCCTTGAATATTTTTGATATGCACAACCACATATCTGCAAGCTTCTTGGGTATAGACAAACATTAAAGACAAAATTATACAGATTATTATGAAGATATGTGTACAAACTAAGTAACAAATTAGAAAAATGGACAAAAAAGTGCTGGACTGGCAGCTAGGGATGAGCATTTGGTACTGGGTACCAAATTACGTGTACCGAATTTTGCCTTCAAATACCAGTACCAGTACCACACCGATCCTGTGCCGATACAATACCGAACATTTTTCGGTATACGAAAAAAAAGCCTGCTGACTTGGTTGGCTAACTTGATTGTGATGTTCGCATGTCATCTTTTGTCCCCAACATCATAATTTCTTCCGGAATTCTTTATATGAAATGTATCACGTTTTTGTTGTTCAACTATAAAAAATAAAAAAAGAAAATAAAAAGACGAAAAAAATAGATTCGAAATCTTTTGTCAAAAAAAATCACCCGAAATTAAACTACAATAAAAGTATCAGATTAATAGATTATAACTACAACAATTATTAGAGAGAATGCAAAGTATATACACTGTGAGGGTTATCATGAAAATCAAAAGAGTTAAGACATATACTACAATTTGGAAACTAAATTCGCACAGACTTACAGTGTTGTCTCTTTTCCCTGCCCCTGGCCACGAACAATTATAACTTATAAGTAACCTTCAGTGTAATAAAACAAAAAAAAAAATCTTAAAAAATCAAATACCTTCGCATCAAATTTGGATGCATCGGGTTTGGATATCACGTTCTATTGAGGCAGCTGTACATATTTCAAAACAAAACAAAATCTATTAAATAACTTATGTAGAATTATAGAAACTGGGCTAAGGTTGAACAAAATGGTGAATGGATATTAGCGTCCCGGGGGAAATTTGGTTCATTGGCATTTGTCTCTGGTGCTACAGCCGCTGCTGTTGTTGCTTACTTCCACATACCACCATCCTCACTCGTCATCTCCTACGAAATAGTAGACTCATCGGGATCGGGTTTGTGATAGGGTGGGAATTTTACCACAACCTCTCGTTATTCGAGAGACCACCAAAGCCTTTCTTGCTTTCTTTCGGGCCTGTAGTATAGAGCTATATTTTGAATATTATTACTAAATAAGATAGATGATTTACTTTTACATGTCTTATAATTTAATAAAACTTTTCAAATAAAACAATAGAACTATCTCAGCTCAACCATTTGTATAGAACTATATTTTGAAGTCAGTTTGAAATAAGACGTATTTATGAAATTGATGAAAGTTAAAAACGAAAATCTTCGGTTTAGCAAGTTAATATCGAGCCAAGTTTATATGTGTTCAAGCCAACTCAAACTTAAATTTGAGGTCATTTAATAAAGGAATTTGATTAATAGGAGAAGTCTATGCGAGCATGTTATCATATAAATAACAATAGAATATATATTTATAATAAAAACTAAAAACTCAAGATCGGTAAGGATTACTTGGCGAAAAGTTGCATGATAAATATTAAATAGCATGGATTAATTGTTCTTTTGCAGGGGTGAAGCAAGTATAGCTCAACTCAACCAACAGGTCAGGTCGGGTCAGGCCAGGTCAGGCAACAGGTCAAAACAGTCCGTTTTAAAAGGTTTCCAAATTGTTTTGGGTCAAAACAGGTTCTGGCCAAAATGGACTCGTGAATGGGTCGTGTCAAAATGGGTCATGGGTAGTGCAAACCCATTTGAACCCGTTTTAAGTTAGCGGGTTTTATAAGAATAGCTCGTATTGATCCGTTTTAGTAGACCCAAATTGAGCCATTGTTTAATTTAGCGGACCCAAAAACACCCAAATGAAATTTCATCTTTACCCAAATCAACCCAGTTTCCTTTTTACCCAAACCAAATCCGGAGTGTACACAAATCACTACACACAGAACAAAGAAGCAATACCTTGTGATCGACTTCCTTAGCTACACGTGCACTCTTCATCATTAATGCTTGAAATGAAAGTCATGTTTCAAGTTGATAAACAGATGCCTAGAAAGACATACCTCCTTGATACTCAAACTCAGTTAACACTTTCATCTGATTAGCTAACAATGTGGGCTGATATCTGCAAAACAATTATTTCAATATGTATGATTTCAGAAACAATATAAATACAATGATCATCTATATATTTGAATTAAACAATGAAAAAGGGCGTTTGCATTAAAAACATACTTTCAGCCACTTTCAACCCATTCGACCCATTACAATGGCTGCCTTTCAGATTTATTTTGTTGGACCTATTTGAAATACCAGGTTCTTATTTTTTAAACATATCAAGAATCCTCAAAACCCAAAACAATTTCTTTAAACAACATTTTCATTCATCAATTGTATTCAAGATTTCAAGTAATCAAACAAATGTAGCCCACATCTCAAATCAAATCACCAAAACGAATGAAGAAACGACGCCTACACATAACATACATGATGAAAATCTCGAAGCAAAAGCATCAAATTACACATGCAGGTTAGTTCGCTTAAGTTTTAGTATATAAACACTACTAATTCATTTTATTAAAAAAAACGTATTATTATCAATTCATATAATAAGAATTGACCCATTGGTAAGTAAATTGTCACACCCCGACCACGTGGAACAACAAAACTTGGCGGAAACGTCGGGGAGTGTTGTAACAGAATCATTGTTTCATAACACATGGAAATTGAAATATTGTTGTATTGATTAAATGGACTCATTGTTCTAATACAATCAAATAAGTACAACTATGATCTTCCAAGTTTTAAAGTTGCTAAGGCACGAGTCCATCCTAAATGTAGCATATATCAACAATCATCTCAAGACGGCACCTGAAACATGTGTAAAAATAGGTACGTCAGCATAAAAATGCCTGTGAGATACATAGGTTTTGTGAAAATGGGATTCATGACTTGAGTTTAAACAAAACGTTTAATAACAGTCAGTCATGGACCTTTTAATTTACTTTGTCTTGTAAATCATTTAAAAAAATGGTAAAATCAGATGATATGTAAAAATAAGAGAACACTGTGTGGTTAAATGGATAACCATGTAAAATGAGTTTGTATAAAATAAGTCGTTTGTAAATCATTGTCTTGTGAAAAGTGTGTTATTTGTATAAAATGTTATATGACCTAAATTGAAATGATTCAAATAACGCTACGATATGTGATACCATACAAACACTTATATATAGGAAGTACCAGCGGCGTATCCACCATGCTTGTATCATATTACACCCGCCTGGTTACTTAAGTCACTTACGCCAAACAAACCACCAATATAGAATGTTCATGTTTAAATCAATAGTCCAAGGTTATTGTATAACTCAACTTAAATGTAAACCATGTAATGTATAAACAAAAGTTATGTATGGTAAGTGAAATGAGATTTCTTAAACCACAAGTAAAATTGTACAAAACAAGGTGTTTGAATAAATCAAAAGTTATGCTTTGTAAAATAATGTAAGGTTAAACGAATAACCTTATAGTAGCATATTAATATTATACTTTGGATTTGTAAATAACATATTAAAAATATGTTTTGGTTTGTTGATAAAATGCATCGGTTGGTTCTGTACAATACCACACATGAGAGTATATCAAACTATACTTTTTGGGAGTATATCAAAATATACTTTAAAGGTGTGATTTAAGAATTCATTCAAACCTAGTGCATCAAACTACACCTTTGAGACTATAAGGATACCACAAAGGAAATCCCTATTTGGATGGAGAAACAAATTGGTTTCAGACATTCCATGAACACAGGAATGGGGTGTCTAGTCCTATAGCGCTATATCATACTACCAATCGGTCCGGTGAACAAAATAAGTACTATTCCAACAATTACTTTTGTAATCTTTGAGAAATCAGTGTTTAAACCATAGATAGTCATTTAGTTTGTCAAAAGATAAATACTAACATCTATAATCAATTATACTTTGAAATCATGAAAATAACAGATAGGTACACATGCTTCACCCCAAAACAGTTGAAAACAGTAAAAGAGGGGAACTATGTACTCACCTGAGATTGCTTTGGAGTTCTTGTATAATAACCAGATAATGCTAAAGATCACGGGATATCAAACGGCACCTAATAGGAAGCTATGTTAATATACCGGACCAAATCGGAAGGATCGGATAGTATGCGGGTTCGTAAACCAAACGAGTATGGAGACTCGTGTAATATGGTTTAACAAAGCCTACATACTAAAATGACACCTAACCTAAGTGCTTGCGACCCATCACGGCCTGTTTAGGTAGCTTATGCTACCTTAACGCGACGTTCGCGTAGAACGCGTTTGGAACGCCTAACACCGTGACCACAAGGCATAACCTCGGAAGGTTATAGCTATGGTCACCTAATGTGTTAGGTCGGATCCTAATGATCGACCAAATGGGTCGGGTTCGAAAGTATAAGCGATGGTTTAGATCGCTTACCTTACGACCCTATATGAGTACTATACTAAAATGACGAGCTAAGCATGTTAGAACATGCTTAACTAAGTTTAGAAAACAGGTTTGGCATCAAAACAAACGGCTTTGATGCTCACGAGTAGTTTGGTTACAAAACATGCAAGAATGCACATTTTGGCCGAAACTACGACTCGTCACTGAGCCTAGATAACGTGGTAATCAGTAGGTATAGTCACTACGGACTATAACCATCGTGATCACGCTCATGTTATGAAGTTCTAATGAACTTCGGGTTGACCATAGGCTGGTCAATGCAGAAAGTCAACAAAACGTCGACTTTCGGACTCGAAAAACGAATAAAAGAACGAAAGAATACTTACGGAGGGTCCCCGAATGCTAATCTAGATCAAAATGGCTCAAGTATGAAACAATGGTTCCAACTTAGAGCCTTTAGATCAGATTGTGTGAGTTTTTAGCGAAATGGGGGGGGGGGGGGTATTTATAGGAAAGGCAAAGCCGTTAGGATTGTTTCTTGATTTTCGTGCCACGATCCTAAGCGTCCACTTGTCAAAATGTTATGGTTATTGAAAATGGCCCTTGGCCCTTGATTGGGTGAAAGGGCATTGCCCCTTGAACGAACGAAAGGCCAACTGCAAGTGGATTCAATGAATCTGCTGTACTGGGGACTCCTTACGGACCGTATGGGTTTTGGCTTATGGTCCGTAAGCCCTTAGTTTGGCAGATTTACAGTTTTGGTCCCTGCAGCTCCAAAACTTGGTATTTGATGCATTTTTGACACGTTTAAGCCCCGTTAACCCCATTTCAAAGCTCTAAAATGTTGTTAAAGTATAGGGAACTTAAAATGTGCTCAAAAATATCTCGGATGTCGGTTCGTTTGGCCGTATGGTCACGATGTTCGGTTAATTACGACGGAATGCGCATAAGCGCGAAAGACGATCCAAATTGCGCGACGAATGGATTTTTCTCATGCCATACACTAAGGCATAATATAAGGATGCTTACATAAATTTTTGGATGTCCAGATGTATTCAGAACATAAGTTATGCGCGAAAGTGCAAACTTGTGCACTTTTTGACACTTTTAGCCCCTGAATGATCCAAAAGTTTGTTTTAGCATTCCAAACACCTCAAAGCCTATTTCTAAGCTGTGTAAAGGATATTTATGGTATGTTTAACTTATGGACATGTTCCGGAATGTTCGTTACAGTTCAAATTGGCATACTTTCGCAGTTTGTCAAGTTTAGTCCCTGTAAGCGAATTAACTTGTTTTTGCCACACCAAAGCCTTCAAAACTTATTTCTAAGTTATGTAAAAGTTATTTAAGGTATGTGAAGCCTATGTCACTATTCCGGAGTGTTCGTTGGATTAAACTGGTTATTTTTACGCATCAGAGCGCGTATAACCCTCCAGAGAGCGATTTAAAGCTTAAAATCGAACAAGAGTTGATGTGTGCAAATGATACACATATTTCTACCAATCCCAAGTATGAGATACAATATTTCATTGTTTTGGAATTTGTTTGATGGTTGAAGTGACACAGGTGTCACAGTCTCCCCTACTTTAGGAAATTTCGTCCCGAAATTTAATTCTAGAGGAAACTTGTGAAGACAGTTGTGACGGTTTCGCCTTCTAATAGATCTCTTGAACCCTTAAGTAAAACTCGGGGCCATGTTAGGACTCTTAGCGAATTTGTTAACCCTCAAAGTGAATTCCTTGTAATAATAAACCTTGAATTTTGAACTACGGACAGAAGAACGTTTCTTATGAAGACTTATCATAGGAAACTTGGTGTGTGATTGAGATCAGAATTAGGGGAGCGTGAGAATAAATGACATTGGTCGAGGTCCGAGACTTCTCCCGTATCATTATTCTTGTCACTAGGTCTTAACACATGATGAAGCTTCCTGTGGCTCCTGTGCACTGAATTCCATAATTATGTAGGCCTCCATAATTACGTAATTCCTTACACAGTCTGCACAGTCCATTTCATAATGCGTAGGAAAAATTACTTGAATAAACATGAAGCGATTCGACTAGACCATCAAAGGATCCTTTTAATTAGATCAACGAACGATCTTTTTAACTAGATCAACACATGATCTTCTTAACTAGGCCGTCGTACGATCTCTTTAAATAGACCACTTAAGGGATCATTTTTAGTTACATCATCACATGATATTTCTAATCAGATTTTCAAGATCAATCTGTTTAAGCAGACCATTCAAGAGGTCCAATTATAGAATAATACTTTATAACCAGAGGGACTTAACTACAATGTTGAAATCCATTAAGGGTTTAAGATAGTATCTTTGGATATCCTATTATGAATCTCTCGTATGAGATATGAAAGATTCTATGAGGATTTGGATGGATCATATACAACCACAAAACATGTAAGAAAGCACATAAGCACAAATTTAGTTAACTTGATTCTTTATTTTGTTACCTTTAGGTATGGATATTCAAAGCACACTAGGAATCCAATCCATGGATTTCATTTGGTACTTTAATGATTTTTAAGGATCTGTCTATAAAGATAGAGGGATTCTCAATAAGAGTTTGACTTTGTTTCTTAAAAGAAACGAGAGTTTAAGGTTCTTGGGGAGATCACAAGTGATCATAATATGATAGAACCATGCGAGTAGTTTGTCTTTGGGTTGACATCATAAGGTTTCATCAAGCATTCATACAAACGCATAAATTTTGCAGAAATAAAAACAACAAATCTTTATTTATGTAACAACGGAATTGTCATGAAGTGTCAAAAGATAACAACCAAGGAAACACAAAACACTAATTGTTCACTGTTGCATCATTGTTCGTATTTGACTCATTGATGTTGAACACTCGTCCACGCGCTGGAGGTATGTTAACAAGCCTTGGGCAATTGTTCCTGTAGTGGGTAAGGTCACCACAGTTATAACATGACCCTGGAGGGAACCGTGCTTGAACAGCAGCAGGGTTTGCAGCAGCTTGATTTGCATAACGACAAACATTGATCAAATGTCCCAACCACCCACAATGGGTACATTTGTGACACTGCTCTTGCTCTAGATGATAACGGTTGCATTTGTTGCACAAAGGTGCGGTAGCAACATAGTTTTGTCTTTTACGAGGTTGTGCTGGCTGGTTCGGTGCAACTTGTTTGTCTTGAGCAGCTACAGCGTAGCTTTTAGTGGCTTTGCGCTTCTTCTTCTTGGACACCTCAGCATTTTCTTCCTCTGGTTCGACATGAGCAGTCTTGTCAGATGGTCTTAAGTCGCCCTTCCGAAACAGCTTGCGCTTCCTGATATGGGATTCAGTCAGAGTGGCAGCCAATTCAATGGCTTGTCTGACAGTAGTAGGGTTGCTGCCAGTAACGATATCCTGAACTGCGTCAGGAAGCCCATCAATGTATTTCTCAATCGCCTTATCCAGAGGCGTAACCATAGTAGGGCATAACAAGCTCAATTCCTCATAACGGTCAGTATAGGCTCGATGTTCCCCACTGTCTTGCTTTAAATCATCAAATTCCCTTTCTAGAGCCCTAAGCTCATGACGAGGACAGAATTCCTTCATCATAAGAGCCCTAAGCTCGGCCCAAGTCTGTGCTAATGCAACCTCAGCACCGCGGTCTCTCATTACCCCGTTCCACCACGTAAGAGCCCTCTTCTGAAACACACTCGAAGAAAACTCGACCTTGTGATTTTCAGGACACTGAACGTGACGGAAAGTATTCTCAATGCTCTCGAACCATTGAAGAAGCCGAGTTGCTCCCTCAGAACCACTAAACTTGAGTGGTTTAGCCGAGTTAAAAATCTTGAAATTGCATGGAGCATTGTTGTTGTTGATGGCTTGAGTTATTTGAGCATAAAGATTCGGGAAGGTAGCAGCCATTTGCTGCGCGATAATTTCCGCCAGTTCGGCATTCGCCATCTGATTGTCGCGTCGAGGAGGCATTCTAAAAGAGGAAACATGAGAGGAAACGAGTGAGAGAGTTAGACGAAAAGAATGAGATGAAACAAATCTGATGAAAGCAAGGATAGTGGTCATTTGTTTGTTACTACAAAGCAACAAACGACCTGGGTGATTAATCAAAGCAAATAGGTCAAAAATAATGTATCGCGAAGACATGCTCGCCTATAAGTGGACACTCACCCCAAGAGTTCCCAGGTAAGAGTGACTGGTCCGATCATGAGGATTTGTACGAACACTCTAGCCTTAGACAGAAAACTCAGGGTACAGGCACCCACCCTTCCAGTTTGCATGTGTTCACATTATTTAGACCAACTTTGACGGGATTTTGAAAATTCAAAGGGGTTCAAAACCTTATAACAGAGGGTTCAAAACCTAGTAATCAATCATCCTAGAATAGATGATTAGTTTTCAAAGCGGTTTTGAAATTTATGTTCTTGTTGTGGTCGTCGCCTAAGGATAGGTGACGGTATTGTTTTATAACTAAACGCAGGTGAACTCGCGTTAGGGTCCTAGGAAGGTTATAGACTAGGTCAAAGCATTACTAATAACCTAATTCCCTATAACCATTGGCTCTGATACCAACTTTTCTGTCACACCCCGACCACGTGGAACAACAAAACGTGGCGGAAACGTCGGGGAGTGTTGTAACAGAATCATTGTTTCATAACACATGGAAATTGAAATATTGTTTTATTGATTAAATGGACTCATTGTTCTAATACAATCAAATAAGTACAACTATGATCTTCCAAGTTTTAAAGTTGCTAAGGCACGAGTCCATCCTAAATGTAGCATATATCAACAATCATCTCAAGACAGCACCTGAAACATGTGTAAAAATAGGTACGCCAGCATAAAAATGCCTGTGAGATACATAGGTTTTGTGAAAATGGGATTCATGACTTGAGTTTAAAGAAAACGTTTAATAACAGTCAGTCATGGACCTCGTAATTTGCTTTGTCTTGTAAATCATTTAAAAAAAATGGTAAAATCAGATGATATGTAAAAATAAGAGAACACTGTGTGGTTAAATGGATAACCATGTAAAATGAGTTTCTATAAGATAATTCGTTTGTAAATCATTGTCTTGTGAAAAGTGTGTTATTTGTATAAAATGTTATATGACCTAAATTGAAATGATTCAAATAACGCTACGATATGTGATACCATACAAACACTTATATATAGGAAGTACCAGCGGCGTATCCACCATGCTTGTATCATATTACACCCGCCTCGTTACTTAAGTCACTTACGCCAAACAAACCACCAATATAGAATGTTCATGTTTAAATCAATAGTCCAAGGTTATTGTATAACTCAAGTTAAATGTAAACCATGTAATGTATAAACAAAAGTTATGTATGGTAAGTGAAATGAGATTTCTTAAACCACAAGTAAAATTGTACAAAACAAGGTGTTTGAATAAATCAAAAGTTATGCTTTGTAAAATAATGTACGGTTAAACGAATAACCTTATAGTAGCATATTAACAGTATACTTTGGATTTGTGAATAACATATTAAAAATATGTTTTGGTTTGTTGATAAAATGCATCGGTTGGTTCTGTACAATACCACACATGAGAGTATATCAAACTGTACTTTTTGGGAGTATATCAAAATATACTTTAAAGGTGCGATTTAAGAATTCATTCAGACCTAGTGCATCAAACTACACCTTTGAGACTATAAGGATACCACAAAGGAAATCCCTATTTGGATGGAGAAACAAATTGGTTTCAGACATTCCATGACCACAGGAATGGGGTGTCTAGTCCTATAGCGCTATATCATACTACCAATCGGTCTGGTGAACAAAATAAGTACTATTCCAACAATTACTTTTGTAATCTTTGAGAAATCAGTGTTTAAACCATAGATAGTCATTTAGTTTGTCAAAAGATAAATACTAACATGTATAATCAATTATACTTTGAAATCATGAAAATAACAGATAGGTACACATGCTTCACCCCAAAACAGTTGAAAACAGTAAAAGAGGGGAACTATGTACTCACCTGAGATTGCTTTGGAGTTCTTGTATAATAACCAGATAATGCTAAACATCACGGGATATCAAACGGCACCTAATAGGTAGCTATGTTAATATACCGGACCAAATCGGAAGGATCGGATAGTATGCGGGTTCGTAAACCAAACGAGTATGGAGACTCGTGTAATATGGTTTAACAAAGCCTACATACTAAAATGACACCTAACCTAAGTGCTTGCTACCCATCACGACCTGTTTAGGTAGCTTGTGCTACCTTAACGCGTCGTTCGCGTAGAACGCGTTTGGAATGCCTAACACCGTGACCACAAGGCATAACCTCGGAAGGTTATAGCTATGGTCACCTAATGTGTTTGGTCGGATCCTAATGATCGACCAAATGGGTCGGGTTCGAAAGTATAAGCGATGGTTTAGATCGCTTACCTTACGACCCTATATGAGTACTATACTAAAAGTGACGAGCTAAGCATGTTAGAACATGCTTAACTAAGTTTAGAAAACAGGTTTGGCATCAAACCAAACGGCTTTGATGCTCACGAGTAGTTTGGTTACAAAACATGCAAGAATGCACATTTTGGCCGAAACTACGACTCGTCACTGAGCCTAGATAACGTGGTAATCAGTAGGTATAGTCACTACGGACTATAACCATCGTGATCACGCTCACGTTATGAAGTTCTAATGAACTTCGGGTTGACCATAGGCTGGTCAATGCAGAAAGTCAACAAAACGTCGACTTTCGGACTCGAAAAACGAATAAAAGAACGAAAGAATACTTACGGAGGGTCCCCGAATGCTAATCTAGATCAAAATGGCTCAAGTATGAAACAATGGTTCCAACTTAGAGCCTTTAGATCAGATTGTGTGAATTTTTAGCAAAATGGGGGGGTATTTATAGGAAAGGCAAAGCCATTAGGATCGTTTCTTGATTTTCGTGCCACGATCCTAAGCGTCCACTTGTCAAAATGTTATGGTTACTGAAAATGGCCCTTGGCCCTTGATTGGGTGAAAGGGCATTGCCCCTTGAACGAACGAAATGCCAACTGCAAGTGGATTCAATGAATCTGCTGTACTGGGGACTCCTTACGGACCGTATGGGTTTTGGCTAACGGTCCGTAAGCCCTTAGTTTGGCAGATTTACAGTTTTGGTCCCTGCAGCTCCAAAACTTGGTATTTGATGCATTTTTGACACGTTTAAGCCCCGTTAACCCCATTTCAAAGCTCTAAAATGATGTTAAAGTATAGGGAACTTAAAATGTGCTCAAAAATATCTCGGATGTCGGTTCGTTTGGCCGTACGGTCGCGATGTTCGGTTAATTACGACGGAATGCGCATAAGCGCGAAAGACAATCCAAATTGCACGACGAATGGATTTTTCTCATGCCATACACTAAGGCATAATATAAGGATGCTTACATAAATTTTTGGATGTCCGGATGTATTCAGAACGTAAGTTATGCGCGAAAGTGCAAACTTGTGCACTTTTTGACACTTTTAGCCCCTGAATGATCCAAAAGTTTGTTTTAGCATACCAAACACCTCAAGCCTATTTCTAAGC
The DNA here is from genome assembly GCF_002127325.2 of Helianthus annuus. NCBI lineage: Eukaryota > Viridiplantae > Streptophyta > Magnoliopsida > Asterales > Asteraceae > Helianthus > Helianthus annuus. Next base: position 26,034,557 of record NC_035445.2, read on the forward strand.
TGTGTAAAGGATATTTATGGTATGTTTAACTTATGGACATGTTCCGGAATGTTCGTTACAGTTCAAATTGGCATACTTTCGCAGTTTGTCAAGTTTAGTCCCTGTAAGCGAATTAACTTGTTTTTGCCACGCCAAAGCCTTCAAAACTTATTTCTAAGTTATGTAAAAGTTATTTAAGGTATGTTAAGCCTATGTCACTATTCCGGAGTGTTCGTTGGATTAAACTGGTTATTTTTACGCATCAGAGCGCGTATAACCCTCCAGAGAGCGATTTAAAGCTTAAAATCGAACAAGAGTTGATGTGTGCAAATGATACACATATTTCTATGAATCCCAAGTATGAGATACAATATTTCATTGTTTTGGAATTTGTTTGATGGTTGAAGTGACACAGGTGTCACATAAATGGGGTGTTTAGATATGTGTACTTAAATAGACTAACGCAACCTAAAATAACAGAATCACCTATTTGCCCAAATCTCATCCTTATTATCGATAAAAGTGAAACTATTAACAATTTATGCCAAACACCCCTAAATCAAATTATAACACCCATTTGTCACCTACTGTGTTATATCGTCTTGTTTAAGTTGTAATGAACTACAGAGCAAAACTTGAAAATATGCATGTAAATAAACACCCAAAGAATATACATGCCATATAGTCAAAGTGGAAAAAACTAAGTTGGACAGCAAAACCTGAGACAAAAGTGCTTCAAGTTTCCCACTGTTCATCAAAGATGGGAAAAAGTCACCATGTCCTGGTGGGTTCCTTTAAATCAAACAGATCCACATATTAATATTTGAACAACTAACTCATACAAAATGTTGTCCATTCAAATCATGTGCCAAATGGGAGGCTTCATGAACACAACCATAGAGACAAACAATTATTGCATTGAAGTAACAAAAAGAAAAATATTGGATTTTGAATTACCATCCATCCTTGCCAGTTTTCCCTTTATATGTAAATAGCAAATGTCTGTAATAGTCACCTTTTATGTATCTTCATGTGTGTCGAATGAGTTCATTCATTGCATGTCTTTGGGTTCAATCAGTCTGCATGAACAACCTAACCAAGAATTATTCTCTTTTTCTAAATTTAACGCTCGTGAGGCTGTTCAGAATTTAATTCTCGAACATCCCTTGTCCAGTTTCTTTGTTTTTTGACATCTGGCTATCCATATGTTTGACAACTGAATATGCAAAGTAGCACAAAGATTGATTATTGACTAGTTCCAATTAGAAAAAAATAAACATAAATTTGTCATACTCGACATTACAGGACTGTGATAATACCCTAAAAACAATCATAAATCTGATCACCTTTTTGGGATTGTTTCAATGAAAAACTTATTTGCATCACCAAGTACCTTCAATCACATCTGAAATATACACAATTTAAAATAAATCATCATAACAGCTTCATAAACATATAAACACTAATCATATAAATGGAAAATATAATAAGAAAAACGGAGTAAAGAATCGAGTAAAATAAGTAAATACCCATGAGCATGAGCTGCTCTAATGGCTTAATTGACTTGGGGATTCAGTGGAACACTATTCAAAAAAATTGTGATGTCTCTGAATTCAAAGTCGAGCTGTGTACTATTCAAAAAAAATTGACTTGGGGATTCAGTGGAACACTATTCAAAAAAATTGTGATGTCTCTAAATTCAAAGTTGAGCTACGTACATACAAAGTTAAACAAAAAATCAGTCGATTTAAAAACATAAACCATTATGTGAAGCATACATGATTTTGAGCAAAAAATAAAAAATATCAAAAACTACTGAAGCTAAACATAAGTGAACATCATTCGGCTAACGGATCTTACACGACATGAGATGTGACAAATAATAAATCTTTTGCCAATCTAACCAAATGTTCCCACCCAATATCTTCAATCTAGAATAAGCATCAATTAATAAAAAGTTAGTCAAGGAAACTAATTTGCTATGCATACATGTTGTCACCAGCTAATTACCTCAGCATAAACGGCAACAGGAGAAAGATAATGTCAGGGCCATATTCATACTGTCATGAGCAATATGAAATTAAGACTTCAACAAACTATGCAATAGAGACTCTAATATTTATACATTTATAAACACTAAAGTAGGAAAATTAACATCAATTTTAAATAATATTCAGTAGCGTAGATTTCATAATCATATATAACACATTAGTTATTTACAAAACACAAAAGAAATGGATAAAAGATAAGTAAGCATTTTGCCTCATAAACCATTTTGACCCGTTACTAAACCCATCCAACACACTTAGTTTGCCACCTCTAACGGTTGCTTAAACTATTATATGTATTTGACACTATTAAATGCAAAGAATATTTTGTTAAACTATTAAATGTATTTGACATTAACAATCCATTTAAATCAATGTATCTGTTTTAGTTTCATAATTCATCTAACACACGTCCACCCAAAAGAAAACAATATAAAGCATATAACTAACTAATACTTTTAATAACCTCTCTCGGTTTCTTAAATCTGAGATCAATAGTTTTTCAGAATTTGTTTCGACCTTCCCCCCCCCCCTCTCTTTTTCTCGCTTCTCTTCAAGCTGATACAAAAAAAAATATCCAGAGCATTTTCTTCAAATATTCGACTTGAAAAATTAAAAATGTTTTTTGCATTGAATGAAGGCTGGATTAATACCTGGATCAATATCATAACCATGTCAATTTTTGAAACTAAATTCTATAAACATGAACTTAATTTCAAAAATTATGTCAAAAAATTCACAGAACCATGTCAATTTTGAAACTAAATTTGCAACCCTTTTGACATCCAAACTCAAAATTTAACCGCTATCCTAAATCGAAAATACTAATCACTTTTACAGACAAAAACATGTAGAATCGGAAAGAAAAAAATAAACCACATCAATTATTCGAATCAATTGCGATAAGAACACACATATCTTCATAAAAAATAACTTTATCAAAACCAATTCTCAAGAAACCCACATCGTGAACTCAAGAAACACTTACCTCAACAACATCTTCCTCTCTACCATCATCAAAAGCTTCATCGTTGCTGACAACCAATGGTTTGAATTAGGATAAAATAGAAAAAATAACAACCAGCCTTCAAAAAGAAACAATCGAATAAATAAGTTTAAGAATTTGGGTTTGTTAACATGGCTTAAAACTTAAAGATAACACAAAGGAAGATGACGCGTCAATGATATGCAACAAAAGATTGAAACTTCATTAATGCAAATTGGAAAGAAGATTTGATTACCTGATGTGTCCATGAATCGATTGCTTCCAAATAAATTCCATTATACTGCAATCGAAAATCTGAAATAAGAATCCCAGATTCTCAAAGAAAATCGATGTTTCTTTTGATTCAGGTAAATAAGTTTCAGAATGATATATGATATGGAGCCGGTGATTTTAGGGTTTGGCACAGGACGATGGAGATTTCATTAGGGTTTGGCAAAGAACGATGGAGATTTCATATTTTTAGAAACATTGAACTGATTGAATTTTTAGAAATTATTAGTATTGAAGAGCATTGAATACGAATTCAAGAGGAAGGAGAATAGAGGAAATTAGATTGGCGCTCATTGTGAATTATCAGGCTAAAGAGGGTGTCCACATCAATAAAATGATTGGCTAAGAATAGGCCATGTGGCCTAAGAGAATTCATTTAGTATAATAGATAGATAGTAATATCTTAATAAGTGTTTGTAAAACCACAAAAAGTATCTTGTCGACCATACCCTAAATATAAGATGTACTCCGGTTACTATTGTTTAATAACTTTTTTTAATGATATAACTTGCTAAAAGGAGAGCATATATTATAACATTGTGTTGGTGCATTCATCTGTCGACTTCGTCTTGTATCGAGTCTTGTACTACATTGTTAGATTAGAGCACGTAGTATGAGAGGATAATAGAGTTTGGATGTGAATGAGCTAATTTCGCTTGAAATGACACATGCCACTTTCAAGCGAAATCACAATTGCTAATTTCGCTTGAAATGACACATGCCACTTTCAAGCGAAATCACAATTGTTAATTCTGCTTGAAATGGCTCCTGCCACTTTCAAACGAAATCAGCTCCTCTATATATAGCTCTCATACGAAATCAGTTGTAATAGTTCATCTTCCGGTACCGAAGTGCTGCCGAAGTGCCGTTTGATTGTAAACAGTGTGAAATCAATATACAAGGCAATTTAAAGTGAATTCAAGCTGTTTTCAAGTCTGTTTCTTAGTTTCCGCCTCTGAAACAGATCAAGAGCTCTTCTGATTGACTCGTTTGGGTCATGACACGATCCTTCAAGTGGTATCAGAGCTCAGGAGGAGGAGTTCTGCAGATTTCAGCTTGATATCATTGTGTTTTCTTACTTCTACACCTTCTTTTATCAATTGAACAAGTTTTAACGGATAAAATGGCCTGAATTTTTCACAACATAAGCGAAATTGTGTTTTAACAAAGCCTTGAGAGAATTAGACCAAAATTCTGCTTAAAAGTGACAAAAATGGACCAAAGTCCTAATTCCGCTTGGACGAGTTTTTTAATTCCACTTAAAAAGCTAAGGCCATTTCAAGCGAAATACCTTATTCCGCTTGAAAAATGTTATTCCGCTTGAAAGTTTGAAACGAAATCAGTGATTTCACTTCAAACGTAATTCCGCTTGAAATTCAAACGAAATCAAGTGATTCCGTTTGAACTTCTTATCCCGCTTGAAACCATAATTTCGCTTGAAGTTGTTATTTTAGGTTATTTTCACTTGGAGAGTGATTTCGCTTGAAGGGTGATCTCGCTTGAAATACCTTATTCCGCTTGAAAAGTGTTGTTTTTGAAAAACGTGTTACCGAATCATGAGTGAAGAATTTTATAACGCATTCGCCACATCTCCGACAACTCCGGCTTCCATTGCTCAAAACATGAATTTGGAAAATGAGACTGGAACAATGCAAAAACCCCCCGAAGCTAATGAGCATTGAGGAGTATTACGGATGGAAAGATAGGTTTGAAAATTGGGTTTAAGCAAACCATTTGAGATCTTGGGAATGTATTTTGAAGAAGTATGTTCTACCACGTACAGATCTGCAAGTTGAAAAAGAAATCTCGGAATTCAATGACAAAGAACGTGACATGTACAAAGCTAAAAAGATGATGATTAGTCTACTTCAGCAAGCCATCAAAGAAGACATATTTATGTTGCTTCAACATGACAAGACCTCAAAATCAATTTGGGATGCTCTTAAAATCAAGTTTGAGGGAAGTGAAAAGATGATTAAAAGTAAAAAGGCATTACTTAAGAAAGAATTTGATCTCTTCACCAGTTTGCCCGGGGAAGATACAAAGAAATTAATTGAAAGATATTGCCATTTAGTGAGATCTATGTCAATGTTAAGCATAACCAAAGATCGAGAAGAATGGGTCGACAAGTTAGCTGATGCTTTACCTCAAAAAGAGTGGGGTACTTACTTGATGATTTTAAAGAACACTGGAGTTTATGGTGGTTTGACAATTTCTCAGTTCATCGAAAAGATTGAGGGTCAAGATCTGGAACAACAAAAGATTGCGAGGATGAGTAATCCGAGTGGTCAACAAGATGTGAAAATGTACTACAAAGGCAATGTTCAAGAGGTTGAAAGAAGTCCGAAGATTCAAACTGCGTTTAGTGCTGGAAACTCATCTGAAAATGTTGAACAAAGTCCTAATATCAGTAGTGGTTTCTCTTCATACCCAAGTGTCAATCCAAAAAGTTCAACTTCGAGTTTTCATTCTCAAAGTACAAAAGGTGGTGGTTGTGTGATACAATGCAATATTGCATTGAATCTTCCAGAGGGTCAAAGTTTCTCTGAAGAAATTGCAAAAGATCATATGTCATTACTTGCAACTGTGCTACAATCCTATGAAGGTCTGGTTGCAGGAAGGATCGGAAATCCTATGCTGACAAAGGAGGATTACGATCAGATAGACGCTGAAGAAATAGAGCTCATGGACATCAAATGGTGTCTATCTAGTGTCCTGAGAAGAGCTGAAAAGTTCAAGATGATTACTGGAAGAAATGATTTTCTTGATGCATATGTTTCTACTTTAGGTTTTGATAAATCTAAAGTTACTTGTTTTCGATGCAGGGAGAAATGTCATTTCAAGAGGGAATGCAAGAATAGAGAAGCAAATGAAGCAAAGAATCCGTTTGGAAAAGATGACTACTACCGGAAAGCCATATATCAACAAGTTGGTCAACAACAACAACAACAACAACAACAAGAACCACAAGTGGCTCATGGTAGAAAAGTGATAGAGGATTCTTCAAAGAGAGCATGTTTAGTGAATCAAGAAAATTTTAGCTGGGATAAATACATTTCATCCGACAACAAAGCATGCCTAATCAATCAAGATGATGAAAGGTTACCTGAAGGTTTTAGCTGGGATATGTTTGTGGATGAGAAAGGGGAGTTTAAAGCTTTCATTGCTAAAATTGTGAAAGAACCAGATATGTTTACCGAGTCGATGAAAGTTATTGGTGTTAGTGTGAAGAATGAAGAAGAAAAGTCTGTATCATCAGATGAAAGCTCACTAAGTTCAGATGAAAGTTCAGAAAAAGCAACTGTTTTTGATCAAACACCATCTGATTCTAGTTCTTCAGATGATAATTCTGACAAGTCAATTGAGTTTGATCAAATACCAACTGATGACAGTGATGATGATGAAGAAGAAAGATATATTAATGTTGCAAAAACTCATCTATCTCCTGAAAATTTTCAATTTTATTTTGCAGATCGCTTGGAGAAGCTAAAGGAGAGACGAGCTGCAAAAGAACAAAAGAAAATGAAGTTTGAAACTGTTGCTCAAAAAGATGAGACTGTTCAAAATGAAGAAGTTAAAATTGAAACTAAGAAGGTGACTGAAGCTGAGAAGGTTGATGATTCTGAGAAGATCATTGAAGAAGAAAAGATTGTGGAAGTCATCAAGTCTTGCTCAAAGTGTTTAGAACCTTGCAAAGAGTGTGCAGCAAAAGATGAAAAGTTGGCTGAGTTTGAGAAGATGAAGGAACAATTACTGTTCAATCTAAACTACGTGAAGGAGTCTTATGATGTATTGAACAGAACAGTAACTGGTCTTCAAAAGACAAATTCTGAGAGAGAAGATGCTTTGACGATGATGAATGCTACAATGATGACGAAGCAAAAAGCTATAAACCATTACATTGAGGAATATGCCAAGCTGAAACAAGAGTTGGATACTTAGAAAATTGAGAATGAGAGAATCAGACGATTATTACAGAGTTATTCTAGTTCTGATTATTTTATTGATCGAATTTATCCAACTGTTGCAGGTTTCGAAGCATTTCAGGATGAGAAGCCAAAGAAGAAGGATACTGGTAAGAAACCGAGTGTTAGCTATAACAAGTGTCCACCTCCGATCTGGGAAGGTTATTCTCCCAGAAAACCAAATGAGGAGCAAGTTCAAAAGGCAGTCAATATAAAACTGAAGTCCGATATAACCGATGAATTACCAGAAAACATTGACGTCACTTTCACATCGTCTGACACTGATCATGAGTCTGAGTTAATAATAAAGGTGGTCGATCAGGTGTTGGATACAGATGAGGAGTCAGAGTCAAAGTCTGAGTCTGGAGGATCAAGTTCGTCTGTTAACAGTCCAAAATCATCGGTTAAACGGGCTTACAGTAAAGAGTTTTTGTTATCAAAATCGAATTTGAATGACGAAACATTCAAAGTAGCATATACTTTGAATGATTCTGACAAATTATATTCTGACAAAGAGTTTCCAATAAGAAGTGTTAGATTTGAAATGATCAAAAAGGTTTTCAAAATGACAGAAATTGATATTTCTGAGATAAAAGATTTAAATCTTACTGAAAAACCTAAAAAATACACTTCAAGAGTTCAACAACGATTAAACAAGAAAAAAGGTTACAGTTTTGGTTCTGGTTTTCAAAAGAAACCAAACCATAATGGTAACTTCAAAAAGAAAGGACTTGGTTTTATTCCACTTGAAAATTATAAAAATGACAAAATTACTAAAACAAACACAAAATTTGTTTCAGGAGGAAGTGCTGAAGAAGAACAGAAGAAACCTTTCTGGAGACAATCAAACCAGGAGTTTCTTGCTTAGAGGAAAGGGACTGGAGTCTTTCATAGAAAAGAGACAAGAATTTGTTACAAATGCAATGAAGTTGGTCACATTGCATGGAACTGTTCTCAAGCTACTAAGACAAAGCAGGGAGTCTCTGAAAAACTTAAAGAAAAAGTTGTCGATGTTGAACCACTAACTGAAAAGTTCAAAATTTTTGAAAATTCAACTTATGAAGTTGGTGAGTGTTCAAAGAAAATTTTTTACAAAAAGAGAGCCAAAGACAACCAAATGTGGGTTGTTAAGAAGGATGATGGAAAATCGAGCAATGATTCTGGTTCCACAAAGCCAGAAGAGCCACAAGTTGTACCTTCAGTGAATGATGATAATTTTCCATCATTGAAGGATGGAAAGTTTAAGTAGAAAATTGGTAAGGTTGAAATCTCAAATCAATTCTATTCTGAAAAGAAAGAATTTGATGTTGAGTAAGTTTTAATGGTAATGTGAAAAAGATTTTTGAGAAAATGGTCGAGGGAAAGGCCAAAGGGGTTAAAGACTTTTATGCAACAAAGAAGGCAACTTATAACCCAACTGAATCAGAGTTAAAATCACCCATGGTTGGTCAGACTTGGGTGGAAATTCTTTTCCCTTAAAAATCTGATTTGGCGGAGCTCCCAAGTTTGTAATCGTGGAGCAGGAATCGGCATCATTCTTGAAAAAATTGATTTTATGAATGAATCATAAACTTGTTAAAATTTTTACAGGTTGTGGACTTGCCGGAACTCCCAGGTTGGTAAGTGAGGAGTAGGTATCGGCATCTTTCTTGAGAAATTGATTTCATCTTACAAGTGGTAAATCAGGGACTTTAATTTGTATCTGATTTTCTACAAATGTTTTAAAAAATGGGGTTCATCAATTGTGAAAAGGAAAGAAACAAAGTGATGATCTTCTCCCCTAACCTACAAATGGTTTAAAATCAACAAAACTAATTTTCCGGAAAAACCATTTGATTAAAACAAACTTAAGTGTTTTGAAATCAATGGGAAAATAGTTTGTTGTAAGGGGAGTTCTGATTGTTTATGCCAAGTGGATGGCGAACTGAAGCGATTCACAGCAGTTGTCAATTTTCTTGTACAGTTTGTTTTCAAATTTCTTTTAAAGTGTTTGCATTTTAGGGGGAGTAAAAATTTCAGAAAATCCAAAAACATTAGAAAATTTGAAAAAGTCAAAAACATGATAAATTCAAAAATGAGTTTAGTTAAGAAAAGAGGAAATGATAGTACATCAGTGGGCTATTACAACATGCTAAAGAAATGGAAAGAAAAATGTGATAAACAATCTCACTGCGGATGTGCCAGTAGGTTTTTATACATTTAGTAAATTGTGACGAGATATAAACCTAAATTCAAACTTGCTTATATCGTGGGGAACATTTCTTGGATATATAGGTAACCCCTGAAATCTTGTTTGAAAGGTCCCTCTTTCTGAAATACTAGGTCTTTATACTCAGTGATATCTGGGGTATTATCCAGGGACTTCTGATTTTGCGGAAGCAATGGCCTAGTCCCCGTATAATACTTTGCAAATTGCTTGAAATATAGCATCGCCCTCAGTACAAAAAATGATGAAACATTGAAAAATGCTAATCATGTGCTGTTGAAGAAAAGATCCTCTAAAGGGGACACACCACAAGTCGAGCCGTCATCTCTCTGCTGAACGGAAGTTCTGACCTGAGCTCTCACGGTTTCGCACTTAACCCTTTTACAGATATCATCTAGGTATACTCACCTGTAAGACTGAATATTGGGATTTGGATACGGGAGTATATTCAAGAGGTGAGACACGCGGATAAGTTTATGTTAGTGCACCTACGTCTGCTGACTACGTCTTCCATCAAGTCTTGAAGATTGAACAGATCGGAAATGACACAGATACCTAGAAATAGATTGTTTGTATATGGACCGCTTATATGTACATAGTACTAGGGTCGCTTTTGTGTCATGTTAGGTCTTGGATCGCTTATTAGGATAGTATATGGATCGCTTATATGGCATTGATCTAGGATCGCTTATGTGGACTGCCATATAAGCGACCCAAGCTTGTCTATATATAGGACATTAAGAGCGATCCACAATATAGAGTTAGATAGAGTTAGAGGTGTATTATTCCGGTACTCTGCCGAAGTGTTGTCTGATCGTGTAAACTTGCAAGAAATCAATACAACATCAATATTAAAGTGAATACAGCGTGAATTGCACCGAATTATTAGTTTCCGCCTCTTAATTCGGACACGAACTTCTCTGAACGACTCAAACAGGTCGACAAACGATCCTACAAGTGGTATCAGAGCTCAGGAGGAGGAGTTCTTGCCATTTTAGCTGCTATTCTTCTGATTTTCTACACTTTCTTCACTTTTTCAAAATTTTTCACGGTAAAACAGGCTCAAAATCACACAGTGCACTCGGAAACATGAATTAACAAATCCTTGAAGTTTTCAGAACTAAAATCGAAGTAGAAACCAAGATTTTAGGTGATTTGTTCATTCAGGTTCGCTCAAAAAGTGACATCAGCTTCTGGACCGCTCAAAATTACGTGCCAGGACCGCTCCAAGGAACAGTTTTCAGTTGGATCGCTCGAAAATTTAATCTTGGATCGCTCATATGACAGTTTTTTCTGGACCGCTCGTAATAGTTGGACCGCTCGAAAGTTTAGCTTGTGAATCGCTCGAACGAACCAAGTGTGAATCGCTCGAACGAACAGATTGTGGACCGCTCGAATATACAAGGTTGAACCGCTCGAACAGACTTTTGTGAATCGCTCTTCCAGATTTTGCTCGGACCGCTTACCAGTCAATCTTATTGGACCGCTTATTGGCCCGATCGCTCGAACTGACATAGTGTGTGGACCGCTTTTTTGAAAATTTTTGGGCCATTTATTAAGACAGTATATTCCAGTCGTTTTTGTGAACTGATTGATTGAAAAATTTGAAAATCATTGTGAACTTTTAAACAAGTTGAAAGATGGATACGGAATTTTTTAACGCTTTTGCCACCCCGACTTCGATTACTCAGAGTGCTTTGATAGAAAATGAAACCGGAACGTCTCAGAAGCCACCGAAACTCATGGATATTGATGATTACAACGTGTGGTCGGAACGATTCGGAAATTGGGTTGAAGCTTATCATCTTGATGCGTGGGAACATACTGAAGAACCATATGTTAGACCAGTTAAAAATGGTGTGCAGCAAACACTTCGAGAAATGAGTTCAGATGATAAAAAGAAATATCGGGATGAAAAACTCATGGTGAGTCTGCTTCAGCAAGCTATAAAAGAGGATATCTTGATTCTGCTTCAACACGATGGAACTGCATATTCAATTTGGACAGAGTTGGAAGCAAAATTTATTGGAAGTGATGATATGCTTAAGAATAAAAAATCTCTCATGAAGAAAGAATTTGATTTGTTTCGTGGTTTAAAGTCTGAAAACACCAAGCAGATTATTGATAGATATTGTAACTTGGTGAGAAATATGACAAAGTTAGGTATTAAAAAGGATACTGATGAGTTAATTGAAAAACTTGCAGATGCGCTTCCATACGAAACATGGGGAACATTTCTGATGATGCTGAGGTCTAACAGAAAAGATTACAAAACTATGACTTTGGGAGATTTTATCAAGCATTTGGAAGCCCAAGAGATGGAGCAGAAAAAGATCGCTAGGATGAAGAACTACGATGGAGAGTAGGATATCAGTCTGTACTACAAGCATGGTGCTACTGATTCAACAAAGTTTTCTCCTAAGATCGAAACTGCTTACAGTGTTAAAGATTCTGTTGAAAAGAAGACATCTCAAGGATCAAGCAACAGCACAAGATTTTCATCTTTTGATCCTAACATCTCTGTAACAAAGAATGGTAGAAAACTTCAGTGTAACATTGTGTTAAGCCTTGAAAATGATCAAGACTACACTGAAGATATTGCTAAAAATCAAATGTCTTTGTTAGGGATGATTTTAGAATCTTATAGTTGTTTTGTTGCAGGAAAGATCGGAAATCCAATGCTCACAAAAGAGGATTACGATCAAATTGATGCTGAAGAAATGGAATTGATGGATATAAAGTGGTGTATGGCGAGTGTGATGAGACGCGCTGAAAAGTTCAAACAAATTACCGGCCGTGATGATTTTCGTGATGCAAATGTTTCAGCTTTAGGTTTTGACAAATCTAAAGTTACATGTTTTCTTGTAGGGAGAAGGGGCATTTCAAGAGAGAATGCAAAAACCGTGAAGCTACCGGTGCCCAGAATCCTTTCGGAAACAATGATTATCATAAGAAGGCCATCTATCATCAAATCACTCAACCAGCACAGCAGCCTCAGGCACAAACAGCTCATGGGAGAGATGTGGTTGATAAAAAGGCATGTGTTGTTAGTCAGGGAAAATATGATAATTTTACCTGGGAAAAGTATCTTCCGAAAGAAAGCAAAGTGTGTGTAGCTAAACAAAATGATGAGAAGTTAGCTGAAGGATTTACTTGAGATGATTTCTGTACAGATCAAGACTTTGTCCCCAAAAATACTTCTCATGCTTTCTTTGCTAATGCTTATGATTTGAAATGTGCAGAAAGGTGCAGAAAAGTCATGGAAGCTGCTGAAGAGAGACGAAGAAAGATTCAAGAGGAGGCTGAAGAGGAAGAGAGATTGAAGGAAGAAGCGAAGGCTGAAAAATTGAGAAGAGCTCATTTTTTTAAATTCAGGCAGGACAGTGAAAGAAGTTCCTGAATTTGAGATTAAAGTGGATGCTGAACCGGTCATGGTCCAAGAAAAGTGCATGAACTGTGATTCGCTGATTAAGCAGAACAATGAGCTGTTGCACAATATTCACAAGTTGAAAGAATCGTATGATACTATGAACAGAGAAATCAACAAATACACAGATTCTGATGGAGAACAAGCTGAAGCTATGCATACTTTGAAGATAGCTTATCTGAGACAGCTTGATACAGCGAACTATAACATAAACAAATGTGTAGATCTCGAGCTTGAGTTGGCAACACAAAAGATAGAAACTGAGAAAGTTAAAAAAATTATTAGACAGTTACTCATGTTCTACTTTTGTTGTTGACAGGATTTATCCAGTAGTGAAAGATTTGAAGACATTTGAAGAAGTGAAGATTTTTGAAGAAGAAAAATCTGTGACAAAAGATGAAGAAAATTTGAAGATTTCTGGTAAGAAATCAAGTGTATCTTATAACAGATGTCCGCCCCCGGTCGAAAATGGATATTCACCTCGAAATCCAAATTCAGAAAGAGTCAATCAAGCAATCAATTTGAAATGGGAGTCTGGGTCGTCGTATAACTTACCAGAAAGTATTGATGTCACATATACGTCATCAGACACTGATCATGAGTCAAAATTGATAAAAAGTATGGTCGATCAGGTGTTAGACACAGATGATAATGAGGAATCAAAACCCGAGTCAAAGTCTGGGTCCAGTGCGTCAAAGCCAACAATCAAAAAGGACAAACGGGTTTATGATAAAGAGTTTTTACTTTCGAAATCTAATTTGAATGATGAATCAGTCAAAGTGGCATATACTTTGAAAGGTTCTGACAAATTATATTCAGATGAAAATTTTCCAATAAGAAGTGTCAGAATTGAAATGATTCAAAAGGTTTTCAAATTAACAGAAATTAATATTTCTGAAATAAAAGATTTTAATCTTAATGGAAAACCTAAACAATACACTTCAAGAGACCAACAAAGAATCAACAAGAAAATGGGTTACAATTGTGGTTATAGTTTCCAAAAGAAACCAAACCATGATCGTAATTACAAAAAGAAAGGTCTTGGTTTTGCTCCACAGAAAAACTATAAAAATGAAAAAGTTTATAAACCAAATACAATGTTTGTTGCAGGAAAAACTACAGAAGCTGAAAAAGAGAAATCATTCAGAAATCAGACAAATCAAGAATTCCTTGCTAAGAAGCAAGAGGGCATGAAGAAAGAAGACCCGAAGAAAGTTGGAAAGAGATCTTGTTTTCAGTGTAAAGCTGTGGGTCATGTTGCGAAAGATTGTCCAAAGACATTTCGACCAAAACAAGAAGTCTCAAGAAAAATGAAAGAAAAAATGGTTGAGAAGACTGAACTGTCAACCCGGAAGTTCACAGGCTTTGAGAATTCGACTTATGAAAAAGGAGAATGTTTAAAGAGTGCTTCCAAAAGAATAGACAATGCCACAAATCAGAAATGGGTTGTAAAAGGTTCAGGTAACAAGTCTGGTGATGAATCTGATTCCATAAAATCAGAGGAGCCACGTGTTGAGAAAAAGATTGAAAAGAAAGTTCAGAAAGTAGACGATGTGAATTTTCCGCCACTAAGTGCTAAAAATTACAAATCTAAAATCGGAAAAGTTGATATTTCAAATCAGTTTTATTCTGACAAGAAGAAAATTGATGTTGAAAAAACTTTCAATGGAAATGTAAAACGCATCTTTGGAAAAATGGTCAGTGGTAAGGCCCAAAGCATTCAGGATTTTTATGCTTCCAAGGATGGGTTTACAGGTCAGTTAAAAGGAACAATGAAAACGATGAGGTTACACCCAAGGAAGGTCAGGCTTGGGTGGATATATTTTTTCAAGAGTGAAAACCTGACTTGCCGGAGATCCCAAGATGGTATTGTGGATCATGAATCGGCATCCTTCTAAATCTGTGTTTGAGGTTTTTGCAGGACTTGCCGGAACTCCCAGGTTTGTAAGCGAGGAGTAGGAATCGACACCTTGAGAATTCAACCAAAAGATGGTAATTGGTTGAAAAACAGGTTTGATAAGCTAAATTGCTGAATCTACAAGTGGTTGACTAGTTATGATTAGTGTAGATCTTACAAGTGGTTAAATCAAGGTCATTAAATTGAACTTGATTTAATTATCATTCAAGAAATTGGTAAACAAAGTGATGATTTGAACCCCATTTTATAAAAGGTAAAAACAACGAAACTTATTTTTCGGAAAAACCATTCTGATTAATATAAACTTAAGTGTTTTGAAATCATTATGGTAAAATAGTTTGCTGTGAGGGGGAGTTCTGATTGTTTATGCCAAACGGATGGAGAATTGAAGTGATTTGATATCAGTTGTCATGTTCTGTACAGTTTGTGTTCAATTTTCTTTAGATGTATTTGAATTTTAGGGGGAGTAAGAATTTTTAGAAAATCCAAAAACATCAGAAAAATTGAAAAAAAAAATGATAAAATTGAAAATGAGTATTTGTTGCATAAAAGAGGAAATGATAGTACATCAGTGGACTATCACAGCACGCTAAAGAATTGTAAAGTCAAAATGTGATAAACAATCTTACTGCGGATGTGTCAGTAGATTTTCGCACATTTAGTAAATTGAAACGAGATATAAATCTAAATCAAACTTACTTAATTCGTGGGTAACTATTCTTGGATATATGGGTAACCCCCGAAATCTTGTTTGAAAGGTCCCGTATTCTGAGATACTAGGTCTTTATGCTCAGTGATATCTGGGGTATTATTCCGGGACTTCTGCTGTATGGAAATACTGACCTAGTCCCCGAATAATACTTTCTGCAAAAAGCTTTGAAATATAAGTGCTGCCCTCAGCAAACTGATTAAACAATAAAATTGGTAATCTTTGCTGTTGTAACAAAAGATCCTCTAAAGGGGACCCACCAAAAGTCGAGGCGTCATCTCTCTGCTGAACGGAAGTTCTGACCTGAGCTCTCACGGTTTCGCATTTACCCCTTTACAGATATCATCTGTGGTATACTCACATGTAAGACTGAATATTTGGGATCTGGATACGGGAGTATATTCAAGTGGAGTGATACACAATTAAGTTTAAGTCTTTAAAACATTAATATCGTATCTCGAATCAATTGAAATTTGTGTTGAAAATTTAAGTGGACAAACATACTGACAATCTAGGTAAATTGTTTAGAACTTAATATGTAATCAAGCTTAACGGTGTTTGTGATATGCTTCAAAACTGATATGATCCTCTTGCACAAACTCACAAAAATATTGTCTGTAAATATTTCATTTCTGCGTTTATTTTTATTCAAAAATCCAAAAAGATTTTTAGTGTGTTTTAGCATAATTTTTGAAAATTAAAAAAGATTTTCGACAACTGGTGTTGAGATGCTGACTTTCAAAATTCCAAGTGCTAAACGTGAAGAACTGGTTTGGGGAGTGTTTGTGTATAGTTGGTAAAATTGTTTTGATAAGAACCAGTGATATTCTTGAATGCAAAATCATTATTGTTTTGGTTCAACATAGTTTCTAAATTGTGACAACCCGAACTTCTAAGGTTAGTAGAGTCTAATCTAGTCAGTTTACTTTCCCGCTATCTACTATTCCCTTTCATTGTGTTGGTATAATCTCGCTAAGTTTATAGTTGCACGTAAGATAATCTCCCACAAATTTTGGGCCGCACCTTTAGTGGATTAAGCTAGACAAACTAAACAAGTCATACGGCCCTATATGATCAAGTCCGAGCTATAGAATGATGTTCATGGCCCAAACGTAGCATAGATTAACAAGTGTGCAACTGGGCCGCAGCCTATTCACGCCAAAGTAGAGTTACATCTCATTTATATTACTATTTATATTACTGACTTGCACCCGACCTATTATTAAAAACCCCAATCATCACATCACAAAACCCCATTCACCCATTGTGCTTGTCGGCGGCATACCCCTGTGTGAAGATAATAGTGACCAGCAATCTCTACTTGTTGACTTTCTTGATTGTGAGGTATTATTTAATTATGATAAATATGATATCACTTATATGATGAATATGATAATAATTGCATGGAAAGGATTGTCAGTATAATCATGTGAGGGTTTTAGTAGTGGAGTGTATCCATGCATGTGATTTATACAAACAATATATGTGATTTTTATGGTCCAATCGATATATGTGATTTATATGTAGTGGGCGGCACATACATATGCACTTCATGGGTTGGGCCAAAATTATTAACAGGACACATGGGGGGGGGGATATCGTACACCTAGTGGGCGGCATATAATTGTTTAATTGTTGATGTCATTTTGCTTAGATCACATGTATGTGATATAGATTATCAAGGTCATTCAAGGTGATGGGATGTATGTGTCAGTACATGTGAGTAAATGAATTGGAATGATAAAATAAGACATTAATTTTGATTGGACCTCACATATGCAAGACATGATGGCACCGATTACTTTATGTGTGAAATTTAAGTATGTATAGCAAGGAATTGAAATATTGTGGGTAGTTGTTGTTGTTGAACTAGTTTGGCATCAGTGGACCGCATGTAAATATGTCTTGGGCGGCGGTTCCATAATATGGCTCAAATAATCCTTAGTTGGATTACAAGTTATTGAAACCACATGCAAAAAGGGGGGGGCTGGACTACGGGTATACGTGGGCCACCATACACCGGTGGTATGGGCTAGGGAACGATCCAGTAAACAGTGGGGCGAGATAGGTTATTTGATTTTTATGTAGTAAATGTATGGGCCTACGATTGTTTATTTAGGCATTACAGGTTAAAAGAAATGGTTCGATAAATGTTGGTTTCTATAATGCCATTGATTCTTATATGTGGATTACCAAAATGTGTAATGATACGCGTATGATAATTAAGAATATGTGGTACAAACTTTGTATGTGTTTGAGAAACTGACTGAATCTGGTAATTCCAATAGGGCCTGACTGACCGACTATTTAACGGACAATTAATCTAACCGAGCAAAACCAAGGTGAGTTCACTACATTCGAGCATGCGTCCCAGTGGTTGGGGACAGTCAGTGGGTATTCCATGGGGGATAAGGTTTTGGGTAAAAGAAACGGGTATATTGGTTAATGATCTCACCTATCATCTTTTGTAAGTCCCTCATCGGGTATTAGTTAGTAGCGCTACTTAGGTTTGGCACCCTCACACCGCTCCTGTAGAGGACGGAGGTGAACTAATGACCCAGTCTGGCCCAGTACTAGATAGGAGTACGTGGGAAGGGCAGTCGTGTATTTCAGGAGCCGTCATTGTTCGGAAATGAGATATTAACAATATTACTTGCATTGTTTATTGAACTGTTTTACTTGCAACGGGTAACAAACATTTTCTAAAACTGTGAACTCGCCAGCTTTGTCTGATACGTGTGTTACATGCTCGCAGGTCCTTAGGTACTTGGAACGCAGGAACTTGCTGGCTGGAGGGTGAGAGTGGTCATGGTGGCTTCGTTGAATTATTATTAAACATTTATTTACTTTGGTAGTGTGAAACTTATATATTGTGAAACGTTAATGCTTCCGCTGAACTTATGGTTTTTGAAACAACTTATGTTTGGGATTTCAGTATAATTAAGTAATGGAATTTTATTTAAACTTGTGAATCAATGTAATTGGTGGCTCATTACTAGTCGTCACACGCCTAACAGGGATACACCCTAGGTGGTAATTTGGGGGTGTGACAGTTTGGTATCAGAGCCAGGTTATAGTGAATTTGGTTTTAAAAATGATTTATAAAACCAGACTATAACTGAACTGATACGACATTGACCATGGCACTCAGCTCCAGGCAGCAAGGTTCGTCTCTTGTTTACTATTGCATAGCATAGTTAGTACATACTCATGATTAGTATCACACTCGAACGCACACTTGATATTACAATACAAATTACTATGCTATCTGTTTATGCTACGTATTTTAAGAATGAGACTCTACATGAACTTACGTGCTCTATGTTGTGATGCCGTCGGTCGTACTGCATAAGTTTGGGGAAACCTTTTAACATGAGTAGGGAGGAACTGAGATAAGCATGCAAATCGGGTTATTATTATGGGTGCACACATAATAACAACGAGGGGTGCATGTGAGTCCCAGTAAATCTCGACTAGTGTGAAAAGGGAATTCCACGTTGTTAGTCAATCTTGTATTGGAACCTCAAAAACTGTGAATACTATAGCAATACTTGACATCTGTTTGAAACGGTCTGTTAATTCGTTCCTTCTTCCCATACTTGTAGAATCATGAACGGACGTGGTGGAGGTCGTCGTGGTGGACGTAATGGAGGTCGCGGTGGTGGGCGTGGCGAAATTCATATGACCCAAGCTGAGCTAGAAGCATTACTCAACGCCCAGGTGGCTGCAGCCTTGGCAGCTTATCAGGCTGGTATGACATGTACCAAATATACTTTTCCTTTGAATCGTAAACTTGGGTCTTACTTGTTGGTTTATCTTCCATCGTTAATAGGTCAGCCAGTGCCACAAAACCAGCCTCACCCACCGGTCTGCACTTTTAAAACTTTCATGGATTGCAAGCCACAGACCTTCAGTGGCACCGAAGGAGCTGTGGGACTTATACGCTGGTTCGAAAAGGCGGAGTCAGTGTTTGCAATATGTAACTGCCCAGTTGGGGATAGAGTAAAGTTTGCAGCAGGCACGCTTCAGGATGGTGCCTTGACCTGGTGGAATGCCCAGGTCCAACTGCTAGGTATTGAGGCGGCGAACGCCACTACGTGGGATGATTTTAAAGAACTGATGAGGGAGGAATACTGTCCTCGAGATGAAATAGCGAAGTTAGAGAATGAGTACTATCATCTGACAATGGTGGGGTCTGAAATCGAGGCGTATGTGAAGCGGTCGTATGAGTTAGCTGATTTGTGCCCAAACTTGTCCCGACCCATGCCACGAAGAATCGAGTTGTTTATTAAGGGGTTACCTCCACGGGTGAAGGGTTTAGTTACAGCAGCGAACCTCAATAACCTAACCCAGATTGTTAGGTTGGCACATAAAATCGTTGACCAGGAGGTGGAGAGCGACTCATTGCCACCTCGTATCTCTAGCACTACCACAGCTGCCACTACTTCCACTGCATCTGCTGCTGATAGCAAACGTAAGTGGAACGATACAGACAAGGGGTCCAACTCGGCACAGCCTCAGAAGAAGACGGATACTGGCAGCACCCGCAGTTCCAGTCAGACAGCATCAGTGAATCAGAACTCGGGTAACAAATCAGGGCAGGGATCATATGCAGGGAAGTTACCCTTGTGCAGCAAGTGTAACTATCATCACAAGGGACAGTGTGCTCGTGTCTGTCATCGATGTAATCGACCAGGGCATATGGCTAGGGATTGTAGGGCCACTTTTCCAGCTCAGCAGCAGTCATCACAGCAGTCGGGTAGACAACAGACTCAGCAGAACCAGGGTACTCAGAAAGGGTGTTTTCAGTGTGGAGCTGAGGGGCACTTCAAGCGAGACTGCCCTCAGCTGAAGCAGAACATAGGGGGTAGTAATGGGAACAACAATGCGGGTAATGTCGCGCGTGGGCGCGGGTTTGTGTTGGGAGCTGGTGAAGCGCGGAACGACGGCAACGTGGTTACTGGTACGTTTTCAGTGAACGGTGTTATTGCTTCTATTTTATTTGATTCTGGTGCCGACTGGAGTTACGTGTCTTTGGAATTTAGTTCTCAGTTAGGGTTAAGTCCTACACTTCTCGTAATGAAACACATAGTAGAAATCGCAAATGGTAAAACCATCGAAGCTACACATGTTCTACTTGGGTGTAAAATCGATCTTCTGGGTCAAGTATTTGACATTGACTTAATACCTATTACTCTTGGAAGCTTCGACGTGATCGTTGGAATGGACTGGTTGTCCAAGTATCAAGCGGAGATTCTCTGTAAGGAGAAGATCGTACGTGTTCCCCTTCATAATGGGGAATTCTTATCAGTTCAGGGCCATCGCAGTGGGACCCCGGTTAGCATTGTTTCAGCAATGAAAGCTCAGAAGTATCTGCGAAAGGGCTATCCTGCAATTTTCGCTCTTGTCACCGGTTCACAGTCAGATGAAAGGAAAATTGAAGATCTTCCAGTTGTTCGTGAATATCCTAACGTATTTCCTGAGGAACTTCCTGGTTTACCTCCACATCGCCAGGTGGAATTCCAGATCGACCTCGCCCCAGCAGCAGCCCCGGTTGCTCGTGCTCCTTATCGTCTTGCACCAGGGGAGCTACAGGAATTGTCAAACCAACTCCAAGAGCTGTTGGATAGGGGTTTCATCCGACCTAGCTCTTCCCCTTGGGGAGCCCCAGTCCTATTTGTGAAGAAGAAAGATGGGTCTTTCCGGATGTGTGTAGATTATCGCGAGCTCAACAAGGTGACGGTTAAAAACCGTTATCCTCTGCCTCGTATTGACGACCTGTTTGACCAGCTGCAAGGGTCAAGTTTCTATTCGAAAATCGACTTAAGGTCGGGATATCATCAAGTACGAGTTAGAGAAGAAGACGTTCCCAAAACAGCGTTTCGGACGCGATATGGCCACTACGAGTTCTTGGTTATGCCATTCGGGTTGACCAACGCACCAGCGGTCTTCATGGATCTCATGAACCGCGTGTGCAAGCCATACCTTGATGACTTCGTTATTGTTTTTATTGACGACATTCTAATTTATTCCAAGAGCAAGGAAGATCATGAGCGGCATCTGCGCCTCATCTTAGAACTCCTGAGGAGGGAGCAGCTATACGCAAAATTTTCGAAGTGTGATTTTTGGATACGGGAGGTGCATTTTCTGGGGCATATAGTTAATGAGTTGGGCATACATGTGGATCCTGCCAAGATCGACGCCATTAGAAATTGGACGGCACCAAAGAATCCTTCGGAGGTGCGGCAATTTCTCGGTCTAGCAGGGTACTATCGTCGTTTTATTCAGAATTTCTCGAAGATTGCTCAGCCACTCACCTCATTAACACAGAAGAAGGTCGTCTACTCATGGGGAGCGAAACAGGAGGATGCATTCCAACTTTTGAAACAAAAATTATGCAGCGCGCCGATTCTATCTCTACCAGATGGTACCGAGGATTTTGTGGTTTATTGTGATGCTTCAATTCAGGGTCTCGGTTGCGTGTTGATGCAACGCGAGAAGGTGATAGCTTATGCTTCTCGTCAGTTGAAGGTACACGAGAAAAACTACACGACACATGACTTGGAGCTAGGAGCAGTGGTTTTTGCACTGAAGATTTGGAGGCATTATCTCTACGGCACGAAATGCACCATCTATACTGATCACAAGAGCCTTCAGCATATCTTCGACCAGAAGGAATTGAATATGCGACAGCGTCGCTGGGTAGAGTTGTTCAATGATTACGAGTGTGCCATCAAGTATCACCCGGGCAAAGCTAACGTTGTAGCGGATGCTCTTAGCCGCAAGGAACCAAAACCGAAGCGTATTCGTGCCCTACAGCTTACTATTCACTCTGATCTACCTGCTCGGATCCGTTCAGCTCAGATAGAGGCGTTAAAGGAAGAAAATATTGAGGCTGAAGGATTGCGAGGTCTACACAAGAAGAAGTTCGAGCAACGGTCTGACGGTATCTACTACTTCATGGAACGAATATGGGTTCCTTCATTTGGTGATCTTCGAGAGCTTGTGATGGACGAAGCACACAAATCACGATATTCTATTCACCCAGGGTCCGATAAGATGTATCAGGACCTCAAGGTTTTGTATTGGTGGCCGAATATGAAAGCTCTCATCGCAACATACGTGAGTAAGTGCTTGACTTGCGCTAGGGTCAAAGCAGAGTACCAGAAACCTTCGGGTCTACTCCAGCAGCCGGAGATACCCATGTGGAAATGGGAACAGATCGCTATGGATTTTGTTACGGGGTTACCGAGAACGCAGGCTGGGAACGATACTATATGGGTGATTGTCGACCGTCTCACCAAGTCAGCACACTTCTTAGCGATCAAGGAGACAGATAAGTATTCGCAACTCGCAGCGGTGTACCTTAAAGAGGTGGTTTCTAGGCACGGAGTGCCGACTTCCATTATTTCTGATCGAGATCCTCGTTTTACTTCGGAGTTATGGCAGGCTATGCATAAGTCGTTCGGCTCGCGTCTCGATATAAGCACGGCCTATCACCCACAAACGGATGGTCAGAGTGAACGCACCATTCAGACGCTAGAGGATATGTTACGGGCATGCGTTATTGATTTTGGAAAGGGGTGGGAGAAGCATTTGCCGTTGGTCGAGTTTTCCTACAATAACAGTTACCACACCAGTATCAAGGCGGCACCATTTGAGGCACTGTACGGGAGGAAGTGTCGTTCACCTCTTTGCTGGGCTGAAGTGGGTGATAGTCAGATCACAGGTCCTGAGATAGTACTTGAAACTTCAGAGAAAATCGTGAAAATCAGAGAACGTATGGCAGCTGCTCGTGATCGTCAGAAAGCCTATGCAGACAAGCGTGCCAAAGAGGTAGTGTTTGAAGTGAATGACAAAGTCATGTTGAAAGTCTCACCGTGGAAAGGGGTTGTGCGCTTTGGGAAACGTGGCAAGCTGAATCCACGATATGTTGGGCCGTTTAAGGTTTTGGAGCGTATTGGTAAAGTGGCTTATAGATTGGAGTTACCTACTGAACTGGGTAATGTTCACGATGTATTTCATGTGTCGCAGTTGAAGAAGTGCTATGCTGACGACCCATTAGCAGTACCTTTTCAAGAGTTAAAGATCGACGACAAGCTGCAGTTTGTAGAAGAACCCATCGAGATTATGGACCGTGAGGTCAAAGTGCGTAAACACAGTCGCATTCCTATTGTGAGGGTTCGCTGGAACTCAAGACGTGGACCGGAGTTCACGTGGGAGCGCGAGGATCAGATGAAACTAAAGTACCCTCATCTCTTTCCCAAAGACAGGGCAGAGTCAAGCAAAGCTAGTGAATCTCGGGACGAGATTCCCCTTCAAGGTGGGGATGATGTAACACCTGAGGAAATTCCGCAACGATCTTGAATTTTCGCTTCACTCTCTTGTACCTATTTGCTAAATTTCGGGACGAAATTTCTTTCAAGTTGGGGATGATGTGACAACCCGAACTTCTAAGGTTAGTAGAGTCTAATCTAGTCAGTTTACTTTCCCGCTATCTACTATTCCCTTTCATTGTGTTGGTATAATCTCGCTAAGTTTATAGTTGCACGTAAGATAATCTCCCACAAATTTTGGGCCGCACCTTTAGTGGATTAAGCTAGACAAACTAAACAAGTCATACGGCCCTATATGATCAAGTCCGACCTATAGAATGATGTTCATGGCCCAAACGTAGCATAGATTAACAAGTGTGCAACTGGGCCGCAGCCTATTCACGCCAAAGTAGGGTTACATCTCATTTATATTACTATTTATATTACTGACTTGCACCCGACCTATTATTAAAAACCCCAATCATCACATCACAAAACCCCATTCACCCATTGTGCTTGTCGGCGGCATACCCCTGTGTGAAGATAATAGTGACCAGCAATCTCTACTTGTTGACTTTCTTGATTGTGAGGTATTATTTAATTATGATAAATATGATATCACTTATATGATGAATATGATAATAATTGCATGGAAAGGATTGTCAGTATAATCATGTGAGGGTTTTAGTAGTGGAGTGTATCCATGCATGTGATTTATACAAACAATATATGTGATTTTTATGGTCCAATCGATATATGTGATTTATATGTAGTGGGCGGCACATACATATGCACTTCATGGGTTGGGCCAAAATTATTAACAGGACACATGGGGGGGGGATATCGTACACCTAGTGGGCGGCATATAATTGTTTAATTGTTGATGTCATTTTGCTTAGATCACATGTATGTGATATAGATTATCAAGGTCATTCAAGGTGATGGGATGTATGTGTCAGTACATGTGAGTAAATGAATTGGAATGATAAAATAAGACATTAATTTTGATTGGACCTCACATATGCAAGACATGATGGCACCGATTACTTTATGTGTGAAATTTAAGTATGTATAGCAAGGAATTGAAATATTGTGGGTAGTTGTTGTTGTTGAACTAGTTTGGCATCAGTGGACCGCATGTAAATATGTCTTGGGCGGCGGTTCCATAATATGGCTCAAATAATCCTTAGTTGGATTACAAGTTATTGAAACCACATGCAAAAAGGGGGGGGCTGGACTACGGGTATACGTGGGCCACCATACACCGGTGGTATGGGCTAGGGAACGATCCAGTAAACAGTGGGGCGAGATAGGTTATTTGATTTTTATGTAGTAAATGTATGGGCCTACGATTGTTTATTTAGGCATTACAGGTTAAAAGAAATGGTTCGATAAATGTTGGTTTCTATAATGCCATTGATTCTTATATGTGGATTACCAAAATGTGTAATGATACGCGTATGATAATTAAGAATATGTGGTACAAACTTTGTATGTGTTTGAGAAACTGACTGAATCTGGTAATTCCAATAGGGCCTGACTGACCGACTATTTAACGGACAATTAATCTAACCGAGCAAAACCAAGGTGAGTTCACTACATTCGAGCATGCGTCCCAGTGGTTGGGGACAGTCAGTGGGTATTCCATGGGGGATAAGGTTTTGGGTAAAAGAAACGGGTATATTGGTTAATGATCTCACCTATCATCTTTTGTAAGTCCCTCATCGGGTATTAGTTAGTAGCGCTACTTAGGTTTGGCACCCTCACACCGCTCCTGTAGAGGACGGAGGTGAACTAATGACCCAGTCTGGCCCAGTACTAGATAGGAGTACGTGGGAAGGGCAGTCGTGTATTTCAGGAGCCGTCATTGTTCGGAAATGAGATATTAACAATATTACTTGCATTGTTTATTGAACTGTTTTACTTGCAACGGGTAACAAACATTTTCTAAAACTGTGAACTCGCCAGCTTTGTCTGATACGTGTGTTACATGCTCGCAGGTCCTTAGGTACTTGGAACGCAGGAACTTGCTGGCTGGAGGGTGAGAGTGGTCATGGTGGCTTCGTTGAATTATTATTAAACATTTATTTACTTTGGTAGTGTGAAACTTATATATTGTGAAACGTTAATGCTTCCGCTGAACTTATGGTTTTTGAAACAACTTATGTTTGGGATTTCAGTATAATTAAGTAATGGAATTTTATTTAAACTTGTGAATCAATGTAATTGGTGGCTCATTACTAGTCGTCACACGCCTAACAGGGATACACCCTAGGTGGTAATTTGGGGGTGTGACATAAATTGTTGAAAAGTTTAATCTTTGTAGAAACTTATGGTTGGGTAGAGATTGTGCAGGACTTGAGCCAGGTATTGATCCTGAGAGAGAATGGAGTCAGGTATCGATCTTGAACCTGATGAGAGCCTGTTAATAATCTCAGAACCAGTGAAAGTTTGAAATTCAGACTACGATCCCAGCTGTGTGAGAGGGGGAGTCTGAAGACACCGTGTCAACATTCAAGAGAGAAGAGTTTGATGATGATGAAGACAGAGAATGAAGATTCTTGGAACGACAGATATTTCGGAGGCAGATTGTCGACTGATGAAGATTGTAGATAGACATGTGCGTATGCAGACTGTAATGATCTATGAAGACAGTTATGAAGACTCCGTCAACATCCGAGGGGGAATTTGTTAGTGCACCTACGTCTGCTGACTACGTCTTCCATCAAGTCTTGAAGATTGAACGGATCGGAAATGACACAGATACCTAGAAATAGATTGTTTGTATATGGACCGCTTATATGTACATAGTACTAGGGTCGCTTTTGTGTCATGTTAGGTCTTGGATCGCTTATTAGGATAGTATATGGATCGCTTATATGGCATTGATCTAGGATCGCTTATGTGGACTGCCATATAAGCGACCCAAGCTTGTCTATATATAGGACATTAAGAGCGATCCACAATATAGAGTTAGATAGAGTTAGAGGTGTATTATTCCGGTACTCTGCCGAAGTGCTGTCTGATCGTGTAAACTTGCAAGAAATCAATACAACAGCAATATTAAAGTGAATACAGCGTGAATTGCACCGAATTATTAGTTTCCGCCTCTTAATTCGGACACGAACTTCTCTGAACGACTCAAACAGGTCGACAAACGATCCTACAGTTTAAGTGCTTAAAACATTAATATCATATCTCGAAACAGTTGAACTTTGTGTGAAAATTTAAGTGGAACAGTATACTGACAATCTAAGTGAATTGTTAGAACTTAAAATGTGTAAAGCTTAACGGTGTTGGTGATTTGTCTTATAAACTGATATGATCCTCTTTCACAAACTCACAAAAATAGTGTCTGTAAATATTTCTTTACTGCATTTCTTTAAATACAAAAAATCCAAAAAGATTTTCAGTGCGTTTTAGCATAAATTTTGAAAAATTCAAAAAGATTTTCGACATCTGATATTGGAAAGCTGATTTTCAAAATTCCGTGTGCTGAACATGACGAACTGGTTCGGGAAATGTGTTATAAGAGAAAGTTGTTTTTGCAAGTGGTCATCAGAATTATTAAAATGATAAATCTTTTTAAAATTTGATTCTACAAATGGTAAGATAAGATTAAAGTTTGTCAAATTGTGAAATTTGTAAATTTTCTGTTTTGGGTAGAGGATGTGCAGGATAGCCTGGATTTTGATTGAGAGTATAGAGCCAGGTCGCAATCCTGTTTTTGTAAAAGCCAGACTACGATCCCAGTACATTTTGAGGGGGAGTCTGTTAGAGCTAAGAGTTTGATCCTAAAGATGCCAGAGATTGATAAAGCATCATTCGAAGGGGAGTTTAGCTGAAAAGAGAATTAGAGTGAGTCAAGAACCAGATCGAGAATCTGGAAGCCCAAAGACTGATAAAGATTGGAGATGACAAGACTCGACACTGAAGACTCGTCAACATCTGAGGGGGAGTCAATTGGTGCATTCATCTGTCGACTTCGTCTTGTATCGAGTCTTGTACTACATTGTTAGATTAGAGCACGTAGTATGAGAGGATAATAGAGTTTGGATGTGAATGAGCTAATTTCGCTTGAAATGACACATGCCACTTTCAAGCGAAATCACAATTGCTAATTTCGCTTGAAATGACACATGCCACTTTCAAGCGAAATCACAATTGTTAATTCCGCTTGAAATGGCTCCTGCCACTTTCAAGCGAAATCAGCTCCTCTATATATAGCTCTCATACGAAATCAGTTGTAATAGTTCATGCTTCCGGTACCGAAGTGCTTCCGAAGTGCCGTTTGATTGTAAACAGTGTGAAATCAATATAGAAGACAATTTAAAGTGAATTCAAGCTGTTTTCAAGTCTGTTTCTTAGTTTCCGCCTCTGAAAACAGATCAAGAGCTCTTCTGATTGACTCGTTTGAGTCACGACACGAATTGATTATATATATTAATCCATATTTATAACATCCCAATATAGTGTCTGTGTTGTCTTTTATTACCTTTTTTTGTCTTTTACATATTTCTTTTTTTTTACCCTTAACTTTTTACATGGACACGTATAGCCCCTCAACGTTTCAAAAACTTTCTAAAATGTCATTTTTACTCCCTGGAGTTTTACATGCTTTCTTTTATGTGCGTGTCGGCATAATACAAGTTGGTTTACGTTTTGATGTAGTTTTTCCTGAGTTCCGTCAGGTCAAATATAATATGTTTTCGTCCTTATATTTATGTATGTATTTAATTGATCACTTGATGTTATAAATTTGTGTATTTATTTTATGTTTTCCCCGGTTTTGGTTATCATTCGGTTAACATTTTATGCCCCCGTCCCACAACGCGGGTGCTTAAGACATGTTATAATTAATAAACTTTAATTAAAGATCACGTACCTTGATGATATATAAAAAATTATATCATATATATATTGATTTCGAAGAACGATGAATAGTAATTTAATTTTTATAATGATATATAATTTTTTATTATTTTATTATTTAATATATTATAATAATTTGTTATTATATTTACTTTTAATAACATATTTTTTCAAATATCTATTTCCTTTACTTTCTTTTAATAATTATTTTTTTTCTTTTTTTAACATTTAATAATTTATTGATTAATCTGATACTTCTTTAATAAGTAACGATTATAACTTTTTTTCTAAAACTTAAGTACATATTTGTGATTCATTTCTTTCCATGACATTCCGTTATAAGTTTTGTTAAAACGAGGTTATACTTAAAATAAAATGGTACGATGATAAACTAAATCGTTCTAATGGATTGAATTTCTAAACAACATGTTCTATTTTCAAATCACGTTTGTTTTACATTATCATTTGCTCGGTTTCGTCGCAACGCACGATATAAAAAAACTAGTTAAAATAAAAATTGAAGTTGAAAATAAGACTTAAAGATGGAAAAGAATTTGAATAGCATAGAGAAGAATTGTCTCTCTGCTTGTAAAACTTATAGCACACTAGAGAATAGGGATGCCTAAATCGCTTGTCATTCGCTCGAAAATTTAATGTTTAGAAAATGCTAGTTTGATCTTCTGTCGGTTGTAAACAATCCGATCGACTCGACCCAGTTTGAAAATGAGCCAAACACAAACAAATGTTCACTCTGTTTGATTTGGCTCTTGAACAACCCTATTTATTGTCTTGTCGGATAATAATAGATTTATACAATAATGTATGAAGATTTTAAAAATAGTCTACTTTGACATTAAAAACACCTTTCCTTTATTCTTTAATTCATCAAAAGTCATAACCACCATTATTTACTTTTCTTTTACATCAACTCGAATAAATGATAAATTAACTGCAGGGGCGGCAATTCTTGACAGGATTTGTCAACTCGATGCGAAAAAACAGGTTTGGGTCAACTAACACGACCCTTTTTAAAAAATGGGTCAGGTTAGGGTTGACCCGTATAAAATGGGTTGACCCATTTAACTATTTAGAAAAAAATCTTTTATATTTGTGTTTTTGTTTTTTCTGTTTCTATTTTACATGGTTAGTTATAATAATGTTAGTTTTGACACATTATATTATTTATTTGTCACACTCATACTCATCATTAAACATGTTATCGATAACACGCTTAAAACCCAACAACTAGCTTATAAATCGTCAACTTGTATGACTCATTTAAAAATATAGGTTAAACTGGTCGGGTTCGGGTTGACCCGAATTTATATGGGTTGGGTTAGGGTTGAAATCTTTGGCCCAAATAATAATATGGGTCGGGTTCAAGTTGAACATTTTAACCCACGAACCCATCAACCCGCCAACCTATTAACCTGACACGATTAACACCCCCTCTTTTAGTTCTGCCTATAATACATGAAACATATAACAATGATATGTCTAGTTCCGCCTATGATAAATGAAACATTTAATAATGATATGACTCATGACATTATAGTCTAGTGACATTTTGATGGTGAGATAAGACTATGGACCATTAGATTCTGGGTTCGATTCCCACAAGGGGGTTCTCAAAATTATCGGGTTTCCTACTGAATTGGCGTATACACATTATTGTCTAGTGGAGAAGAATATGATCGGGTGGTTCCGCTGGTAGCACGATGACACTCCAATGGTCCGTTAGTGATCCAAATTTTCCGTTTTATATATAGATATAGGGTAAGGTTCATTTGAGAACCACCCTTATTGCGAGAACCGCGAGAACCAATGTGAATACAAAAAAAAATACCTAAAAAAATCCAATAAACACACAAAACTTTTTTATTTTGTTTTTAATATTTTTTAATAAAAATCGCAATATTTCGTTACCAAAAAAAAATCTTTTTTTTTTCGAGTAACAGTTATGGATGCACATGTGCATATGTATCTTTTTTTGGACAAATTCCGTAATATATTACCAGTAGTAGAAAAATGCACTTTGATTTACATTACAATCCGCAATACACTATTTTTTACATTACCAATATTAAGAATGAACATGTGCATCATTATGTATAACCATCATATAACCTGTTTTGGTATAAAAAAGTTTGTGATTTTAAACGATGAAGTAGGGCCATATACATGTGTTTTGATTAGTTATATCTAGTGGTTGATGGTTTGATTATATTTGTCACTTTATGATGTAATATGTTGTTTGGATGGTATAAAGGGTGTTGACGTACATGTAATAAAGTGAAATATTGGTAATGGTATTGTATTGTCGATGGTAGGAGACAATGGTATTGTATTACGGATGGTAGGAGGTAATGATAGTGTATTATAGATGGTATGACAGATGAAAGGGAAAGTGTATTCAAAGTGGTGTACCAAAACACGTTATAACATGTTCATACATATAGATGCACATGTGCATTTCTAGTGTTGTTAATGTTATAACAAGTTCATACATATAGATGCACATGTGCATTCCTAATATTGTTAATGTAAAAAGTAGTGTATTATGAATTGTAGTGTAAATGAAAGTGCAATTGTCTGATATTAGTAATGTATTACAGAATTTGACAAAGAAATGATACATATGCACGGATAATTGTTACTCGAATTTTTTTTTTTTTGGTTTTTTTTTTGTGACGAAATATAGCGATTTTTTTTATAAAAATAGTAAAAAACACAGTTTTTTGAGTTTTTTTTTTGATTTTTTAGGTATTTTTTGGTTGTGTTCACACTTGGTTCTCGCAATAAAGGGTGGTTCTTAACAGATCCTTCTCCTATATATATATATATATATATATATATATATATATATATATATATATATATATATATTTATATATGAGTTAATTGCAAAAATCGCCCCTGAGGTTTGGGCATGTTTGCCACTTTCGTCCAAAATGACTTTTTTTGTACCAAATAGCCCCCCACATTTGTAACTTTTTGAAATTTCACAAATACAGGGTTTTTTTTTGAAATTTCACATGTTAGAAGCAACCGTTTGATAAGGTTTTTTTTTAAGGCCCTGTACTTGTGAAATTAAAAAAAAACCCTCATCAAACAGTCGTTTCTAACCCATTTAGGCATTTGGATGAAAATGGCAAAAGATTACAAACGTGGGGGGCTATTTGGTACAAAAAAAAGTCATTTTGGACGAAAATGGCAAACATGTCCAAACCTCAGGGACGATTTTGGCAATTAACTCCATATATATATATATATATATATATATATATACTACTTTAATAAGCATATAGAAAGGGCAAGAATGGTCATTTTCCATTGTATAACTATTTAAAGCCTATTGTACAAGCATTTAAGCATGGATGTGTTGAAAATTTCTTCAACTCGCGGAGCAGCTCTTATGGATCCTAACCGGATCCCTTTGACCCGTTTTACTCTTATGGATCCAATATAAACTTTCTTTACTCCTTTCTAAACCCTAAACTCGTTTCATTCACATCCGCCCCCATTCTTCTTCTTCTTCTCTCTCAAGGCGGTGTCTGCATACGTCTCATGGCGACGATTTCACCGGCGATTTCACTAGATCGACGGATTTCACCGACGATTTCACTTCTCAAGTACCGTCTTTTTAACCTTATCGGCATTTTTTTGCTTGTTATTTGACTTAGATCTGTGAATTTCACTAGATCGACAGATTTCATCGGCGATGTCACTAGATCGACGGATTTCATCGACGATTTCACTTTTCAGGTACCGTCTTTTTAACCTTATTGGCATTTTTTGTGTGTTATTTGACTTAGATCTGTGAAATTTTAGGGTTTCTTTCTCCGGCGATTCCGACATCAGATCTACTGGGTTCAACTTCTTGGTATGTTGTTTCTACTGGATCTGTGAAATAGATTTAGATTTGTTACTTTTTTCTAGCAGATCTGTTATAATACTTGGTTTTGTTTGCAGGAACATTGCTTACTGCAAGTGCACATGTCATGGCTGTGGTGATAGGGTCCGGAGTGTTGTCCTTAGCTTGGTGTTTGGCTCAGTTAGGTTGGATCCTTGGAGTTCTTTTACTTGCAGCCTTTGCTGTCATCACTTGGTTCTGTTTTTCTGTTTTTTCCATATGTGTAGTGCTTTTGGTTTTGTTTGTTTTTCAATAAGTTGGGTTTTTGTTAATCTTTCCGTGTCTTCATGGCAGGTAATTTGTATTGTTTTTTTATTGTTTGGTAGTATGTACACTGAGAGAGTGATTGAAAGTATTGTCTCATTATTTGCAAAAGATATGTAATTAGTTTAGCCATATTCATCCTCTCTCTCAAATTCCCCTGTCTCGGATCTTCATGAATTTTGATTATTTGTCTTAGATCTATTCTCTTTAAAGAACTGGCACTAGCATGCAAGAGGAAGTGGATAGATCTTGCCATGATGTTGTTGCAGGTATTAGTGTTTTATTGACCTAATGTTATAGTTATACAAATTAAATTATAAGTAACTGTATGTGTACTTCAAATGTTTCAAGATAATGCATTCGGAGAGGATGAAGGAGAAACAGATACCTATTACTTGCCAGGTAGGTGGATTTGAAGGTAGCAAATCTTCGAAAAATGCTCAGAAAAGAAGGAAAATACGCGTCTACTAACTGTCTTTTCTTTCTCTATTCTCGATTTACTCAGGTTTGTTTTGTATTCTTCACTGGTATAGTTTTAGTTTGTTAAGCTCTGTTTAGACTAACCCGGTTTTTAGGGTTTTATGGTTTTTTCATGGGTTGAATACTTTTTTTTTTTTTTTTGTGATTGTGTATTAATGATGAAAAATTCCCTGGTAATTGGGTCTTAATTCACTAACAAACAACTTTTCATATCGATCTTAAAGTTGTAATTGGGCTTGAGGTGGATGTTGTTGTTGCTAGCGTTGATTTGTCATGAGGAGAATCTGAGTATGATTGAGAAAATCTGCATAATACAAGGGCTACAGTCAAGAGCAGTAAGAAACTATGTGTTTAATGTTTTTTTTAAACCTACATCAATTGATCATCTTGAAGTAACTAAACTTTGTGTTTTGGTTTTAGCTATTTTACCTGTATTTTGGCACACTCAGACCATCTTAGGAAGCATTGAAACTTTCATACAAGTTGCCAAAAGTGTATCAAGGCGTTCGACCACGATGCTATTGTCCCAAATACTCCCAATGGTATAAACGTAATCCCCTTACGTTTTTTATTTATTTTATGTTTAATTTATTTTTCTATGTTATATATCAGTGTATATCTTCATCTGTTTAGAGATTCCATATCAAATAGAGCTTCATGTGTTTGAGTCGGAATGGTTAGCTTTCTTCTTGAAAGGTTTCCTTGTGAAGACAATGATAGTGTTGTCTTGAAAAGCTACTACTGAGAAGGAAAAGGGTATATTCGTCCATTTCATGATTGGTCACATCACATGCCTCTCTTTTATTTTGTTTTTTTTTTTAATAATTTATTGCCAAGAACACATGAGAGAACCTTGTCATCATAAAGAAATCAGACATGAAACGGACAAAATACCCTTTTCAAGGAAACCCAGTCATGAACCTTACGAAAATACTTGCGTTTCTTTTAGTATTTATTGCCAATAACACAGGAGAGAATATTGCCACTGAATTGGGCACCATTTGAAGTTACTTGCGCAAATTGCAAAAGACAAATTTTTTACCGCTTCAAACCCAAGGTGAACTGCTTGATCACACCATTTTGGGTCATGCGCTTAGCCCAAGGTCTAATTTGAGTTGTTCACAGATCCATGGCTGAACAATTTACAACAATGTCATGCAGATGGTTTGCCATCCTCATGGGTCAATAAAAGATTCTTTTTGTTCCACCACCAGCAAGAGATCCAAGATTGTTTTCCGACTTTTGTTTGGTTTACTTATGAATTGACTTAGAAATTGTTGTTTGCTTTACTTATGAATTGATTTTGAAATGGTTGTTTGATATTGTGTTGGCTGCTTCATTTTGTATTAGTGTTGCTGTTCATTTTAGTTAATTAAGAGTTAGTATGGAATTACTTTTAGATTTTGATCTTTGTTTCTAATATAAAGTTTGTCTTTATTATTGCAGTTTGATTATGGGTCGCTATGATGATTATGGAATTGAGTTACAAAAAATACTGCATTTTGGTTTAATGCTGCTTGTGTTTTTGGTTTATCCTTTATTGACTGCCAGATCTCAAAAAAACATGCTTGAAATATTGTTATCAATGCTATTTAATATAAAGTTTCTGTATTATTGACATTTCATATTTAAGTGGGCCAATATAATGAGCAGGTAGTCTTTATTTATAGTCATTCCATTTTTAGTTTCCTACTGTCAAAATGATAATATTTGTAGTTGAGTGGCTTTGCACTATGGATGAGCTCGGTCCCGAAAGAATCGGTACTGAAAATCCATCCCCAAAAGTGGGTACCGGTACCGAATATACCCGGTTCAGTACCGGTACAGTACCGGTATTTGAGGGTAAAAACCGGTAAATACCGGTACGGTACCGGTATTTGAGGGTAAAAACCGGTAAATACCGGTACAGAAAATGCTAAAAGTCGGTATCGAATTGGTACCGAAAAAGTACCTGGTTCGGTAAATTCGGTACTGGTACCAGAACGATTTGCTCATCCCTAGCTTGCACATGGGGATTTTTTACCTGTTGTAAAAAATTAACATAGGTTAGTGTTAGATCCTGTAAGTGTTATAAAACTAAAACCATAATCTTATACTTCTTAGTTCCCAAAGTTAGGCTCTAATTCTATTACTGTTGGCTTACCACTCTTATATTTATGTACTTTTATTTTTTTATTATGTACTAATCTTTTTCTTGTTTGAATATTATAATATACAAGGTCACCAGATGTGTTTTCTTATCCCCATTCCCTGTTACTAAATTGTCACCGATGCTACTAACTCGAAAAACTTTAATAAGTATACAAACAATTATGTTATATGATACACTTTTGTGAATTAATATATGAAACTAACTCAAAAAACTTTAATAAGTATACAAACAATTAGTTATGTTATATGATACACTTTTGTGAATTAATATATGAAAAAGGAAAATTATCACCGATGCTACTAACTCGAAAACTTTAATAAGTAGACAAACTGCATAAAAACTACGGGTGAGCAAAAGGAAAAACCCGACTCGACCATTACCCGATCCGACCAGAGAACCGATCGAACATAAATTACAGAACCGATTCACTACCCTAAATATAGGGTCGGTTCTGGTCCATAGGTCCAAGTTAGGTTTCACCATGAAAAGAACCGAGAACCGACCCTACCCAGCCCTATTTTATATGAAAAATTGGAACCGATCTAAATACCTAGGTACTTGAGTTCGGGTCGGGCTGGGTATATTTTCGGTTCGGTTCTCGATTATTTTCGGTCCGGACCTAAACTTGCTCACCCCTAATAAAAACCTCCTATACCGCTTTATAAAATGCTATAATATTTTTTTTAAAAACATAATTTTTATTTTTAGCTATGATATATACCCTATAGTGTCTCATTCCTTGTAAAACTTCAATTTAAATTTTTAATAGACTATTTGTTTGCAAACATTTTGATACTGCTTAACCTTGTGTTTTTGCCTTCAAATTGTCCTAATTCTTGTTTAATTTTGTGGTCTGGGTTCAGTCGGTCAGATATGGATTGCCTGTAGAGAACTTGTGGATTAGTTATTTTCTAATTAGTTATTTTACACTCAATTAAGTAGGCTCAAAACCGAACCGCCCCGTACATAGCCCTAAACTCACCAACCTAAGTCATATGTTTCCCGCCGCATCGCGCGGGTAAACGACTAGTATATATATATATATATATATATATATACACATACATATATATATATATACATATATATATATAGGTAAAGGGTACTGTACAAATTCCCTTATTGTACATTACGTACGCTACAATCTCAGTCATCAGATCATCTTCCCCCAATGAAAATCGCATGTTGTTTTTTTTTTTTTTGTAATAATTTCGCATGTGATAAATTTGATGAAATGGCAGGTGTTTTTTTGTAACAATTTCGCATGTGTTAATTCAATTTCGCATGTGATAATTTTGATGAAATAGAAGGTTGTTTTTTTGTAACAATTTCGCATGTGGTAATTCAATTTCGCATGTGATAATTTTGATGAAATAGCAGGTTGTTTTTTTGTAACAATTTCGCATGTGGTAATTCAATTTCGCATGTGATAATTTTGATGAAATAGCATGTTGGTTTTTGTAACAATTTCGCATGTGGTAATTTTGAAGAAATCGCATGTTAAAAAACCAACATGCGAAATTGTTACAAAAAAACAACATGCGATTTTCAATGCGGGAAGATGATCTGACGGCTGAGATTGTAGCGTACGTAATGTACGATAAGCGCATTTGTACGTTAACCAGCCCCTATATATATATAGGGTTGAGTTCATTTCAGAACTCTAAATAACTAGAGAACTTTCAGAACTCCTAATAAACAATTATTTTATATATAAGTTTTTGTATATAGGATCTTTTTATCATCTATTATATGTATTTCTTTGATTACATACATGTTAAAAGTAGTTTACATATGTTTAATTGCCAAAATTATATATATGTGTCATAACTAATTACATATATGTAAAAACACTAGTTTACATATGTGTAATTATAAAATTACATATAAAAAATATAACTAATTACATATATGTAAAAAACTAGTTTACATATGTGTAATTATAAAATTACATATAAAAAATGATAAAATTACTCTTAACATGTATGTAATCGTAAAAATACACATAATAAATGATAAAATTATCCTAAACATAAAAATATATAAATAAAAAGATTGTTTATTAGGAGTTCTGCGAGTTCTGTAAATATTTATGGTTCTGAAATGATCCTCGCCCTATATATATATATATATATATATATATATATATATATATATATATATATATATATATATATATATATATATATATATATATATATATAGGACAAAGATCCGTTAGGAACCACCCCTTATTGCGAGAACCGCGAGAACCAGTGTGAACACAAACAGTAATTCCTAAAAAAATCTAAAAAACACCCAAAAATTTTTTTTTTATTTTTTTACTATTTTTTTTGAAAAAATCGCTATATTTTGTTAATAAAAAAAATAAAAAAAAATTTCAAAAAAAAAAAAAAAAATTTCGAGTAACAGTTATCCATGCACATGTGCATATGTGTCGTTTCTTTGTCAAATTCCGTAATTCATTACAAATAATAGTCAATTGCACTTTCATTTACACTACTACGTGTAATACACTATCTTTTACATTACCAATGTTAGAAATGCACATGTGCATCTATATGTATCAACAGGAAATAAGGTGTTTTGGTACACTACTTTCTCTTTCATCTATCATTCCATCCATAATACACAAGCATGCACATGTGCATTTCTGTCATTTCTTTGACAAATTCCGTAATTCATTACATATATTAGACAATTGCACTTTCATTTACACTACCATATGTAATACACTACTTTTTACATTACCAATATTAGAAATGCACATGTGCATTATATGTATCAACATGAAATAAGGTGTTTTGGTACACCACTTTGAATACACTTTCCCTTTCATCTATCATACCATCCATAATACACTACCATTACCTCCTACCATCCATAATACAATACCATTACCTCCTACCATCCATAATACAATATCATTAACAATATTTTCACTTTATTACATGTATGTAAACACCATTTATACCATCCAATCAACATATTACATAAAAATTGACAACTATAACCAAACCATCAACCACTAGATATAACTAACCAAAAAACATGCATATGGGTCTACTTCTCCATTCAAAATCACAAACTTTTTGTACCAAAACACGTTATATCATGGTTATACCTAATTATGCACATGTGCATTTTGAATATTGGTAATGTAAAAAGTAGTGTATTACTAATGGTATTGTAAATTAAAGTGCAATTGTCTATTCCTGATAATGTATTACCGAATTTATTGAAGTAATGATACATATGCACATGTGCATGGATAACTGTTACTCGAAAAAAAAAAGTTTTTTTTTTTTTTTTTGTATGGAACGAAATATAGCGATTTTTTTTTAAAAAATATTTAAAAAAATAAAAAAAAAAATTTTGAGTGCTTTTTTGATTTTTTTTAGATTTTATTTTGTGTTCACATTGGTTCTCGCGGTTCTCGCAATAAGGGTGGTTCTCGCATGAACCTTACCCTATATATATATATATATATATATATATATATATATATATATATATATATATATATATATATATAAACTATGCAGAAATATATGATGTAGTGTGCAATAATGTGTATTTAGTTATAGGATGTCATAGGATTTTGCTTTATTTCTTTTTAAATGTTTTGTTACATGTTTCTTTTGTTTAGACCCACTCTTTAGCTCCA
Organism: Helianthus annuus; assembly: GCF_002127325.2. Taxonomy (NCBI): domain Eukaryota; kingdom Viridiplantae; phylum Streptophyta; class Magnoliopsida; order Asterales; family Asteraceae; genus Helianthus; species Helianthus annuus. The sequence goes on from NC_035445.2 coordinate 26,073,748, forward strand.
GTGAGATGTACTATGTTGTTGTTGTTGTTGTTGTGGTGCTGACTTTGTTTGTGGTTGTCATTGTTGTTGTCTTCATTGCTGGTGGTGTTGTTGTTGCTGCCGCTGATGTTGTTGTTGTAAAAAATCTTAAAATGGGGAAAATGGTGCAAAGGATATGAAGGGTTGTGGAGCATGATCTTGTAATCTAATGGTTGAGATTAATTTTCCCAAAATATTAAACCAGCGTAATTATTCTATTAATGTCTGCTTTGGACCTTAAATCATATTCTTAATGTGTTTTGTGATGTTGAACATGAATATGTCTGGCTTACCGCTTCATAACTAGTTAGGTGTGATGGATCTTAGTTGATTTGTTTGTTTTGAATGAGAAAGCTTATGTTTGTGTGATTGTTAGTTACCAGTTATGATGTATATGGCTGCATGTTTGAAATTGATCTTGCAATTGGTTTGTGTGGGCTGAACTAGTCTTTCAATGAGGTATGCTAGTTAGATATGGTTTATCCAATCTCTAGGTTATATATCAGTCATTAATAATCTGGGGCTTGAAACCATACTTAGTAATGGACAAATTGATTTATGGGTTGGTTAAATATGTGAATCAGCCATGTGGGAAAATTCTGAATAAAAGGATCTGTAAATTAGTTTGGGTTTTATTTTAATTGAGCTTGTATATGTTATAAGTCGTAGTATCGTTAACCTATAAGATTCTAACTAAGAGGTCCTAAATCATAAGAAAGTGGTAATTTAACTTGCTTCTTGAAAATGGATTGTCATTGTGTGTTTATAGCATAGTTATTTGAGTTCTCGTGATTATCCTGGTTTGGCTCTAATCAATCTAGTACTTCAAGCACTGTTTTGATAACATAACTTTGAGAATTCACGGCCTAACTAGTTATCTTTCTAATCACTGATCTTTCTAAACCTTCTAAGCTGAACTTTTGTTTTCTTTCTAATAACTTCTTTTAAAAATCAACAAATTTTATCACTTGGTTAAATACTGATAGAGGGTTGTATTATCACAAGCCACCGAATCCATGATTTGATACTCGGTATCTTGCCACTTCTGTACTATATATAATGATAGGTACACTTGCATGTTAACTTGCGTAGTTTATTTTTGTTAGGTTAATTTACTTTAAAACTAGTCTGTGCATTTCTTGTTATAATTGTGTTACTATTTCCACACAAAGTTTTTGGAGCCACTACCGGGGACACAACAATTGTGAGAAACAACCCTAGTCAGTAGTTTAATCATTCTATTCTTACTTGCTATTTGTGGCTTAGTTTAAGTGCTTTAGTACGTTGATTTTGGTAAACATGGTTGAATGTTCGATTGCTGAGTTTATGCGTCAAATTGTTGATGGAATTCTTACGAGCATCGTTAGACCTAGAGTGACAATGAATAATTTCGCTATCCCTCCTCAAATCATTTAAATGATTCAAAGGTTTTATCAATTCAGTGGTCTCGCATACGAAGACCCGGACGCTCATGTAACTTTGTTCCTTGAAATGTGTGCATACTTTCAAGATAGTTTAAACGCAACTAAACTGTTTAGGTATCTAAACTGTTTAGGTAAACGTATCCAAACTATTTAGGTAAAACTAACTGTGCTACAGTGATTTGTTCGAATAATTGGTATTTTTCACAAAGATAAAAATGGGAAAAACTTAATACAATAATGATCTTTCACCCAGTTTATGAACATCACATTTTTACCTAAGAATTCACATTTCAACAATGTAGCTAAAAATAGACAAGGTGGAATGAACAATTGAAGGCACAACATATAACTAACAATAGACAAGGCACAACATATAGCCAAAAGCAGATGGCCTGAGGTTTCGTCCTCGGAAATGAGGATCCCTCCACCTGGGCCATCCATTGTTTAAAGCGGTCAAGAACTTAGGGGCAGCCTAGATTTCACACAAAAACAAGAATCTATCCATCCTGGTTGCCATGGTAAATATTTTCTAAACCTCATTCAGGGAAACATGCAAAAGGAACAAGAAGATAAATTGTTTTAAACACAATCACAGAAACCTAAAAGGTGGGGCTCCGGCCTAGGCACAAATATCCGTCATTGCCCCACCAAGACCAACTCCTTTCCTGTAACACCCGCTCCATCCAAAGCTTCACCTACAGTGTAACACCCCAAAACCTGAATGTTTATATTTGTTAAATGTTATGACATAGTACATCAAGAAATAAATGACTAGGTTATTTAACCTAGTTAAGAGTATGGTAGAAACAATTAAAGGATGAGAGTTGTGCCAATTATAATTAGTGGCAAACTTGAGGGACTAAAGCGGGGTAAATGAAAGTTGAATTTATAAAAAAAAAAAAAATACACACATACACACACACGATAGTGTGTTCTGGAAGAAGCCAGGAGCTCCATGAGAGCTCAAGAACCCTAATCATGAAGATCACCAAATTGAAGGGTTAATTGTAGCTCAAATTCAAGAAGGAACATGGATTAATGATCACCTACTCAAGGGGATCATAAGGTATGTCTTAAAAGTTAGATTGGTGATTATACACGAAGTGGGTTATGTTGTAAATTGCGAATTCGTATGAAATTGAGTATGAGGATATGTTAGAATCATCATATAGAACATGGGTTATACATTATTAAGGTTAATTTGATGCTTAGCGGTGAAACCCATTAGTTATGGTGAGAATGATGAGTTGAATCGTCATCCATGTCTAATTCTTGTTGAATATTGATGTATTATGTGAGTAATATGGAGTCTTGTTAGAAGAATTGAAAGAAATAAGATGATAATATGTTTGAATGATATATGTTAATTAGTAGGAGGATTTGATGAATTATGTATGAAATTAGGAGATTGTGCATGAATTAGTTATACCTTATGTTTAGAAGGTGGTACACACACCAAGGGTATGATGAAATTAGAGATAATTGAGTTTAGATCACTAGTAAGTGATTAACAATGTAGTCATGAAGTGGGTTTTGTATAATATGATGATATGTTGTTGTTAATGATGTTTGAAATCACATACGTGTGTAAATGTTTAAAGGATTTCGGCTAGGATTTGATAGATTAGTATGTTTTGAGTTTGAATGATAATTCTGAAAAAGATCCGTGTGATGAATGATGAACAAGCTAACTATCTTGAGAATGATATATGATAGTTGACGCTTGATAAGCGACATGGAAGCTTGGGAAAGAAGCGGGTCAAACGGGACTAATGCGCACGGGAAGCATATTTGGATGTTAGGTAAGTAAAGCTTACACCCCTTTTTGTTAGAATATCTATTTAATGTATAGATTACGAACATGGTAGGTAAATATGTGAATTATGATGTTCCGACAAGTTTTGATATGGGTCGGAACAAGTGATTATGTTAAGAAACTAAGTTTGATGGTCAAAAAGGGTAAAAAGGGTATTATGGTGATTTTGGTTACGAGTTAACTAAGGAATAAGTTACATGGAAGGGATAATGACTAACTAAAGTCCCACAAGGATAAAATGGACATTTAGACTTAACAGGTCAAATGGTGAAGACATTACCATTTGACGATGTCGACTAATGATTTTATTGTCAAGTACTATAAATTCACAGGGTGAATAGCGAAAGGATTTGCGTTGTTATTAACTACCAACTTAGTGGATGAAGTATTAAAACGGGTCATAGCTTTGACTCGAGCAAGGTATGTGTGATTAGAGTTATAATTAAGTATTAGGATTTGTTAAATATGCAATGAAGTCCTTTGTTGTAAAGGATGGAGCAAAGTTGACAAAAACGCCCTTGATAGGTATATCGGGCAAACGACCTTAAAAGTCATTTGGAAAGAAGCTATTCGATTAGAGTAATGTTTTGGTCAAGTTTAAAAGCGAAGGGTATGGTTTTGTATGTCATAGACCATTTAATGCGTAAACACCCATAACGGGTCAAAATAAGCTTTTGAGCGAAAATGTGTTAAGAGGATGCAAGACATCCAAGAATTCAATCCTTTATGATAAACAACGTTGAAATTATAAGGTTCATGAGGAATCGAGGTCAAATAATCAGATTAATTTGATAAATGCATGAACGGGTCAAAACTTTGTAAAAAGGTAATAAGTCGATAGCTTAAAAGTTCAGAATTTTGTTAATCCGGATGTCGAATGTTAATTCCATGTGATGGAGAATTAAATTACGATCGCGTAGGAAAAAGAATCGGGTAAAACGGATCAAAAACGAATGAGTTATGTCCATTTTCGTGAAACTTGGGTTGGCTGGGAATTTTGCAGCAGCAATTAAGCAACTTGCTGTCAAAAAAGGGGCTAGGTGTAGCGTCTAGCCCCTAGGCGTAGCGTCTAGCCCCCCTGATTCCGAAAATTGTTTATTTTGTTGTTTTGTTCCATGAACCCGTTTAAATGAGTTTTTAAACGCCTGTAAGCTAAGTATGTATGTATGTATGTATGTATGTATGTATGTATGTATGTATGTATGTATGTATGTATGTATGTATGTATGTATGTATGTATGTATGTATGTATGTATGTATGTATGTATGTATGTATGTATGTATGTATGTATGTATGTATGTATGTATGTATGTATGTATGTATGTATGTATGTATGTATGTATGTATGTATGTATGTATGTATGTATGTATGTATGTATGTATGTATGTATGTATGTATGTATGTATGTATGTATGTATGTATGTATGTATGTATGTATGTATGTATGTATGTATGTATGTATGTATGTATGTATGTATGTATGTATGTATGTATGTATGTATGTATGTATGTATGTATGTATGTATGTATGTATGTATGTATGTATGTATGTATGTATGTATGTATGTATGTATGTATGTATGTATGTATGTATGTATGTATGTATGTATGTATGTATGTATGTATGTATGTATGTATGTATGTATGTATGTATGTATGTATGTATGTATGTTATGTATGTATGTATGTATGTATGTATGTATGTATGTATGTATGTATGTATGTATGTATGTATGTATGTATGTATGTATGTATGTATGTATGTATGTATGTATGTATGTATGTATGTATGTATGTATGTATGTATGTATGTATGTATGTATGTATGTATGTATGTATGTATGTATGTATGTATGTATGTATGTATGTATGTATGTATGTATGTATGTATGTATGTATGTATGTATGTATGTATGTATGTATGTATGTATGTATGTATGTATGTATGTATGTATGTATGTATGTATGTATGTATGTATGTATGTATGTATGTAGGCATGCGTGAAGATATGAATATATGTATGTATGTATGTAGGTGTGTATGTAGGCAATATGTGTATGTACATGTATGCAAGTGGTTATGTGCGAACGTATGCATATATGTGAGTATATATGAAAGTATGTACGCATGTATTCAATGAGATTGAGTATTGATGATAATAATGGCGTGCCTTATGAACGAAGTGTATTACATGTACAATAAGGAAGTCTCGCCACAGATTGTATAATGTGATGGAAAGCTGGAATGAAAAGAGATAATGAAATGAAAAGTCAACAAGAAGGAAACTTATTTATGGTTGTAATGTGTGCTAACGTTATGAATGTATGTGGTGAGCGCAGGTTGATCGGGTCACGGAGGATCATCAAGGAATGGAGATCGAGGACCGAGTCGCAAGATAGATTGTAGGGGGACGTTGGTGTATGTAATATAGTAAACCTAGGTTATGTTTTTATTTAGTAAATGAGTCGATTGATGGCTTTATGTGAGAGGGTTATGTTAAAATGAACTTTTGAGAAGGTCAAAGTATTTATGAGGAAAGAAATTTTATGGCATGAATTTCCGCTGCGACTTTTTGTCAATTACGTGTTAGGGTCTTACAATTGGTATCAGAGCCCTGGTTTGAGAGAATCAAGTACGAGAGGATAGGTACTTGAACTCAAACATGTGTGCTCTTGTGATAAGGAACCCGTACAATCCACGACTCGATCAAGATCTAAAGGTAGAAATGGAATGAAAACGTGCATGTATGCATTCATATGAAGAAACTAACGGTTATATTATGTGTAAGGTAAGCATAACTGCTTGGAATGGATGATCCGTGAATGCGGTCTAGAACCGGCATCAAGGCAAGTGATAAGACAAATGGACCCCAGGTACGTAAATTTAACCTGTGAGCGTATGAAGTGGTATAATTAAGTGAGTGAAAGAAAATTTTAAATGAAATATAATAGTGATATGGCAATGAAGTTTTGAAAATGATACACGTGCCGAAACTTAATTCTTCGGACATAAGGTGGCGATTACACGAAGACACGAAACTAGTATGTGGATTGTGTACCTGGCCAGTACACAAGAAACATATGACGTTCGTGAGACCGTGATAATTGTTACAGGTATGTCCGTTAGAATTAGGTAGTAGGTGGACGTGAGGGTAAAGAGAAACATAAGACTTTCAGGAATGAAAGTGTCACACCCCCAAAATCCACAAGCGGAGTATCACCGCAAGAGGCGTGACATGACCAGGATCAAGCCACCAATCATATTGAACATTATAGTAAAGTAAATAAAAGTACAACCACACAATATAATTGGTGTTCAAAACAAGTTACTCAAGTTTAAGTTAATCAGCGGAAGCATAAAATGTAAAAACCAAAACATAAGTCATAAGTTCATAAAGTTTAGCATGCCACACAACGGTCCATGTCCCACAACCACTCCTCCTGCTCGTGCAAGCTCCAGCTAAGCATCTAACGACCTGCAAGGCATGTAACAATGAGTCAACAACAAAGTTGAGCGAGTTCACAGTTGGTTGTTTAGTTTTTACCAGTTCGTTTTGAAATCATATGCTGTTTCGTAAACCACGAGTTAACCAGTAACCTTTTGTTTCCCAAACCATAGCCATAAACAGTGGGGGCTTCCCATGTGAACCACTAGACCGTACCATATCGACTACTAACGAAATATAAGTTGTGCCCTACATCAGTGTCTATCATCACTGACAGTTTGCCATAGTCCATTAGTACACGCCCGTTCGAACGACACGGTGTGAGGTTTGTTAAACCTAATAGCGCTATCAACTAATGACCCGCTCGCCATCGGCCTCGGCGATTAAGTCGATATAAAGTGAGGGACTTCATGATAGAGTTTTGTCTAGTAAGTTAAGGTTGTTGTCCTACCCAAGGAGGACGAATATACGTAGTTCTACCCAAGGAGAATACGTAGGATTTATAGTGGCATCCTATCCAAGGAGGATGGCCGTACATATCCTACCCAAGGAGGATATGTAGATTCCGTTTTAGTTTATTAACCCATTCCCAACCCTTGGGAATCCCATGCATTGTAGAAAGTGTGAACTCACCTCGGTTTGCTCGGTATGCTAAGATTACTCGCACAAACAATTCAGTCAAAGCCTATATTATGCATGTACACACAATCAATTGATAATCATGTAGTTCAAGTAACAGTCATGATCATAACATGTATTCGAGCAACAATTATCACATAGCATTAAATAGTTATACAAGCCTATGCAAGATATTCAACAATACATATCTAACATAGTTAACCCTTGACAAACTTATTGAGTTACTGTGCAGTTTACCCACTTGACGAGACCCCTTGTTTCATCGTGGTTCCTTAGCGACGAAACCACTATGTTTCGTCGTGCATTCCTTCGGCGAAACCCACCCGTTTCGTCGTGTTTACTCTCGGCGAAACCCACATGTTTCATCGTAAACCCCATCGACGAAACTCTATGGATTCATCGACATGTGTTTCATCGACAAGCAACTGTTACGTCGCGTAACAGTTTCAAACACAGAAAACCCTAATTCTCAACAACAGCCGTTACACAGTAACATTGAACAACGAGTTATCGTACGCCGCAGTAATCATTGATCATCATATATGCAGCCTGTACTCTATGCATAACAGTTTGCTAAACATACATACAATCTACACAATCATTACATATATATACGATTGATAATCATTTAGATCTGTTGGTTCTCTATTACAAAGAATCATCATATGGTTATGATCTAAATAATATGATCAGATTCTACACTAACATTCATTAACGTGCACAACAAATGTAAGATTCATGAAACCCTAATCAAGGCAACATATGGTCGTGATTTCTATAACAAAAGCCTATGTTCACAGAACGTTTCATCAATCAAAAACATATATATAAACATGTATCAATCAGTTAAAGAATCATGAAATCAATTAAACGAAAGTGTTGCTAACCGAGATAGAATGAATAATGGATTGATCGCTAGAGAGGGCTTGGAGAACACAAAGCTGCCGTCACACAGAAGAGAGGGCTCTTGGGTTTTCAATTCTGCTAAAAATGTGACGAGCGAAGCCGTTTCGCGTAAATATACCCACATTAGCGTACTGGGCCCATAGTGGGCTTCGGTGAAAGGCTGCGCCGGAAAAACCCGTGTTTCGTCGAGGTGTGTGTGACGAAAGACACCCTTGGTTTCGTCGAGATGGTTAGCGGCGAAACTCATGTTTCGTCGAGGTTGTTCGGGGTGCAACATTTTAAGATTTCAACTTCTCCACAAGTTAACAGGTTACCAGTTTAAATCACCAAACATATAACATAATAATCACAATACGATTTAACATATTACAAACGTGTATGGTTACAAAACAACAAGTCGTTTAAACAAACAACTTAACAATTAATGTGCAATTAATGGAAGGTGGAATCTTGGAAACTCGAGTTGTCACATTATCCCAACTTGAAAGAAATTTCGTCCCGAAATTTAGCATGCAGTTACTGAGGAAGCTAGTTAAGTTGCGTGGTTTACAGGTTTTCCTGGGGTGTCACATCATCCCCCCGTTGATTTGGAATTTCGTCCCGAAATTCCGCAGTAGCTTCAGCCTCAGCAGTAGTTGCATGGTTTCCGAACAACTGGGGATACTTAAGTTTCATCTGGTCTTCTCGTTCCCAGGTGAACTCTGGGCCACGAAGGGAGTTCCAACGAACTCGAACAAGAGGTATCCTGGTGCGCTTGAGGACCTTAACGTCTCGGTCTGTGATTTCAACTGGTTCCTCGACGAATCGCAACTAGTCGTCGATAGTGAGCTCCTTCAAAGGAACTATGAGGGTCTCATCTGACAGACATTTCTTCAGATTTAACATGTGAAATACGTTGTGAACTCCACTGAGTTCTGCGGGTAGGTTCAACTTGTAAGTGACTTTACCAATTTTCTCAATGATTTTGAACGGTCCGACGTAACGCGGATTGAGTTTGCCTCGTTTACCAAAATGAACTACACCCTTCCAGGGTGAGACTTTGAGTAGCACTTGATCCCCAACCTGGAACTCGAGTGGTTTCCTGCGCTTATCAGCGTAGCTTTTCTGACGGTCACGAGCTGCCACCATTCGTTGTCGTATCTGAGCAATCCTTTCCGTTGTGTCTACTACAAGTTCTGGACCCGTGATCTGACTATCACTCACCTCTGCCCAACAAAGAGGTGATCGGCATTTACGCCCGTACAATGCCTCAAACGGAGCGGTCTGAATACTGGTGTGGTAGTTGTTATTAGATGAAAACTCCACCAACGGGAGATGCTTTTCCCAGTCGTTTCCAAAATCAATCACACATGCCCTAAGCATGTCTTCAAGGGTTTGGATGGTGCGTTCAGACTGCCCATCCGTCTGCGGACGATAAGCGGTGCTCATGTCTAAACGTGAGCCAAAGGACTTGTGCATTGCTTGCCACAGTTCAGAAGTAAAACGCGCATCACGATCGGAAATAATGGAGGTTGGCACCCCGTGCCTCGAAACCACTTCCTTTAAGTAAACGTCTGCTAGAGTAGAGAACTTGTCTGTTTCTTTGATAGCCAAGAAGTGTGCAGACTTTGTGAGTCGATCCACGATCACCCAAATGGTATCATTTCCACGTTGAGATCTAGGCAGGCCAGTAACGAAATCTATGGAAATTTGCTCCCATTTCCATTGTGGTACCTTCGGTTGTTGGAGTAGGCCCGATGGTTTCTGATATTCCGACTTGACTCTTGCACAAGTCAAACATTTGCCAACGTAGGTTGCTATGTGGGCTTTCATGCTAGGCCACCAATACGTAGTCCTGAGATCATGGTACATCTTATCTGAACCAGGATGTACTGAATAGCGAGACTTATGTGCTTCATCCATCACAAGCTCTCGTAGGTTGCCATAGAGTGGGATCCAGATGCGTCCTGTTACATAGTAGGCACCGTCTTCCTTTTGTTCTAATCATTTCCTTGATCCACGTAGGGCCTCCGCCCTAACGTTCTCTGCTTTTAATGCTTCGACCTGAGCATCCCTTATCTGAGTAGGAAGACTAGATTGGATGGTGAGTTGTAACGCACGCACGCATTTAGGTGTGGTCTCCTTTCGAGTGAGGGCATCGGCCACCACATTGGCCTTGCCCGGATGGTACTTGATCGCGCATTCGTAGTCATTCAAAAGCTCGACCCATCGACATTGACACATGTTTAATTCCTTCTGTTTGAAGATATGCTCGAGACTCCTGTGATCGGTGTAAATGGTGCACTTGGTACCGTACAGGTAATGTCTCCATATCTTGAGCGCAAAAACAACTGCTCCCAGCTCCAGATCGTGAGTAGTGTAATTCCTCTCGTGAACTTTGAGTTGGCGCGATGCATAAGCAATGACTTTATCCCGTTGCATCAACACACACCCAAGACCCTAAATTGACGCGTCACAATAAACCACGAAATCGTCTGTGTCCTCTGGCAATGAAAGAATTGGTGCGCTACATAGTCTATTCTTCAAGTGCTGAAATGCTGATTCCTGTGCATTACCCCAACGATAGGTGACTCCTTTCTGAGTTAGTGAGGTGAGAGGTTGTGCAATCTTGGAAAAATCCTTGATGAACCTTCTGTAATAACCTGCCAAACCCAAGAATTGGCGAATTTCTGTTGGTGTGCGAGGTGCAGGCCAGTTCTTGAATGAGTCTACCTTGGATGGATCAACATGAATCCCATCCTTGTTTACCACGTGGCCTAGAAAGTGGATTGACGAAGCCAAAAGTCGCATTTCGAAAACTTGGCATACAATTGTTCTGTTCGAAGGAGTTCTAAGATAAGCCGTAGATGGTACTCGTGTTCTTCCTGACTCTTAGAATAGATCAGGATGTCGTCGATGGATACAATAACAAACTTGTCCAGGTAGGGCTTGCACACTCTGTTCATAAGATCCATGAAGACTGCTGGTGTGTTTGTCAATCCAAAAGGCATAACCAAGAACTCATAATGCCCATAACGAGTCGTGAATACTGTCTTAGAGATGTCCTCGTCTCGGACTCTCAGTTGATGGTAGCCTGACCTCAGGTCAATCTTCGAGTAGTAGCTCGACCCTTGCAGCTGATCGAATAAGTGATCAATGCGTGGAAGAGGATAGCGATTCTTCACGGTCACCTTGTTGAGTTCGCGGTAGTCGATGCACATTCTGAAGGTACCGTCTTTCTTCTTCACGAATAATACTGGAGCTCCCCAAGGCGAAGAGCTAGGACGAATAAAACCCTTATCGAAGAGTTCTTGTAGTTGCGCGGACAGTTCTTCAAGTTCTGATGGAGCTAAACGATAAGGTGCACGAGCTATAGGCGCTGCTCCAGGAGCTAGCTCGATTTGGAACTCAACCTGACGATGAGGTGGAAGACCAGGTAATTCCTCAGGAAATACCTCAGGAAAATCATGTACAATCGGGATATCTTCTATCTTCTTCTCTGTGACAGCCCTCACTAAACCAGGTATCCGTACGACTTAATTAACTATTAATTGTTGCCTAATTACTGTGCTTAACTGAGATTCCTGATGAACTGCTACTTGACTGTTGATACTTGTACATATTTGCATCATACTTTGATTTCCGTCACTACATTATTTACTTGCTGAACTCTAGTGACAAACATGATGCACAATAGCACAGTAGCATTTGAACGGATAACCTATTGAACATGCTGATATAGCTAGCATCAGGCAGACACTGCCTCTAAAGGCCTGAATGAGCCAGAAATATTTTACTACACCCATAGTGTGTGTAGGGATACAAGGGTTGTTAAACTGCGTCTCTAGGAATAAGATGTAATGATTGGATGTGCCTAAAACGTACTCTAAGCACGAAACATAGCACTTTTATCAGCATACTAGCTTCTAGCTAACTAATAAAGTGCCAAAACATGAGGAAATATTCCTGACACTTTGCAGAATAAATTGTGTCGCTAAAGATATTATTTACGACGCTTAAAAGATTACTTAAGCACTTTAACGGATTACTATCCAACCGAACAACCGGACTATACCCGGAACATAAAAATATTGCCAGAAATATTATTAGTCTTTTTCTGAGCCAGTTAGGGTCCCTGATTACCCTAACACCCGCTTTATAACACATCATGCAACTAACGGGGTTAATCCCTAAAGTTAACCGACTTAACATAACTAAACACTAACTGAACGATTGGAAACGAACTGGATACCCCCCCCCTCAATGGAATCGGCCAACAAGAGGGAACCAAGAAGTACAACTTTGATTATTATAATGCTAGATGTTTAATATCTAGGGGACACGAGATCCGTTGGACGATAATCCTATTTTTGCCTATAAATACAAGAGCTTAACCAAGAGATTAAGCATCCACTTTTCACGAACACACTCCCCTCTCTCTTGCCTCCCCATTCTCGGCCGAAACCCCTTAGGGTCACCACCATCATTTTCGATTCTTGTTCATCCATTCCAAGTATCTACAAGGCTTTCGGGTTACATATTAGGAGTCTTGAAGCAAGCGGAAGTGGAAGGACCTCGTTTCTTAGCTTTTATCCACCGCATTTTCGACTAGATTCTTCCCTAGCCCCGAGCTAGAGGTATAATGTTTAAAACTCACTCTCGATCATATCTAAAGTGGTTAATATGAGTTATAACGGTTAAAATGTGGAAACCCACCTTTTGAATCTCTAAAGTCTACTAAAACTTGAATTTTGTTGGTTAAAAGCTCATAACATGTGTAAAAGTTGTAGTATTTGAATATGTTGATTGTTGAGGCCCGATCTACGTTGTGGTGGCTCTTATCATCGTTTAACCCGACTTTGTTAAGATCATAGATCTTGACATAAGCTTGTTTCTGTCGGTACGAGGGTTAAAAGGTGAAACTCCACCACACGAGAAACATGAACTTGTGTAAAAGTATTATTACTAGTAAAATGGTGTTTAAAACTAGCGGATCTACGTATCTGCAAGTGGTATTTTCGTAGAACCAAGTGTCGAGAAAATCATGTTTTATAAAAGTCGGGTGACATACTAACAAAGGTGATTTTACAAACCACAAGTGTATAAACACTTGTGAAATAAGAAGTTTCGACAAAATATCAATCTTTGAGAAAGATGACGGGAAGTTGTAAAGGATGATTTGTTCTAAAAACGGGTTTTTTACAAGACCAAACTATTTTATACATAGATCCACTAAATATAAGGAGATCTACACTATAGTTTTCAGAAAAACTAAAAGTTCATGTAATAATGCGATTTTACATACTTGTCGACTAGTTTGATGTGTTGAAAACTAGTTGATGTGTTGGAAATTGATTGGTTGATTTAAAGAAGTGTTGAAGTGATTTTGTAAAAGAAAATGATACGCTTGAAAGCGTGGCCACCTCCAGTTACAGGGGAAACTCTGGCGAAATTTTTCTAAAATCTAACACTTAGAATTATTTACAAGTGTTAGACTACTTTTGACATATTTTCAAAAATAATTCGCCATGACTTTATTTACAAATATTCGGAGGTGGGATTTTCACAAAACTAAACGTGATAAATATATATTCGGTAAATATATTTTTCACCACACTGTTTATGATTATTTTGTGAAAATACATAAATATTATTTTTAGAATAAAAATAATATTTACAAACGTTGACGAACCCAAAATAATACAAACGCTTACACGACGAACGTATAAGTTACACCGGTAATTACTATTACCGCTTAATCGTTAAAACGTAACTTACGCTTTATACGGAAATACTCATAAACGCGTATTTTGTCAACGTATTATTTTGGAAAGTATTAAGTGAAGAGAAAATATAATATTTTTGAGAAAAATATTTATATTTTGGAATGAGAAGTAAAAATATATTAAGTGGGACTTAATGAGATGATACGAATACACATGTATTAAATCCCCCATCCTTGGGAAGGAAAGTAAATTACCAAGTATATACAAGGAACGGTTGTCTAACTGTATCCCCGAAAATGTAAACTATAAAGCTAAGGCACGGCCATCCGTCTAATAGTATTAGCACATGTAGGTCGTTGCACAGCTGCCTGATATTTGGAGTACTTGGTATAGCGACGCACTGACTGTGAGTTCATGTCCCCCTTTTCTCTTAACTCTTTTCAGTTTTATAAACTGCGGGGGTGAAATACATGTTACTATGATTATGAAATACTTGATACATGGTATGGTTAGCGTAAGGAGGGTTACTACTTAGATCATGTGAGTGGGTAGGCGGAAACTGGAGGCCATTAATCCTCATTGTAGGACCGAGGGACGTAAGCGGTAGATCTATCTGGGTGTAGCGAGCCCAACTCCAGGTCCAGCATAACGGACCTCGGGGTGACTTTGTGCCCGACGCAAAATCCGCTAGGTTTGAGTCTTCCTACTTGCACTTCACACATATCAATGGCCTTGCAAACCATTGGTGATCTCTTTTTCCTTATTTGCTACATACCAGGGTTTTTGATAAATACAAAGGTTTATTTACTCACTTTCGCATGAACTCGCTCAACATTATTGTTGATTTTTCAACTTACATGTATTTCATGGAATTAAAGATCTGGCACGGTATGGCATGTTTTCCGCTGCATAAGTCACCAGGGTCATCCAGGGTTCGGGGAATGTGACTCTTTCCTGGACAAGTCACAGTCCTTGAATCATGTTTATGTTATGTTTGGGTTTGTAATGTTTAGACAAGTTTATGGTTGTTGGGTGTTAACCCGTTAAGACAATGTTTTGATTTTATTTTAATGGATGATCTTGCATATTTTTAATTCATATAGCTTGTTATGATTAAGCTATGGTATTAAGAAGTCACACCAAATTAACCACGCTTCCGCAAAGCCAGGGTGTGACATTCTCTTTCTTCGAGGTGTCAGTAACGAGGGCTAAAATAGCAGTGTGGCCCTTTCGCAAACACTTCTGGGCCTTAAGGAAAGAAATGATGCCCACCACGGCACCACTCTTATCACCATGAATCACTAAAGGTTCTGTATCTGAACGAGGAATGCAGACGATCTTCTCCATGCAAAGGATCTCTACTCGATGTTGCGATAACCAATCCATACCAATAACAATGTCGAAACTACCCAAAACGATAGGAATGAGATCGATAGAGAAGGTCTGACCAGCTAAGATGAGATTACAACCCTTAACTATGTGTGTGGCCTCTAAACTTTTACCATTTGCTAGCTCTACCATGTGCTTGGTGTTTAAAAGTGTTGGTGTGCGCTTTAACATTTGACTAACTTTTAAGGACACATAACTGGTATCGGCACCCGAATCAAATAAAACATTAACATAAAAGTCATCCAGTAGAAACTTACCCATCACGACGTTGGGGTCATTCCTAGCATCACCCTGACCAATCACGAATGCACGGCCCCGGGCGCCATTGTTCCCATTGTTCCCCCGTTGTTATTTCCGTTGTTGTTCCCGTTCCCCTGATTGTTGTTATTGTTCTGATTCTGGTTCAACTGGGGGCAGTTTCTCTTGAAGTGACCTTCAGCCCCACACTGAAAGCATCCCCTGTTACCCTGCTGTTGCTGCGGCTGATTCTGTGGAGTCTGCTATTGCTGTTGATGATTCTGATTCACAGGTCGTGCGCCCCTGCAGTCCTTTGCTTCATGATCAAACTTGTTACACTTCAGACAATGACCCTTGTTGCACTGCCCACTGTGATGCTTTTTGCATCGGTTGCACTTGGGGTGGTTTCCCCTATATCCACCCTTCCCTTGACTACCAGAAGATTGCTGACCAGGACTCTGGTAGTCATTAGTCTTTCACTGCTGAGACTGAGACTGAGCCGATGTTGAACCCTTGCTTGAGACTCCATCCCATTTGCGCTTGTTGTCGCTGGGGGCATCAGAAGTAGTAGTGGCTGTAGCAGTAGTACCAATACGCTTGGGTAGTTTGTTCTGTTCCACCGCCTGATCAGTGAGACGATGAGCAAGTCGAGTGACTTGCTGGATGGTGCCAAGATTAGCCGCGGTCACATGATTCTGAATTTCTAGCACAAGACCCTTGAGATACAGCTCAATGCGTTTGATGGGAGGGTGTACCATAGTAGGACACAAGATTGCCAACTCATTTGAACTTTTCGTATACGCTTCGATTTCTGACCCCGTCATCTTTAAGTTGAAAAACTCCACCTCTAGCTTGTGGATGTCGTCGTGACTACAATACTCTTCCTTGATCAGTTCCTTGAAATCATTCCATGGGGTGGCGTTAGCAGCAACAATCCCCAGCATTTGAACCTGAGCGTTCCACCACGTGAGCGCTATACCTTCAAGGGTACCAGTAGCATACTTCACTCTACGAGCCTCAGGGCATTCACACATCTCGAAAACAGACTCGAGCTTCTCGAACCAATGGAGGAGGCCTACCGCTCCTTCAGTGCCACTGAAAGTAGTAGGTCGGCAGTCCATAAAAGTTTTGAAGGTACATGCAGGAGGCTGAGCATGTTGACCTGTCGTGTGCGCAAGAAGAGACAAAATTGAACACAAGTGTTGGTTCACGAGAGTAGGATCTAAAGATCCTAGAGTAAGTTGCAATGACAGGTTATACCTCCTGCCTGAGCGGCTGCGAGTGCTGCAGTAACTTGTTCATTGATTAGAGCCGTTAGCTGGGCTTGAGTTAGGTTAACGCGTCCACTCATGATCTTCATACCAAAGGAAACATGAGTGAGAGATGTTCGCGAAAGTGCGATGACAGAAGAGAGTTAGCACACATGTGTTTTCAAACAACAGTTGTTACGTTCATCTAAGCATACCATGAGCAAAATTCTATGTAACTAGCAAGTAGGCAATAAAAACTTAAACCATACCACCTATAGCGTTGAGTCTTGTACGTGGAGCGAAGCGTTGTTGTGGATCGTTGAGCACTGTACAAGTTATAGTCTAGTTTTACCATAAACTTTTCCCTTTTTAAAACCAAATTCACTATAACCAATGGCTCTGATACCAATCTGTCACACCCCCAAAATCCACAAGCGGAGTATCACCGCAGGAGGTGTGACATGACCAGGATCAAGCCACCAATCATATTGAACAATATAGTAAAGTAAATAAAAGTACAACCACACAATAAAATTGGTGTTCAAAACAAGTTACTCAAGTTTAAGTTAATCAGCGGAAGCATAAAATGTAAAAACCAAAACATAAGTCATAAGTTCATAAAGTTTAGCATGGCACACAACGGTCCATGTCCCACAACGACTCCTCCTGCTCGTGCAAGCTCCAGCCAAGCATCTAACGACCTGCAAGGCATGTAACAACGAGTCAACAACAAAGTTGAGCGAGTTCACAGTTGGTTGTTTAGTTTTACCAGTTTGTTTTGAAATCATATGCTCTTTCGTAAACCACGAGTTAACCAGTAACCTTTTGTTTCCCAAACCATAGCCATAAACAGTGGGGGCTTCCCATGTGAACCACTAGACCGTACCATATCGACTACTAACGAAATATAAGTTGTGCCCTACATTAGTGTCTATCATGTAGGATCGTGTAGATGACCCGAACGAGTCGTTCAGAGAGGTTATGATCTATTTCAGGTGCGAAAAACAACAAATAGACTTAGATACAGCTAAGACTTCCTTATAATCACTGATTAGATTGATATAATCACAATTACAATCAGTCTTCACACCGGCAGCACTTCGGTATGGAATTCGACAAATCGTTACTATGATTTCGCTCCTAATGACTATATATAGTATCCTTGATTCCGCTCGAAAGAACACAACAATAGTTGGAGCGGAATTAACACCTTGTGATTTCGCTTGAAACATGCACATGCAGTTTCGAGCGGAATCATCAAGTTCGAGCAAAATCAGCTTCTAAAACACACAAACTTTCCTATTTTCTCGATCTACGAGCCCTGATCTATACAATCTAATCTAAGACTCGATACAAGATGAAGTCGACAGATGTATGCACTAACAGACTCCCCCTCAGATGTTGACGAGTCGTACGTGTCGAGTCTTTGCAACTTCAGTCTCTATCAGTCTCTGGGCTTCACTCTCTCTTTCTTCTCTTGTATGTCTTCAAACTCCCCCTTGCGATATGCTGGCATTCCTTAAGTTCATCAGCATCATCAGCTTCAGGATCGTTGTCTGGCTTTCACAGGTCCATGATCGTTGCCTGACCTTCTTCAATCAAAGTTCTCAGGTATCGTAACCTGGCTCTTTAGAACACAAGTTTTCTTAGGACCGATCAACCTGGCTTACTATCACACAGATTTGATTCCAAGATCGTCACCTGGCTCTCTTCCAACTCAGAATATTTAAACTCAGCTCATACTTAAACCTGCATAAACTCTACCTCAAAGTAAATTTCACTCATTTACACATTTCAAATATAGAGACATGCACTAATTTACATTCTCCCTCAAAACCAAATAGAATGATTTTTCTCATATAAATCTAATGAACCAGTTGAAGATTTGATTAAAATACAATCAATTAAAAACAAACTCCCCCTCAAATTATGCTCATCATGTTTAGTACTTGGAATTTTGAAAATCAGCTTTTCAATACCAGTTGTCGAAAATCTTTTTGGATTTTTCAAAATTTATGCTAAAACACACTAAAATCTTTTTGGATTTTGAAATAAGAGAAATGTAATGCAGTAAAAAAATATTTACATACAATATTTTTGTGAGTTTGTGTAAGAGGATCATATCAGTCTATGAGACAATATCACCAACACCATTAAGCTTCATTTCATTTTAAGTTCTAAACAATTCACCTAGATTGTCAGTATATTGGTCCATTTAAATTTTCACACAAAGTTCAACTGATCCGAGATACGATATTAATGTCTTTAAGCACTTAAACTTATTCACGTGTCCCACTACTTGAATATACTCCCGTATCCAGATCCCAATATTCAGTCTTACAGGTGAGTATACCTAGATGATATCTGTAAGGGGTTAGATGCGAAACCATGAAAGCTCAGGTCAGAACTTCCGTTCAGCAGAGAGATGACGGTTCGACTTTAGGTGTGTCCCCTTTAGAGGATCTTTTGTTTCAACAACAATGACTATCAATTTTATTGTTACATCAATTTGCTGAGGGCGGTGCTATATTTCAAGCTTTTGCGGAAAGTATTATACGGGGACTAGGTCAGAATTTCCATTCAGCAGAAGTCCCGGGATAATACCCCAGATATCACTAAGCATAAAGACCTAGTATCTCAGAAAGATGGACCTTTCAAACAAGATTTCAGGGGTTACCTACATATCCAAGAAATGTTACCCATGAAATAAGCAAGTTTGAATTTAGGTTAGGTTTATATCTCGTCACAATCTACTAAATGTGCAAAAACCTACTGACATATCCGCAGTGAGATTGTTTATCACATTTTATCTTTACATTTCTTTAGCATGTTGTGACAGTCCACTGATGTACTATCATTTCCTCTTTTTACAACAAAACTCTTTTTACATTTTATCATGTTTTTGTTGTTTTATCAATATTTTTCAAATAAAAAATGAGTTTTGTGCTTTTTCAAATTTTCTAATGTTTTTGGATTTTCTAAAATTTCTTACTCCCCCTAAAATACAAACACATTAAAGAAAAAATGAAAATAAACTGTACAGAAACTTGACAACCGACATCGAATCACCTCAGATCGCCATTCACTTGGCATAAACAATCAGAACTCCCCCTTTCAACAAACTATTTTCTCATTATGATTTCAAAACACTTAAGTTTGTTTTAATCAAAATGATTTTTCCGAAAAATAAGTTTAGTTGATTTTACCACTTGTAGGGATACCATTAGTAGGTTTGGGGTTATGGTTCATCATCTTGTCTTTCAATCACATGTATGAAGATTACATCAAGTTCAAATTAATGACCTTGACGAATCACTTGTACCACTTGTAAAAAATACAAACACCTGACCCATGTGTAGGAAACAAACATCTACACACGTCATTTTACCAATCAAAGATGCCGATTCCTGCTTCTCACTTTCCAACCTGGAAGCTCCGGCATAGTCCTTCAACCTGTAAAATTTAAACAATTTTAAAACTCTTCAAAAACAAAACAATTACAATAAGAAGGATGCCGATTCCTGATCCACGATTACAAACTTGGGATCTCCGGCAAAGTCCTGATGTTCAGGGAAAGAGAATTTCCACCCAAGTCTTTTCATACTTAAGTGTTTTCAATTCTTGCTCAGTTGGGTTGTAAGTTGCCTTTTTAGTTGCATAAAAATATTTAACCCCTTTTGCTTTCCCATCAAGCATTTTCCCAAAATTTTTTTTAACATTTCCATTGAAAACTTTCTCGACATCAAACTCATTCTTCTCGGAGTAGCACTGATCCGAGATTTCAACGTTACCAATTTTCTGTTTAACTTTCTCAAACTTCACTGATGGAAATTCATCATCATTCACTGAATTTCTTACCTTAACCTGTGGCTCTTCTGGCTTTGTGGAACCAGATTCATCGCCGACTTTCTCAACCATTTTCTTAACAACCTACACTTGGTTGTCTTTTACTTTCTTTTTATAAAGATCATTCTTTGAACATTTGTCACACCCCCAAAATCCCACCTGCGGAGTACTACCGCTTGGAGGCGTGACTGACCAGGATCCAGCCACCAATCATACTGAACAAGCATATAAGTAGTTATAAAAGTTTAACCATCACGATTGGTGTTTCAAAACAAACAAGTTAAGTTGCAAGCGGAAGCATAAGTTTAAAGTTATAACATAAGTTCAAAAGTTCCAAGTTTAACATAGCACGTAGCAATCCCTGTCCCACAACGATCCTCCTCCATGCAAGCTCCCACTGAGTACCTATGGTCCTGCAAAGCATGTAGTAACGAGTCAACAACTAGTTGAGTGAGTTCACGGGTGGGCGTTCGTTTTAGTTGTTTCGAAAACAGTTTACTTTAACTGGCATCCTGCCGTGGGGGTTACCCCATAGTTTAAAAACGTGACATGTTCGTTCCCAGTTACTCCGGCACTCCGGCCGTGGGGGCTACCCCATGTAGTTATCAGGCATTTCGGCCGTGGGGGCTACCCCATGTACATCATCTGGCTCTCCAGCCGTGGGGGCTACCCCATGTGTATCATCTGGCTCTCCAGCCGTGGGGGCTACCCCATGTGTATACTAGACTCGTTACCGTATCGATTGCTGACTGTAGTCATGTTTATGTGCCCTGAAAAACATCAATGTCTATCATCATTGACGTGCCCCAGATCCATTAGTTCACGCCCGTCCTCTGCGGCACGGTGTGAGGCTTGTCAGACCTAAATAGCGCTATCTAACTAATGACCCGCTCGCCATTGGCCCGGCGATTAGTCGATACAAAAAGGAGGGACTTCGTGATAGAGTTTTAGTCTAGTACGTTTATCCGTCCATCCGGACGAGGAATCACATTCCTGAACCACTGACGTCCTACCCAAGGTAGACGAGGAATCCACGTTCCTTAACCCCGTTCCCAACCCAGGGAATCCCATACTTTGTAAAGGGTGTGAACTCACCTTGGTTTGCTCGGCAGTTAATCACAGAAAGTCAATCAAGTCGCAAGTAGTCAATAACGTCCTAACACGGATATCACGTATAATCAGATTCGAACCAAGTAGTGCACAAATGTTCAACACGTTTGGCAAGCACGTTTAGCAGTAACAGTTAACAGTCAACAGTAGCACATCCGGTTCACAAGTTACTTAGGCCCAAACACGTAAAAGCAGTTAACACAGAAGCCCATCAGTCTGGCCCATTAACTAAGGCCCAAAAAGTGTGGTCTCGAGTCGCAACCGGACTCGCAAGCATGGTCTCGAGTCATGCTGTGTGTTGATCATGGATGGTTGCGAGTCGCAACCGGTGTCGCAACTATGGTTTCGGTTCATCATGCTGAGGTCTCGAGTCGCAACGGGACTCGTAACCTGTGGTCTCGGCTTGTCCTGTTATGGTTGCGAGTCGCAACCGCGTGGTCTCGAGTCATCACGCTGTGGTTGCGAGTCGCAACTGCGTGATTGCGAGTCGGTAGCAGTCGTTTTCAAGTTCACGTGTTGATGCAGATGTAGTCAGATTAAGGGTACAATATAATCAGGCCCAAATCCGGAAATAACCAATAGAATTCCACTAACATATTTCCTAATCAGGCTATTAGTCAAAGATGGATCAAAATCACAAGGGTTTCCAATCTTCAACTATCATTCAAGGTGTTCTTCAAATATTCATAACCATATTCATCAAGATCATAACATTTTTAACACTTATTCAACCAAACTATGAACAACCCTCAAAACACTTAAACATAACACACAACTCGGTTTCCATATATGTCCGATTTCATCACAAGTGCAACCCGATTTCATCATTCATTTTTTTTTTTTAACATACAATGAATCTATTTTCAACATCAAGCATTTAGACACAATATCACAACTCATCTTTTAACATATGTTAACCGGTTATCAACATTGTGCATATTAGAATCATCATAAACATCAAGAACATCATGTAATTTCTAACCATAAACATCATCTTATTCATTCATCACAAAACACAACAAAAATCAACCATAAACATGAGAGATACTAACCGGTTGGTGAGGTGTGTGTGTGTGTCGATCCAAAGTTCCAAATCCGAGAGTTCTTGTGCCAACCGAGTGGATCCGAGAGTCTTGGAAATGTGTTTGTGTGCTAGAGTTCTAGTGGGAGAGAAGATAGAAGTGTGTGTGTGTTCTAATGTTCAACAAAATGGCAAAACTAACTAAGGTGTGGTATATATAGTCAAGTTCCAAGTGTGTGCACCCTTAGTGGGTTTCGGCTAAGGGTTTTCGGCCCAATGGCCCAACCGGCCAAAGGTTCTCGGCCCAAGGCCCAAAACCGATTACTATACACTCGAGACCTCATGGTCTCGAGTCGGGTTCTTGGTTCTCGGGTTGGGTTCTCGGTTCACATAAAACACGTACACATATATATATATACAAATGCACACATAACAAAGCACTTATCACATAAAGATTCACGTTATCATTAAGTTTAACCGGACAGCTAGTCACATAATGTACAAGCAAGTTACAACGAAAGGTTCTAAATTTCGAGTTGTCACATCATCCCCAAGTTGAAAGAAATTTCGTCCCGAAATTTGACGGCACTCACTGAGGAAGCTAGTCAAGTTGTAAGGTTTTCCCGTTTTTCCTGGGGTGTCACATCCACCCCCCGTTGATCTGGAATTTCGTCCCGAAATTCCGTAGCTTCAGCCTCAGTAGCGTTTGTACTGTTCTCAAACAGTTGGGGATACTTTTGTTTCATCCGATCTTCGCGCTCCCAGGTAAACTCTGGGCCGCGACGTGAGTTCCAACGAACTCGAACAAGAGGTATTCTAGTGCTCTTGAGGACCTTAACATCCCGGTCCGTGATCTCGACAGGTTCTTCGACGAATTTCAACTGTTCGTCGATCGTAAGTTCCTTCAGAGGAACTACGTGCGTCTCATCTGACAGACACTTCTTCAGATTCGACACATGGAAAACGTTGTGAACTGCCCCGAGTTCTGCTGGTAATTTCAGTCTGTAGGCCACCTTGCCTATTTTCTCAAGAATCTCAAAAGGTCCAACGTACCGTGGGTTGAGTTTGCCGCGTTTACCAAAACGAACCACACCCTTCCAGGGTGAAACTTTGAGTAATACCCGCTCCCCAACCTGGAGCTCAAGTGGCTTCCTGCCCTTATCGGCGTATGCCTTCTGACGGTCACGAGCGGCCGCCATGCGTTGTCGTATTTGAGCAATCCGCTCAGTAGTGTCTACCACATGTTCTGGACCAGTGATTTGACTATCCCCCACCTCTGCCCAACAGAGGGGTGACCGGCATTTACGTCCGTACAATGCCTCAAACGGAGCAGCTTTAATGCTGGTGTGGTAGCTGTTATTATACGAAAATTCCACAAGTGGCAGATGCCTTTCCCAGCTGTTGCCAAAGTCGATTACACAAGCGCGAAGCATGTCTTCTAATGTCTGAATAGTTCGCTCGGACTGCCCGTCCGTCTGTGGGTGATACGCTGTGCTCATATCTAGACGTGAGCCAAAAGACTTGTGCATTGCCTGCCACAGTTCCGAAGTAAAACGTGCATCTCGATCAGAGATGATAGAAGTGGGCACCCCGTGCCTCGAAACAACTTCCTTGAGGTATATTTCCGCCAGAGTGGAGAACTTATCCGTTTCCTTGATTGCCAAGAAATGTGCGGATTTCGTGAGTCGATCCACGATCACCCATATAGTATCGTTTCCGCGCTGTGATCTAGGTAGGCCAGTAACGAAATCCATGGAAATTTGCTCCCATTTCCATTGTGGTATCTCTGGTTGCTGAAGTAGGCCTGAAGGTTTCTGATATTCCGTCTTGACTCGCGCACAAGTCAAACACTTGCTGACGTAAGTTGCTATGTGGGCCTTCATGCTAGGCCACCAATACGTGGTTTTAATATCGTGGTACATCTTGTCCGAACCAGGGTGTACCGAGTAGCGAGATTTGTGCGCTTCATCCATCACAAGTTCTCGTAAGTCGCCATAGAGTGGGACCCAAATGCGTCCTGTTACATAATAAGCACCGTCTTCCTTCTGTTCTAAGCGTTGCCTTGACCCGCGTAGAGTTTCAGCTCTAATGTTCTCTGGTTTCAGTGCTTCTATCTGAGCAGCTCGTATTTGTGAAGGTAGACTAGAATGGATCGTGAGTTGTAAAGCTCTTACACGCTTAGGCGTAGTGTCCTTTCGACTGAGGGCGTCCGCCACTACATTGGCCTTGCCCGGGTGATACCTGATAGAGCACTCGTAATCATTCAGCAGCTCGACCCATCGTCGCTGCCGCATATTCAGTTCCTTCTGCTTGAATATGTGTTCTAAACTTCTGTGGTCGGTGTAGATGGCGCACTTGGTTCCGTACAGGTAATGCCGCCATAGTTTAAGTGCGAAAACAACAGCTCCCAGCTCTAAATCATGTGTCGTGTAGTTCTTCTCGTGAACTTTAAGTTGTCGTGAGGCGTAAGCTATGACTTTATCTCGTTGCATCAATACACAACCAAGACCTTGAATTGATGCATCACAGTAAACCACAAAATCTTCTGTGCCCTCTGGCAGTGAAAGGATAGGTGCACTGCAAAGTCTATCCTTTAGATGCTGAAAAGCTAACTCTTGTGCATTTCCCCAATGATAAACAACGCCTTTCTGCGTTAGTAAGGTGAGAGGCTGCGCGATCTTAGAAAAATCCTTAATGAATCTCCTGTAGTAACCTGCCAATCCCAAAAATTGGCGAATTTCCTTTGGTGTGCAAGGTGCAGGCCAGTTCTTAATAGATTCCACTTTGGATGGATCAACGTGAATCCCATCCTTGTTCACCACATGCCCTAGGAAATGGACTTCACGAAGCCAGAAGTCGCGTTTCGAGAACTTTGCGTAAAGCTGTTCCTTCCGGAGGAGTTCCAAAATAAGTCGTAGATGCTGTTCATGCTCTTCTTTACTCTTAGAATAGATCAGGATGTCGTCGATGAAGACTATAACAAACTTGTCCAGGTACGGTTTGCACACTCGATTCATCAAATCCATAAAAACTGCCGGTGCGTTCGTCAGTCCAAACGGCATGACCAAAAACTCATAGTGCCCATATCGAGTCCTAAAGGCCGTCTTAGAGACATCCTCTTCCCGAACTCTCAGCTGATGATATCCCGATCTCAAATCGATCTTCGAATAGTAGCTCGACCCCTGCAACTGGTCGAACAAGTCGTCAATACGCGGTAGAGGATAACGATTCTTCACAGTCACCTTGTTGAGTTCGCGATAGTCGATACACATTCTGAAGGTACCATCCTTCTTTTTCACAAATAGTACTGGGGCTCCCCAAGGTGATGAGCTAGGATGAATAAAACCCTTATCCAAGAGTTCTTGTAGTTGCGTGGAGAGTTCTTCCAACTCTGATGGCGCTAAACGATAAGGTGCACGGGCTACAGGCGCGGCTCCAGGAGCTAGATCAATCTGAAACTCGACTTGGCGATGGGGCGGAAGACCAGGTAATTCCTCAGGGAATACCTCAGGATAGTCGCGTACAACCGGAAAATCTTCTAGCTTCTTCTCCTTCTCTGTGGTGTCAGTAACTAGAGCCAAAATCGCAGTGTGGCCCTTTCGTAAGCATTTCTGGGCCTTAAGAAAAGAGATGACGTTCTCAACAGCACTTTTCTTGTCGCCGCGAATCATGAGAGGTTCACCCCCTAAACCAGGAACACGAACGATCTTCTCGTTGCAAAGAATCTCTGCTCGGTGTTGGGACAACCAATCCATCCCAATGACAACGTCGAAACTACCCAAAACAATAGGAATAAGATCGATAGAGAAGGTCTGGTTAGCGAGAATAAGCTGACAACCCTTGACTACGTGTGAGGCTTCCAAACTCTTACCATTAGCTAGCTCTACAGTGTGCTTGTCGCTCAGGGGTGTGGGAATACGCTTAAGCATCTTACTAACTTCTAGTGACACATAGCTAGTATCGGCACCCGAATCAAATAAGACTGTAACATAAAAGTCGTCGAGAAGGAACTTACCCGTCACCACGTTGGGATCATTCCTTGCTTCACCTTGACCAATCACGAACACACGCCCCCTAGCACCATTGTTGTTGTTCCCATTGTTACCATTCCCCTGATTGTTGTTGTTGTTCTGGTTCAGTTGGGGACAATCCTTCTTGAAGTGGCCTTCAGCTCCACACTGAAAGCACCCTTTGTTGTTACCCTGCTGCTGTCGCTGGTTCTGCTGAGGTTGCTGACGATTCTGGTTGACGGGGTATGCGCTTCTGCAATCCTTTGCAACATGACCAGGCTTGTTGCATCGATGACAGTTGCCCCTGGTGCATGGCCCACTGTGGTGTAGGCTACAACGATTGCACTTGGGGTGATTCCCCTTGTATCCACCATGACTTTGACCACCAGACGACTGCTGACTGGGGCTCTTGTGATCGTCCGTCTTTCTCTGCTGAGACTGAGTTTGCACCGAAGTTGAACCCCTGCTTGAAGTTCCATCCCATTTCCGTTTATCCCCACTAGAAGCACCAGAAGTAGTTGCAGCACCTATACGCTTCGGTAACTTGTTCTGCTCCACCGCTTGGTCAGTGAGACGGTGAGCCAACTGTACAACCTGCTGGATAGTAGTCAACCTCGCTGAAGTCACATGACTTTGGATCTCTGGCACCAAGCCCTTGAGATAGAGTTCAATTCGCTTGTAGGGAGGATCCACCATAGTAGGACACAACAAAGCAAGCTCATGCGATCTCTTAGTGTATGCCTCAATTTCTGATCCCGACATCTTAAGATTGTAGAACTCATCTTCCAGTTTGTGAATGTCGTCACGACTGCAGTATTCCTCCCTGATCATTTCCTTGAAGTTTTCCCATGGGGTGGCGTTGGCAGCAACCAACCCTAACATCTGCACTTGAGCATTCCACCACGTGAGAGCCAAACCCTCGAGAGTACCAGTAGCATACTTCACCTTGCGCGTTTCAGGGCATTCGCACATTTCGAACACAGACTCCAGTTTCTCAAACCAGTGTAGGAGACCTACTGCTCCTTCAGTGCCGCTAAAAGTCGTGGGTCGACAGTCCATAAAGGTCTTAAAAGTGCACACCGGTGCCTGAGCATACTGACCTAAGGTAGGTGAAAGAAAGACAGAGTTTAACACAAAGATTGGTTCACGAGAGTAGGATCCAAATGATCCTAGAACAATTTCGGACTGCAGGATATACCTCCTGCGTGTGCAGCTGCGAGCGCTGCGGCAACTCGTTCGTTGATCAAAGCCGTCAACTGGGCTTGTGTCATGTTAACGCGTCCAGACATGGTTCTTCATAACAAGAGTAATACGTGTGAGAGAGGTTCGCGAAAGTACGATAGTAGGACAGAGTAAGCACGCACGTGTTCAAACAACAGTAGCTATACTAATCAAGCATACCATGAGCAATGTACTACGCAACTAACAAGTAGGCAATATACATACATCATATTACCTAGAACGTCGAGCCTTGCATGAGGAGCGAAGTGTCGTTGTGGACCGTTGAGCACTAAACCGGTTATAGTCTGGTTTTAACAAAAACGTTTCTCCTTTATTAAAACCAAGTTCACTATAACCAATGGCTCTGATACCAATCTGTCACACCCCCAAAATCCCACCTGCGGAGTACTACCGCTTGGAGGCGTGACTGACCAGGATCCAGCCACCAATCATACTGAACAAGCATATAAGTAGTTATAAAAGTTTAACCATCACGATTGGTGTTTCAAAACAAACAAGTTAAGTTGCAAGCGGAAGCATAAGTTTAAAGTTATAACATAAGTTCAAAAGTTCCAAGTTTAACATAGCACGTAGCAATCCCTGTCCCACAACGATCCTCCTCCATGCAAGCTCCCACTGAGTACCTATGGTCCTGCAAAGCATGTAGTAACGAGTCAACAACTAGTTGAGTGAGTTCACGGGTGGGCGTTCGTTTTAGTTGTTTCGAAAACAGTTTACTTTAACTGGCATCCTGCCGTGGGGGCTACCCCATGTTGTTATCAGGCATTTCGGCCGTGGGGGCTACCCCATGTACATCATCTGGCTCTCCAGCCGTGGGGGCTACCCCATGTGTATCATCTGGCTCTCCAGCCGTGGGGGCTACCCCATGTGTATACTAGACTCGTTACCGTATCGATTGCTGACTGTAGTCATGTTTATGTGCCCTGAAAAACATCAATGTCTATCATCATTGACGTGCCCCAGATCCATTAGTTCACGCCCGTCCTCTGCGGCACGGTGTGAGGCTTGTCAGACCTAAATAGCGCTATCTAACTAATGACCCGCTCGCCATTGGCCCGGCGATTAGTCGATACAAAAAGGAGGGACTTCGTGATAGAGTTTTAGTCTAGTACGTTTATCCGTCCATCCGGACGAGGAATCACATTCCTGAACCACTGACGTCCTACCCAAGGTAGACGAGGAATCCACGTTCCTTAACCCAGTTCCCAACCCAGGGAATCCCATGCTTTGTAAAGGGTGTGAACTCACCTTGGTTTGCTCGGCAGTTAATCACAGAAAGTCAATCAAGTCGCAAGTAGTCAATAACGTCCTAACACGGATATCACGTATAATCAGATTCGAACCAAGTAGTGCACAAATGTTCAACACGTTTGGCAAGCACGTTTAGCAGTAACAGTTAACAGTCAACAGTAGCACATCCGGTTCACAAGTTACTTAGGCCCAAACACGTAAAAGCAGTTAACACAGAAGCCCATCAGTCTGGCCCATTAACTAAGGCCCAAAAAGTGTGGTCTCGAGTCGCAACCGGACTCGCAAGCATGGTCTCGAGTCATGCTGTGTGTTGATCATGGATGGTTGCGAGTCGCAACCGGTGTCGCAACTATGGTTTCGGTTCATCATGCTGAGGTCTCGAGTCGCAACGGGACTCGTAACCTGTGGTCTCGGCTTGTCCTGTTATGGTTGCGAGTCGCAACCGCGTGGTCTCGAGTCATCACGCTGTGGTTGCGAGTCGCAACTGCGTGATTGCGAGTCGGTAGCAGTCGTTTTCAAGTTCACGTGTTGATGCAGATGTAGTCAGATTAAGGGTACAATATAATCAGGCCCAAATCCGGAAATAACCAATAGAATTCCACTAACATATTTCCTAATCAGGCTATTAGTCAAAGATGGATCAAAATCACAAGGGTTTCCAATCTTCAACTATCATTCAAGGTGTTCTTCAAATATTCATAACCATATTCATCAAGATCATAACATTTTTAACACTTATTCAACCAAACTATGAACAACCCTCAAAACACTTAAACATAACACACAACTCGGTTTCCATATATGTCCGATTTCATCACAAGTGCAACCCGATTTCATCATTCATTTTTTTTTTAACATACAATGAATCTATTTTCAACATCAAGCATTTAGACACAATATCACAACTCATCTTTTAACATATGTTAACCGGTTATCAACATTGTGCATATTAGAATCATCATAAACATCAAGAACATCATGTAATTTCTAACCATAAACATCATCTTATTCATTCATCACAAAACACAACAAAAATCAACCATAAACATGAGAGATACTAACCGGTTGGTGAGGTGTGTGTGTGTGTCGATCCAAAGTTCCAAATCCGAGAGTTCTTGTGCCAACCGAGTGGATCCGAGAGTCTTGGAAATGTGTTTGTGTGCTAGAGTTCTAGTGGGAGAGAAGATAGAAGTGTGTGTGTGTTCTAATGTTCAACAAAATGGCAAAACTAACTAAGGTGTGGTATATATAGTCAAGTTCCAAGTGTGTGCACCCTTAGTGGGTTTCGGCTAAGGGTTTTCGGCCCAATGGCCCAACCGGCCAAAGGTTCTCGGCCCAAGGCCCAAAACCGATTACTATACACTCGAGACCTCATGGTCTCGAGTCGGGTTCTTGGTTCTCGGGTTGGGTTCTCGGTTCACATAAAACACGTACACATATATATATACAAATGCACACATAACAAAGCACTTATCACATAAAGATTCACGTTATCATTAAGTTTAACCGGACAGCTAGTCACATAATGTACAAGCAAGTTACAACGAAAGGTTCTAAATTTCGAGTTGTCACAACATTCACCAACTTCATAAGTAGAATTTTCAAAAATTTTGAAGTTTTCGGTTGGTGGTTCAACATTAACAACTTTTTCTTTCAGTTTTTCAGAAACTCCCTGTTTTGTCTTGATATTCTTTGGACAATTTGGTGCAATGTGTCCAGCTTCATTACACTTGAAACAGGTTCGAGTTTCTTTTGGGTGAAAAACTCCAGTTCCATTTCTCTTCTTTTCAGCAAGAAACTCTTGGTTTGATTGTCTCCAGAAAGGTTTCTTCTGTTCATCCTCAGCATTTCCACCTGAAACAAATTTTGTTTTTGTATTAGAATTTTTCTCATTTTTATAGTTTTCTGGTAGAATAAAACCAATTCCTTTCTTTCTGAAGCTACCATTATGATTTGGTTTCTTTTGAAAACCAGAACCAGAATTGTAACCCTTTTTCTTGTTTAAAAGTTGTTGAACTCTTGAAGTGTATTTTTTAGGTTTTCCAGTAAGATTTAAGTCTTTTTATATCAGAAATATTAATTTCTATCATTTTGAAAACCTTTTTGATCATGTCAAAACGAATACTTCTTATTGGAAACTCTTTGTTAGACTATAATTCGTCAGAATCATTTAAAGTGTATGCAACTTCAAATGTTTCATCATCCAAATTCAATTTTGATAACAAAAATTCTTTACTATAAGACCGTTTAACCGACGACTTTGGACTGTTGACTGATGGACATGAACCTCCAGACTCAGACTTTGACTCAGACTCCTCATCAGTATCCAACACCTGATCGACCACCTTTTTTTTTAACTCATACTCATGATCAGTGTCAGACGATGTGAAAGTTACGTCAATATTTTCTGGTAATTCATCAGTTGTGTCGGTTTTTAGCTTTATATTGACTTCTTTTTCAACTTGCTCCTCATTTGGTTTTCTGGGAGAATACCCTTCCCAGATTGGAGGCGGACACTTGTTATAGCTAACAGTCGGTTTCTTACCAGTATCCTTCTTCTTTGGCTTGTCATCTTTGAATGCTTCAAAACCTGCAACAGTCGGATAAATTCGATCAATAAGATAATCAGAACTAGAATAACTCTGCAATAAACGTCTGATCCTCTCATTCTCAGTTTTCTCTTTTTCGAACTCTAGCTTCCACTTTGCACTCTCCTCGATGTAGAAGTTGATAGCTTTTTGCTTCGACATCATCATAGCATTCAACATTGTCAAAGCATCCCCTCTTTCAGAGTTAGTCTTTTGAAGACCAGTTACTGTTTTGTTCAAGACATCATAAGACTCTTTCACATAGTTGAGATTGAACAGTAACTGCTCTTTCATCTTCTCATACTCAGCCAGCTTCTCGTCTTTGGCTGCACATTCTTTGCAAGGTTCAAGACACTTTGAACATGGCTTGATGACCTCTACAATCTTTTCAATTTCAACTATCTTTTCAGCTTCGACCACTTTCTCAGCTTCGGTCACTTTTTCTGCTTCACCGACCTGTTCAGTCTCAACAATCTTCTCAGCAACAGTTTCAGATTTCATTTCCTTTTGTTCTTTTGCAGCCCATTTTTCCTTCAGTTTCTCCAAGCGATTTGCAAAATAAAAATGAAAACTTTCAGGAGAAAGATGAGATTTAGCAATGTTAATATGTTTTTCTTCTTCGTCATCACTACTGTCATCTGTTGGCGACTGATCAAATTCTACAGATTTGTCAGAATTATCATCTGAAGAATCAGTATCCGATGGTGTTTTATCAAAAACAATCTTCTTTTCTGAACTATCATCTGAAATTTGTGAACTCTCATCAGATGAAACAGACTTTTCTTCTTCATTCTTCACAGTCTCACCAATAGACTTCATCCATGTGGCAAACATATCTGGTTCTTTAACAATCTTAGCAATGAACGCTTTAAATTCTCCTTTTTCAGGTGCGAGTCGTTCAGAGAGGTTCTGATCTATTTCAGGTGCGGAAAACAAGAAATAGACTTAGATACAATTTAGACTTCCTTTTTCATTAACAAACATATCCCAGCTGAATCCTTCAGGTAACCTTTCATCATCCTGTTTGATCAAACATGCTTTGCTTTTGGGTGATATGTATTTGTTCCAGTTAAAATCCACCAGGCATGCTCTCTTAGAATCCTCGATCACTTTTCTACCATGACCCACCTGTGGTTCTTGATGTTGTTGCTGACCAACCTGTTGGTATATGGCCTTCCGGTAGTAGTCATCTTTTCCAAACGGATTCTGAGCATCATTTTCCTCTCTGTTCTTGCATTCTCTTTTGAAATGACCTTTCTCCCTGCATCGAAAACAAGTAACTTTAGATTTATCAAAACCTAAAGTAGAAACATGTGCATCAAGAAAATCATTTCTCCCAGTAATCAGCTTGAACTTCTCAGCTCTTCTAAGGACACTAGCTAGACACCATTTGATGTCCATTAGCTTCATCTCTTCACCGTTTATCTGATTGTAATCCTTCTTTAGCAGTTTCCTCAGAACAGCTTTGACCATCTGGAAGATTCAAGGCAATGTTGCATTGTATCACACAACCACTTCCACTTTTCGTGCTCTGAGAACTGAAACTTGAAGTTGGACTCTTTGGATCAACAGTCGGGTATGAAGAGAAAACACCGCTGCTTTTAGGACTTTGATCAACCTTTTCCGAAGAATCTCCAGCACTAAATGCAGTTTGTATTTTCGGACTTCTCTCAACCTTTGGAACACTGCCTTTGTAATATATCTTTACATCTTGTTGACCACTTGGACTGTTCATCCTCGCGATCTTTTGCTGTTCCAGATCCTGACTATGACAACTCGAGTTTTCGACCTTTGTTGGCTTTGACCGCTTAATTGTTTGTTGACTCTTAATTGTTTGACTTGGCTCGTATCAATACACGTGGTGTTATATTGAAACGTATTATGATTGTTGGATATGTTGTGTGCTATATGGTAAAACGTGTTATGTTAGTGCATGAATGAGATTTACTGTTGTTGTAAAATATAGCATAGCTTATTGCAAAACACTTAGACTGTCCCACCATCAAACAACTCGACGGAACAGAGTTGTGATTCGCCAAACACTCTTTAACGAATCAAGAGGGTGATCCGTCAACCGTAGCTCGACGAAACAGGATATGTTTCGCCGAGCCCAGATTCGCCGAAGCCCATTACGGGCCCAAAACGTGAAATTGTGTATATAATCGTGTAACGACTCCTGTTTCACACTCTTGGCAAAACCGAAACCCTAGAGCTCTCCCTTTGTGTGACGGCAACCTTGTGTTCTCTCAGGCCTCCCCTAGCGATCAAACCATCCTTACAAATATCCCGGTTAGTGTGATTATTTACGTGATTGTTTTGTATGCATTGTGTTGATGATGTCGATTACAGATTCTAACAAACAAGTCATATTGATGAGAATACGTGATGGGTAGAACTGGATTTAATGATGTTTATGTCGGGTTAATGATTGTTAATCTTGTTGATTTAATACGGATCGAATAGGTGTTATGGTTATGAATCTATCTACGTTTAACTAACCTGCGAATCATGTATCGATTAGATGATGATTGTATGATGAATGATTTCTGTATGATTGCGGTTTGATGATTGACGGCAATTAGGGTTTCCTGTAATATTGCGTAACTGTTGGAATTGTAACTGATCTGATTAACGTAACTGATATCTTCACGAAATAGAATCTTTGGCGAAACAGAAAGGGTGTTTCGCCAAGGGGTAGTTGACGAAACAGAGAGGGTGTTTCGCCAAGGGAAGTCGACGAGACAGAATCTTGTTTCGCCAAAGGGTGGTTGACGAAACAGGGTATGTTTCGTCAATCTGTGTTTCGCCGACTTGAATAATTTGCACAGTAATCTGACTTAACTCTGTTAGAAGTTAACTGAGATATTTAACTGCTGTTAAGTGATACACATGACTTATATGAGCTTGAATGTGTACAATGTGCTACTTGGTGATTATCGATGCATTGTCCTTTGTGATTACACATACGTGCCAACTTCATGAATATCAACTGATCAAACACATGTGAATAATTAGGACTTGACTGATTAAGTGTGAGCGAGTAGTTAATCTTACCGAGCAAACCAAGGTGAGTTCACTGCATTTCTCAAGCATGCGTCCCGGTGGTTTGGGACAACTAGTAAACGTTTGGAAAGGGAATCTTGGGTAAACAATGTAATTGGGTCTTGGTTATTGTACATGGGATCGATCATTACCAATGCTTGGTTAGGGGCATTGGGGACTGGACACACTCCAGGTTATTGAGGGATACACTTCCCGGATACATATGGGCACACTCCCTAGGGTATCTCAACAAGTTATAAACCGCATCAAATCATAACGCTGAACTGACTTAACATATACCCGGTAACAAAACACGTTAACTAAACTTTGAACTCACCAGCGTCGTCTGACACACTTGTCTGCATGTTTGCAGGTCGTTAGAATACAAGACATGGACTTGCTATCTGGGAGTGCTGGAGTGGTCATGGATCGAGGCTATTGGATTACTTATATTTGATACTTTGGTTTTGAGTATTATTATGAAACAATTGCTAAACGATTTATCACATGCTTCCGCTATACAACTCTTTGGGAATTAATATTATGTTTGACATTTTCTATTGGTAATTAATGACATGTTTATTTAAATAATTATCATTGGTTCAATGTGATTGGTGGCTCAGACTCTGATGCGTAACACGCCTCGCGGAGTTCCCGCATGTGGTATTTTGGGGGTGTTACAGTTTGGTATCAGAGCCACTGGTTATAGTGAACTAGGTTTTAAAACTTTTTATAAAACCAGACTATAACCGAATGCCTTCGAAGAATCGATCATGACACTCAGCTCAAGATCGCAAGGTTCGTCTTCTGTTTAATTTATGCATTACATCCTTAGTAGTCACACACTCATAGCTTGTATGACACGATATACTTGATACTAGGGTGACTTGATAGTGTGACACTACCCTCCGACTCATGTGAATAGTAAAACCTATGACACCTTTCGTTGTGTAATGTGAACGGGGGAAACTTCGAGCGTAAGCTAAGAGGCACTGAGATAAGCATGCAAATTGCCTTATTATTATGGGTGCACACTTAATAATAACATGGGGTGCATGCAAGTCCCAGTGAGGCTTATCGAGCGTGAGAAGGGTTCTGCCTTATTATGTGTGAACTTGGTAGTACGTAGATATAAGCATGATATTTGACTTCCATCCCATTTCGATTTCTGAATCGGTTCATCTACATATATATAGAATCATGAGTGGACGGGGACACGGACGTGGCAACATCAACATGACTCAGGCTGAGTTGACAGACTTAATCAACACCCGTGTGGCTGAGGCTTTAGCAGCCTATCAAGCTGGTACGGAATGTACCAAGGGCTTTTCTCTTATATCGCGTACACATCTTTTCACTCCTATAATGTGTTTCCTTTCGTCATTTAGGTCAGCAAGTGCAACCTCAACCCAACCAGCCTGCGTGTACGTTCAAAATGTTTATGGACTGTAAGCCACAGACCTTCACCGGGACTGAAGGGGCTGTGGGACTTCTGAGATGGTTCGAGAAAGCAGAGTCCGTGTTTGCCATCTGTAACTGTCCCGCTGGGGACAGGGTGAAATATGATGCGGGTACCTTAGCGGATGGTGCCCTAACGTGGTGGAATGCCCAAGTGCAGTTGTTAGGCATTGAGGCAGTGAATGCCACAACTTGGGATGACTTTA
This sequence comes from Helianthus annuus, assembly GCF_002127325.2. NCBI lineage: Eukaryota > Viridiplantae > Streptophyta > Magnoliopsida > Asterales > Asteraceae > Helianthus > Helianthus annuus. The sequence continues at coordinate 26,110,354 of NC_035445.2, forward strand.
AAGAACTGATCAGAGAGGAGTATTGTCCTCGGGATGAGGTCCAGAAGTTGGAAAACGAGTACTATGACTTGAAGATGGTTGGATCTGAAGTCGAAGCGTATGTGAAGCGATCGTATGAATTGGCCGACATGTGCCCGAACTTGTCCCAGCCTATGTCTCGGAGGATTGAGTTATTCATCAAGGGGCTGCCTCCGCATGTGAAGAGTTTGGTCACTGCAGCCCATCTCAATGATTTGACACAGATTGTTCGATTGACCCACAAGATTGTGGATCAAGAGGTAGAGAGTAACTCGTTACCACCGCGTGTTTCAACCACTACTAATGCTGCACCCACTGCCACTGCGTCCGCTAATGATAACAAGCGGAAGTGGAACGATTACGACAAAGCATCTAGTGCGGGTCAGACCCAGAAAAGGCCAGACAACAATAGCAATCGCAACATCAGCCAGTCGTCTTCTGTCAATCAAGGCCAGGGAAGTGGCCAAAGTCAGGGTTCGTATGCAGGGAGGAAGCCACGATGTAACAAATGTGGCTATCATCATTTCGGGCAGTGTGGACGGACATGTAACAGGTGCGCTAAGGCGGGCCACGAGGCCAAGGATTGTAGGGCCCCACAGCCCAGACATCAGCAGCAACCGAACCAGCAGAACCAGAGACAGCAGGGACAACCACCCCAGCAGAATCAGGGCTTCAGAAAGGGGTGTTATCAGTGCGGGGATGAGGGTTACTTTAAGCGGGATTGCCCTCAGCTAAACCAGAATGCCAACGACAACAACCGCCCGAATAACAACAACGCTGAAAACAACAACAACAATGGCAACAATGGGGGTAATGGTGCTCGGGGCAGAGTGTTTCAGCTTGGGGCTGGGGATGCTAGGAATGACGGCAATGTTGTCACCGGTACGTTTCCTGTAAACAATCATATTGCTTCTGTGTTATCTGATTCTGGTGCGGGTTGGAGTTACGTGTCCCTAGAGTTTAGTCAACGACTGGGGATAACCCCAACGCCTTTAGAAGTTAAGCAAGTAGTAGAACTAGCAGACGGTAAAACAATAGAAGCCTCACATGTCCTTTTCGGGTGTAAACTAGACCTCGTGGGTCAGGTGTTTGATATTGATCTCCTTCCCATTACGCTCGGTAGTTTCGACATAGTAGTGGGCATGGATTGGTTGTCTAAGCACCAAGCGGAGATTTTGTGTAAGGAAAAAGTTGTGCGTATTCCTCTCCCAGATGGGGAGTCATTATTAGTTCAAGGGCATCGTAGTGGGACGATGGTTGGTATTATCTCGGCTATGCATGCGCAGAGGTATCTACAAAAGGGGTATCCTGCAATGTTAGCTTTAGTTACAAACGCTCAGTCTGAGGAAAGAAGGATCGAGGATCTGCCAGTGGTGCGGGATTTCGCTGATGTGTTCCCAGAGGAGTTACCAGGGTTACCTCCTCACCGTCAAGTAGAATTTCAGGTTGATCTGGCGCCAGGAGCGGCCCCAATTGCTCGAGCTCCATACCGGTTGGCTCCTGGGGAGCTACAGGAATTGTCTAATCAGCTACAGGAATTGTTGGATAGGGGTTTCATTCAACCCAGTTCTTCGCCTTGGGGAGCCCCAGTTCTGTTTGTAAAGAAGAAAGACGGGTCATTCCGTATGTGTATCGATTATCGGGAACTCAACAAGGTAACCAGCAAGAACCGATATCCGTTACCACGCATCGATGACTTGTTTGACCAGCTGCAAGGGTCAAATTTTTATTCAAAGATCGACTTAAGATCGGGTTATCATCAGGTGCGGGTTAGGGAGGAAGATGTTCCCAAGACTGCTTTTCGAACGCGCTACGGACACTACGAGTTTTTGGTTATGCCGTTTGGATTGACAAATGCACCAGCGGTTTTCATGGATCTCATGAACCGCGTATGTAAGCCATATCTTGAGGAGTTTGTTATAGTGTTTATCGACGACATCTTGGTTTATTCAAAGAACAAGGAGGATCACGAGCGTCACCTACATCTCATCCTGGAACTTTTGAGAAGGGAACAGCTGTATGCGAAGTTTTCTAAGTGCGATTTTTGGATTCGAGGGGTGCATTTCCTTGGCCACGTCGTTAACGAAAAAGGGATACATGTAGATCCTGCAAAAGTAGATGCAGTTAAGAATTGGGCGACACCAAAGACTCCTTCTGAGGTGCGCCAATTTCTTGGTCTCGCTGGATACTATCGAAGGTTTATTAGAGATTTCTCGAAAATCGCGCAACCTCTCACTTCGCTGACACAGAAGAACACGGTGTACTCTTGGGGAACGAAGCAGGAAGAGGCTTTCCAGTTGTTAAAACAGAAACTTTGCAGTGCACCAATCTTGTCTTTACCAGAGGGTACCGAAGATTTTGTGGTCTACTGTGATGCATCGATTCAAGGTCTCGGCTGTGTATTAATGCAACGCGAGAAGGTGATAGCCTATGCCTCGCGGCAGTTGAAGATTCACGAGAGAAACTACACGACACACGACTTGGAGCTAGGAGCCGTGGTATTTGCATTGAAGATCTGGAGGCACTATCTGTACGGTACCAAATGCACCATCTACACCGACCATAGGAGTCTTCAGCATATCTTCGACCAGAGAGAGTTAAATATGCGGCAACGACGATGGGTTGAACTATTAAATGATTATGAATGTGCCATCAAGTATCATCCGGGCAAAGCGAACGTCGTAGCTGATGCCCTCAGTAGAAAGAATAGTGCACCTAGGCGCGTGCGAGCGTTGCAACTCACGATCCAATCCAATCTTCCTTCCCAGATACGAAACGCTCAATTAGAAGCGTTGAAACCAGAGAACGTTCGAGCTGAAGCTTTACGCGGCTCAAGGCAACGACTAGAGAAAAAGGGAGACGGTGCTTACTACGTAACCGGACACATCTGGGTTCCACTCTATGGTGACTTACGAGAACTTGTAATGGATGAGGCACATAAATCACGTTACTCCGTACATCCTGGATCAGATAAGATGTACCACGACTTGAAAACTACATACTGGTGGCCTAGCATGAAAGCTCATGTAGCAGCTTATGTCAGCAAATGTTTGACTTGTGCGAAAGTCAAAGCGGAACATCAAAAGCCCTCGGGTCTACTGCAGCAACCGGAGATACCCACATGGAAGTGGGAACAGATCGCCATGGATTTCGTGACAGGACTACCAAGAACTCAGGCTGGTAACGATACCATTTGGGTGATTGTTGATCGCCTCACGAAGTCAGCACATTTCCTGGCAATCAAGGAAACAGACAAGTTTTCGCATCTAGCAGCGGTTTATCTTAAAGAAGTCGTCTCTAGACATGGGGTACCAACTTCTATCATCTCAGATCGGGATCCACGTTTCACGTCTGATCTTTGGCAAGCCATGCATAAGTCGTTCGGTTCACGACTCGACATGAGTACCGCTTACCACCCGCAGACGGATGGTCAAAGCGAGCGCACCATCCAGATACTTGAAGACATGCTGCGGGCATGCGTACTCGACTTTGGGAAAGGATGGGAGAAGCACTTACCGTTGATAGAATTCTCCTACAACAACAGCTACCATACAAGTATTAAGGCAGCTCCGTTCGAAGCACTATACGGACAAAAATGCCGTTCACCTCTCTGTTGGCTTGAGGTGGGTGACAGTCAGATCACAGGCCCGGAGCTTGTGCTTGAAACATCGGAAAACATTGTGCAGATCCGAAATCGTATGGCCGCAGCTCGCGATCGTCAGAAAAGCTACGCTGACAAGCGTAGTAAACCTCTGGAATTTGAAGTTAATGATCGCGTTATGTTAAAGGTCTCACCCTGGAAGGGTGTGGTGCGTTTTGGGAAACGCGGCAAACTAAACCCTCGTTACATAGGACCATTCAAAATTCTGGAACGAATTGGAAAGGTGGCCTACAGGTTGGAATTACCTGCTGAGTTGGGTAATGTTCATGATGTATTTCACGTGTCGCAGTTAAAGAAGTGTTTGGTTGAGGAAACACTAGTTGTACCATTCCACGAGCTGAAAATAGACGACAAATTGCAGTTTGTCGAAGAACCAATTGAGATTATGGATCGGGAAATTAAAGTGCGTAAGCATAGTCGTATACCCATTGTGAGAGTTCGTTGGAACTCATGACGTGGTCCGGAGTTTATGTGGGAACGCGAGGACCAGATGGAACGTAAATATCCACATTTGTTCCCCAAAGACAAAATCAAGCCTAGCAATTCTAGATCTCAGGTAACTAGTGAATTTCAGGACGAAATTCCCATTCAAGTTGGGGATGATGTGACACCCGCGGAAAATGCACAGTCATCCTGATTAGCATCGCATTGGGTTCCGGATGGCCTATCAAATTTCGGGACGAAATTTCTTTCAAGTTGGGGATGATGTGACAACTCGAGTTTTCGACCTTTGTTGGCTTTGACCGCTTAATTGTTTGTTGACTCTTAATTGTTTGACTTGTTGGCTCGTATCAATACACGTGGTGTTATATTGAAACGTATTATGATTGTTGGATGTGTTGTGTGCTATATGGTAAAACGTGTTATGTTAATGCATGAATGAGATTTACTGTTGTTGTAAAATATAGCATAGCTTATTGCAAAACACTTAGACTGTCCCACCATCAAACAACTCGACGGAACAGAGTTGTGATTCGCCAAACACTCTTTAACGAATCAAGAGGGTGATCCGTCAACCGTAGCTCGACGAAACAGGATATGTTTCGCCGAGCCCAGATTCGCCGAAGCCCATTACGGGCCCAAAACGTGAAATTGTGTATATAATCGTGTAACGACTCCTGTTTCACACTCTTGGCAAAACCGAAACCCTAGAGCTCTCCCTTTGTGTGACGGCAACCTTGTGTTCTCTCAGGCCTCCCCTAGCGATCAAACCATCCTTACAAATATCCCGGTTAGTGTGATTATTTACGTGATTGTTTTGTATGCATTGTGTTGATGATGTCGATTACAGATTCTAACAAACAAGTCATATTGATGAGAATACGTGATGGGTAGAACTGGATTTAATGATGTTTATGTAGGGTTAATGATTGTTAATCTTGTTGATTTAATACGGATCGAATAGGTGTTATGGTTATGAATCTATCTACGTTTAACTAACCTGCGAATCATGTATCGATTAGATGATGATTGTATGATGAATGATTTTTGTATGATTGCGGTTTGATGATTGACGGCAATTAGGGTTTCCTGTAATATTGCGTAACTGTTGGAATTGTAACTGATCTGATTGACGTAACTGATATCTTCACGAAATAGAATCTTTGGCGAAACAGAAAGGGTGTTTCGCCAAGGGGTAGTTGACGAAACAGAGAGGGTGTTTCGCCAAGGGAAGTCGACGAGACAGAATCTTGTTTCGCCAAAGGGTGGTTGACGAAACAGGGTATGTTTCGTCAATCTGTGTTTCGCCGACTTGAATAATTTGCACAGTAATCTGACTTAACTCTGTTAGAAGTTAACTGAGATATTTAACTGCTGTTAAGTGATACACATGACTTATATGAGCTTGAATGTGTACAATGTGCTACTTGGTGATTATCGATGCATTGTCCTTTGTGATTACACATACGTGCCAACTTCATGAATATCAACTGATCAAACACATGTGAATAATTAGGACTTGACTGATTAAGTGTGAGCGAGTAGTTAATCTTACCGAGCAAACCAAGGTGAGTTCACTGCATTTCTCAAGCATGCGTCCCGGTGGTTTGGGACAACTAGTAAACGTTTGGAAAGGGAATCTTGGGTAAACAATGTAATTGGGTCTTGGTTATTGTACATGGGATCGATCATTACCAATGCTTGGTTAGGGGCATTGGGGACTGGACACACTCCAGGTTATTGAGGGACACACTTCCCGGATACATATGGGCACACTCCCTAGGGTATCTCAACAAGTTATAAACCGCATCAAATCATAACGTTGAACTGACTTAACATATACCCGGTAACAAAACACGTTAACTAAACTTTGAACTCACCAGCGTCGTCTGACACACTTGTCTGCATGTTTGCAGGTCGTTAGAATACAAGACATGGACTTGCTATCTGGGAGTGCTGGAGTGGTCATGGATCGAGGCTATTGGATTACTTATATTTGATACATTGGTTTTGAGTATTATTATGAAACAATTGCTAAACGATTTATCACATGCTTCCGCTATACAACTCTTTGGGAATTAATATTATGTTTGACATTTTCTATTGGTAATTAATGACATGTTTATTTAAATAATTATCATTGGTTCAATGTGATTGGTGGCTCAGACTCTGATGCGTAACACGCCTCGCGGAGTTCCCGCAGGTGGTATTTTGGGGGTGTTACACTGACTCTCAATCTTCTCAATAAACTGAGAAATAGTCAATCCATCATACACCCCAGTATTCTTCAATATCATCAAGTATGTACCCCATTCCTTTTGTGGTAAAGCGTCAGCTAATTTGTCTACCCACTCTTCACGATCTTTTGTTATACTAAGCATCGACATGGATCGCACCAAGTGGCAGTATCTTTCAATCAGCTTCTTTGTATCTTCACCGGGTAAACTCGTGAACAAATCAAATTCTTTCTTCAGCAGTGCCTTCTTGCTTTTAATCATGTGTTCACTACCCTCAAACTTGACTTTAAGTGCATCCCATATTGATTTTGAAGTTTTGTCATGTTGGAGTAACAAAAAGATGTCTTCTTTAATGGCTTGTTGAAGCAAACTTATCATCATCTTTTCAGCTCGATACATTTCCCGTTCTTGGTCACTAAATTCTGAGATTTGTTTTTCAGACTGAAGCTCAGTACGTGGTAGCACATATCTTTTCAAAATACACTCCAATGATCTAAGATGGTTTGCTTGCACCCAGTTTTCGAAGCGATCTTTCAATCTGTAATATTCCTCAATGCTCATTAGCTTCGGGGGTTTTTGGGTAGTTCCGGTTTCATTTTCCAGATTCATGTTTTGAGCAATCAAAGTCGGAGTAATAGAAGATGTGGCGAACGCATTGTAGAAATCGTCACCCATGTTTCAAGCGAAATATCAAACAACTTCTCTCGAGCGAAATCTCCAAACTTCAATTTGAAGCGGAATCTGAAATTTGGTTGTCAGGAGCGGAATTAACAAAAAGTTTGGAGCGGAATCAACTTTTTGTAGCTTGGAGCGAAATCTCAAGTCTTTCTGGAGCGAAATCACACTTCTCGAGCGAAATCAGAAAAATTCGAACAAAATCAGTCAAGCGGAATCACGTTTCTGAGCGGAATCACAATCTGTTCACTCGAGCGGAATCACTTCGGGGTTCAGTTTTTGCCATTTTTAGTCCGAATTTTAATGTGTAACTTTCAAGGGTTTGTTAATGTTCAATTTTATACAGTCTGTGAAAATATGAACCGGTTTTGACCGTTAAATTTTGTTCTGATGAAGAAAGAAGGTGTAGAAGATAGAAAATGCAATCACAAACAGCTGTAACCTGCAGAACTCCTCCTCCTGAGCTCTGATACCACTTGTAGGATTGTGTAGATGACCCGAACGAGTCGTTCAAAGAGGTTCTGATCTATTTCAGGTGCGGAAAACAAGAATTAGACTTAGATACAGCTTAGACTTCCTTTTAATCACTGATTAGATTGATATAATTGCAATTACAATCAGTCTTCACACCGGAAGCACTTCGGTATGGAATTCGACAAATCTTTACTATGATTTCGCTCCTAATGACTATATATAGTATCCTTGATTCCGCTCGAAAGAACACAACAACAGTTGGAGCGGAATTAACACCTTGTGATTTCGCTTGAAACATGCACATGCAGTTTCGAGCGGAATCATCAACTTCGAGCGAAATCAGCTTCTACAACACACAAACTTTCCTATTTTCTCGATCTACGAGCCCTGATCTATACAATCTAATCTAAGACTCGATACAAGACGAAGTCGACAGATGTATGCACTAACATATCATCACTGACAGTTTGCCATAGTCCATTAGTACACGCCCGTTCGAACGACACAGTGTGAGGTTTGTTAAACCTAATAGCGCTATCAACTAATAACCCGCTCGCCATCGGCCTCGGCGATTAAGTCGATATAAAGTGAGGGACTTCATGATAGAGTTTTGTCTAGTAAGTTAAGCTTGTTGTCCTACCCAAAGAGGACGAACGTACGTAGTTCTACCCAAGGAGAATACGCAGGATTTATAGTGGCATCCTACCCAAGGAGGATGGTCGTACATATTCTACCCAAGGAGGATATGTAGATTCCGTTTTAGTTTATTAACCCATTCCCAACCCTTGGGAATCCCATGCCTTGTAGAAAGTGTGAACTCACCTCGGTTTGCTCGGTATGCTAAGATTACTTGCACAAACAATTCAGTCAAAGCCTATAGTATGCATGTACACACAATCAATTGATAATCATGTAGTTCAAGTAACAGTCATGATCATAACATGTATTCGAGCAACAATTATCACATAGCATTAAACAGTTATACAAGCCTATGCAACCATGCTTCATATTCAACAACACATATCTAACATAGTTAAACCTTGACAAACTTATTGAGTTACTGTGTAGTTTACCCACTTGACGAGACCCCTTGTTTAGTCGTGGTTCCTTAGCGACGAAACCCCTACGTTTCGTCGTGCATTCCTTCGGCGAAACCCACCCGTTTCGTCGTGTTTACTCTCGGCGAAACCCACATGTTTCGTCGTATTCCCCATCGACGAAACTCTCTGGATTCGTCGACATGTGTTTCGTCGATAAGCAACTGTTACATCGTGTAACAGTTTCAAACACAGAAAACCCTAATTCTCAACAACAGCCGTTACACACTAACATTGAACAACCAGTTATCATACGCTGCAGTAATCATTGATCATCATATATGCAGCCTGTACTCTATGCATAATAGTTTGCTAAACATACATACAATCTACACAATCATTACATATATATACAATTGATAATCATTTAGATCTGTTGGTTCTCTATTACAAAGAATCATCATATGGTTATGATCTAAATAGTATGATCAGATTCTACACTAACATTCATTAACGTGCACAACAAATGTAAGATTCATGAAACCCTAATCAACGCAACATATGGTCGTGATTTCTATAACAAAAGCCTATGTTCACAGAACATTTCATCAATCAAAAACATATATATAAACATGTATCAACCAGTTAAAGAATCATGAAATCAATTAATCGAAAGTGTTGCTAATCGAGATAGAATGAATAATGGATTGATCGCTAGAGAGGGCTTGGAGAACACAAAGCTGCCGTCACACAGAAGAGAGGGCTCTAGGGTTTTCAATTCTGCTAAAAGTGTGACGAGCGAAGCCGTTTCGCGTAAATATACCCACATTAGCGTACTGGGCCCTTAGTGGGCTTCGGCAAAAGGCTGGGCCGGCGAAACCCGTGTTTCTTCGAGGTGTGTGTAACGAAATACACCCTTTGTTTCATCAAGATGGTTAGCGGCGAAACTCATGTTTCGTCGAGGTTGTTCGGGGTGCAACATTTTAAGATTTCAACTTCTCCACAGGTTAACAGGTTACCAGTTTAAATCACCAAACATATAACATAATAATCACAATACGATTTAACATATTACAAATGTGTATGGTTACAAAACAACCAAGTCGTGTAAACAAACAACTTAACAATTAACGTGCAATTAATGAAAGGTGGAATCTTGGAAACTCGAGTTGTCACATTTATGAATGATATGTTAGAATCCGTGAGATGGATTCGAAGCATGAAAGTAATGAAGTATGAATGACCTGTTTGAATCCGCGAGACGGATTCAAGGAATGAAAGGCATGAATAGAATGTTTGAATCCGTAAAACGGATTCAAGGAAATGAAATGTAGAAATAATATGTCTGAATCTGAGAGACGGATTCAACACATGTAAGGAATGAAAGATGTGAATGATATGTTTGAATCTGTGAGATGGATTCAAAGCATAGAAGGAAGAAAAGGTATGAATGGTACGTTTGGAACCACTAGACGGATTCGAAACATAGAAGTAATGAAAGGTATGGATGTTATGTTTGAATCCGCGGGACAAATTTAATATATAAAAAGGATGAAATTAGTCCACGTTAGAATGTGTCGATAGTTTGACCATGGTTGTGTCAAACGAGTCATATGAGTGAATGTAAAGTAAATGAACAAAAGAATGATCATAATGGGTGTGCAAACCTAAGTTTAAAAAAAACGATAGAAAGAAGTTTTGAACCAGTTATGTGTTAGATGTGTTAGTAATCAACTCTTAGGAGTCATAATTAATGACGGGCTACGACCCGGACAATGGTTTAAGTATGAACAAGAAGGGTAAGTTTTAACAAAAATACCGAAATGATGTAATGAATGTCTTTGCAAGCAAGCATGAATGGAAAAAGGTACGAGCGTGTACCTCAATGCATATACGATAGTTAAGAAATGTCAGTTTGGCCTTGAAGGGTCAAACTGCGAAAGTTGACGAAATAAGTAACTAGAATGAAAGAATTGCATGTGAGAAATGAAATGTGTGACACGTTATAGCGTACGTAAGAAATTGTAGAAGAATTATAGATGAGTAATCACCTAGTAGAATGAATGTTTGAATGAAATGTGCTAACCGCTAAATTGTTAATGATAATGTTAGAACTCTTGATGTGATGAAACCAATTGAATCGGTGGAAGGATGTGTACGAGCGAAGGCACCTTACATGGATAAATGAAATCTAGCCTGGTACGGCTAGTACTCGTGAAGAATGCAGATCGATCTGGGTTACGGATCGTCGATTGATGATATGAGATGAGGTTAGTAAAAGTTTAACTTATGTTGGATAAGTATGAATTGGTAAATTGGGAACGACCTACGAAATGTGTTGGTGCAGTCATCTGTCGCCTTCGTCTTAGTTTCGAGTCTCGTTCTCGTTGCGGATCCGATCGGGCATGACATCACGAGTGACATCACCTAGGTGACATCACAAGTGATGTCATGATACATGAACTCAATATTTGTCGTTTATGATATGCATTACAAAAGAATTGAAAGATCACAAAAGACAAAACATGTTGGCCACTTGTGGTGATTGGACCATAGAAAGGTCCAATGATACATCACCATTCAAAGGTCCAATAATATGAGTTCATTAGAAGACAAAATTGAAGAGGATTGCTTTTATGGAATAATGAAGAGGATCGCTTTTAAGGAATCTGTTCAGGCTCGCTTATTCATACATGATGGAATCGCTTATACAGCAAGCATGTGGAATCGCTTTTTCGACAATTGTTGGAATCGCTCATATTGTATTTACATGAACCGCCTTTATGGACTGTCACATGAGCGCTTCATAGCTAGTATAAATAGGTAGTTTGTCATTTCATTTGTAACGGTTTTTCAGATCAGGTACCGAGGTATTGCCGGTTTTCCTTGTAAATGTAAACATTGTAAAATCAATCTACAAGAGGTTTAAAGTGTGAATCTAGCTGTGTACGCATCCGTTTCTTTGTTTCCGCCTCTGAAACGGAGTTGAGCTCTTCCGAACGACTCGTTTAGGTCGAAATCCGATCCTACAATTGGTATCGGAGCCAAGGAGGAGGAGATCTCGCATATACAGCTTATTTTTCATCATTTTTCTGCTTCTACACCTTTCTTTTTCGAAAAACGCAACTTTTTACGGTCAAAATCGCTCCAAATTCTCACAATATGTGCGGAATCATGATTTAACAAAACCTGGAAGTTTTCAGACCTTAATTCGGCTTAAATTTGATTAAAATTGAATTTTCGCTCAAAAGCGGTTCGTGTTTGCTGACATCACTTCGTGAACCGCTCGAAAATACATGTTAGGATCGCTCTTTTGGTAAAATATCCAGGACCGCTCCAAACTTACTTGTGAATCGCTCATTGGAAATTTCTTGGATCGCTCGTAATCAGTTGATGTGGGACCGCTCCAAAATACTGTTGTGGATCGCTCATAGGAACTTTCGTGAACCGCTCTTTGGATAGTTTTGAACCGATTTTGTGACATTCTCTGGATCGCTTTTAGTGCACCGCCCATCATTGAATATTAAAGGCTGCCAGTCATTGTTATCATATTCTCACCGCCCATCATATTTTGGCCCTATAAAAGTTGAAAGCCACCGCCCCATAAGTGTTTGACCCACTTACACTGTCTTTTGAATTATTGGCCCAATTAAAAGTGTTTAAAAAATTTTTGGTTCATTAAAACGGTTGTCAGTCCAAGAGTAATAATAAAAAAAAAAAAAAACTGTTTTGTTGGATACATATGCTTTAAGGTCCAATTTTTTTCAAAATTTTAAAATGATTAGTTGGTCATGTGATTGGTTGTTTTAAACGGCTTAATCTTTTGTCATTTTAAGTGAAGTTGTTGGCAAGCAGTTTGTCGTTTATTAATGAAGATGAGCAGCCCAAAAGACAGGTTTCGGCCCATCTCGATTAATTGAAAGCAGTTTGAGGTGTGTTCAGGTCGTGTTCATTTGAAAGTCCATCCGTTTGCGAAATTGTTAAAAATTCATCACGGCGTTTGAAAGTCAATCAGTCCGTTCGTTGTGAATCTGGTCATTTGAGTTTAATCCGGGTCACAGTTGTTCGCGTGTTTTGACAAGTTAGATCTCAGTTCGAATCAATTTCAGTCTGTACAGTTTATCAACCTTCAGTCTGCACAGAAAATTACTCAGTTCGAGTACCAGTGTTCGTTTCTATTAATTGATAAATCTTTAAACTGATTGTGTTTTGCTCGTGTGTTTTCAGGTATTGCCCGAAGTATTATCTGATTCTTGAAGCATGGATTCGGAGTTTTACAACGCGTTCGCTACAACTCCTGCTAGCCCGGTCGACATTGCTAAGAACATGACAATGGAGAATGAAACCGGAACGATGCAAAAACCCCCGAAATTGATGGGGATTGAAGATTATCACGGATGGAAGAAACGTTTCGAGAATTGGGTGCAGGCGAATCATCTAAAAGCCTGGGAAAGCATCGAAACTGAATATGAGAGGCCAAAGAATTCAGTGGGTCTTGATAAAATCATTTCAGAGCTTACGGAACCAGAGAGGGAAAGTTATAAAGGAGAGAAAATGATGGTCAATCTGTTACAGCAAGCAGTAAAGGAAGATATATTTGTATTGCTTCAACATGATGACAATGCGTATTCTATCTGGGAAGCTCTTAAGAAGAAGTTTGAGGGAAGTACTGAGATGTTACAAAGCAAAGCAGCTTTGTTGAAGAAAGAGTTTGAATTGTTTACTTGCATGCCTGGTGAAACGACAAAGACTCTCATTGAGAGATACTGTCATCTGGTTCGCACTATGTCGCTGTTGAAAATCACAAAGACTCCAGCTGAATGGGTTGAAAAGCTTGCTGATGCGTTACCGCAAAAGGAATGGGGCACATATCTGATGATATTGAAGAATTCCGGACAGTTTAGCAGGCTATCGATTGCACAGTTTATCGAAAAACTGGAGGCACAAGATTTGGAGCAGCAGAAAATTGCCAGAATGAACAGTTCTACTCATCAACAAGACATCAAATTGTATTATAAAGGAAATGTTCAAACTGCTGAAGCTAGTCCAAAGATACAAACCGCTTTTAGTGCTGGAAATCAATCTGAACCAAGCAGTCAAGGATCAGTAAACACTAGTGGGTTCTCAACGGTGAATCCTCCAAGTGTTCAAAGTGCATCTGCTGGAAATGGACATTCGATTCAGTGCAATGTGGCTCTACATCTTCAAAATGGACAGAATTATAATGAAGAAATTGTAAAGAGTCATATGGGATTACTGGTCACTGCATTGGAAGCGTATGAAGGGTTGATTGCAGGAAAAATTGGCAATCCAATGCTGACAAAAGAAGATTATGACCAGATCGATGCAGAGGAGCTAGAATTGATGGACATCAAGTGGGCCTTGGCGAGCGTTTTGAGGAGAGCTGAAAAGTTTAGATTGGTTACAGGGAGAAATGATTTCTTGGATGCAAATCTTTCTAATCTTGGATTTGATAAATCTAAAGTTGTTTGTTTTCGTTGCAGGGAGAAAGGCCACTTTAAAAGAGAGTGCAAGAATCAGCAGCCAAGAGGAGAAAAGGAATCGTCTGGGAAAGATGATTATTATAGGAAGACCATTTATCAGCAAATCACTCATCAACCGCATCAACAAAGAGAACCTCAAACGGCACATGGAAGAATGATCGAGGATGCAAACAAGAAAGCTTATTTTGGTGTTGCTGATCAAGATGATGAGAAAATGGCTGAAGGATTTAGCTGGGATAAATATATCCCAGCTGATTCAAATGTTAAAGCGTTCATTGCACACATTATTCAAAAGCCAGAAATGCTGAAGGAATGGATGGAAGTGTTATCTGATGAAGAGAAGAGTAAAGATGAAAGATCTGTATCTTCTGAAAATAGTTCATCAGAAACAAGTGATAGTGATGAAGAGATTGAACAGATTAATATTGGCAAAGCTCACTTATCTTCTGATAGTTTTGAATTTTATTTTGCAGAAAAACTGAAGAGACTGAAAGAGAAGAAAGCTGCAAAGGAGATAAAAGAAGTCAAAGTGATTGAGAAGATTGTGGAGGTTGAAAAAAAAGTTGAAGTCGAGAAGATCGTTGAAGTCACAAAACCCTGTCTTAAATGTTTAGAGTCGTGTAAACAATGTATAGAGAAAGACGAGAGGTTTAGCGAGCTAGAAAAGCTGAAAGAACAGTTGTTGTTTGATGTAAAAAACTTGAAAAAGTCGTATGATGTTTTGAATAGGCATGTGAATGGTCTGGAGAAGACTAACTCTGAAAGAGAGAAAGCTTTGAAGATGCTAAATGCAACAATGATGACAAAGCAAAAAGAGATCAACATGTACATAGAAGAATGTGCAAAGTTGAAGAAAGAGTTGGAGAATGAAGCAGCAGAGAATGAAAGAATCAGAAGATTGTTGCAAAGTTACAAAGGTTGTGACTACGTAATGGATAGAATTTATCCAACAGTTGAAGGTTTTGAGGCGTTTAAAGATGAACAGCCAAAGAAGAAGAAAGATATTGGTAAGAAACAGGGCGTCTGTTATAGTAAGTGTCCGCCTCCGATTTGGGAAGGGTACTCGCCTAGAAAACCAAATGAGGAAGAACTAAAACAGGCGGTCAATATTGAGTTAGTATCCGAAATAACCGATGTTTTACCGGACAATATTGACGTCACGTTCACAGCGTCCGACACAGATCATGAGTCCGAACTGATAAAACGAGTAGTCGATCAGGTGTTGGATAAGGATGAGGAGTCAGAGTCAAAGTCCGAGTCCGAAAGTGCGTGTCAGTCAGTCGGGAGTTCGAGTTCGTCCGAAAAGAGTTCGAAATCGTCGGGAAAACGGGTTTATAGTAAAGAATTTTTGCTATCAAAATTTAATTTGAATGATGAAACGTTTGAAGTTGCATATACTTTGAATGGGTCTGACAAATTATATTTTGATAAAGAGTTTCCAATAAGAGGTGTTAAACCAGAAATGCTTAAAAAGGTTTTCAAACTAAAAGAAATTAATATTTCTGAAATAAAAGATGAAAATCTTATTGTAAAACCTAAATTTTACACCTCAAGAGTTCAACAACGACTAAACAAGAAAAAAGGTTACAATTCTGTTCGGGTTTTCAAAAGAAACCAAACCAATATCGTAGCTACAAAAAGAAAGGTCTTGGTTTTACTCCACCAGAAAATTATAAAAATGAAAAATTTTCTAAAACAAATACACAATTCGTTTCAGGTACAAGCTCGGAAGAGGAGAAGAAGTGTTCATTCTGGAAACAATCTAACCAAGAGTTTCTAGCTGAGAAAAGAAAGAATGGAGCTTACGTGAAGAAAGAAACCAGAACCTGTTTCCGATGCAATGAAGCCGGTCACATTGCATGGAATTGTCCGAAAGCGACGAACACAAAACAGGGAGTTTCTGGAAAATTGAAACAAGTTGTAGTTGATAAAACCGAACCTCCAACTGAACAATTTAAAGTTTTCAAAAATTCAACATTTGAAGTTGGTGAATGTTCGAAGAGATTTTACAGGCGAAGTGTGAAACTTGACAACCAAAAATGGGTTGTTAAGAAATCTGAGGTAAAATCTGGCGATGAATCTGATTCCACAAAATCAGAGGAGCCACAGTTTGATGAGAGTGATGAAAACTCAGTTCCTTCAATGGATGACGAGAACTTTCCACCATTGAGGACTGAGAATTTTAAAAGAAAAGTTGGAAAGACTGAAGTCTCAAATCAGGATTATTCTGAAAAGGATAATTTTGATGTTGAGAAAGCTTTTAATGGGAATGTAAAGAAAATTTTCGGTAAAATGGTTGATAGGAAGGTGAAAGGGGTAAAAGACTTTTACGCTACAAAGAAAGCAACTTACACCCCAACAAAATCTGAATTGAAATCACCCAAGGCTGGTCAGGCTTGGGTGGACATTTTCTTTGCTTGAAAAACCTGACTTGCTGGAGATCCCAAGTTTGTAATCGTGGATCAGGAATCGGCATCATTCATGTATTTTGAGTTTGTATGAAAAATTCTTAAAATTGTTAAAACTTTACAGGTTGAATGACTACGCCGGAGCTTCCAGGTTGGTAAGTGCGAAGCAGGAATCGGCATTTTGTATATACATACAAGTGGTATTGTATGGTTATTTTACAAGTGGTACAGGTTGCTTAATTGCAAAATAGTGAATCAAGGACATTAAGTTGTACTTGATTTACTAACTCATGATATTCAAAGAACAAGATGATGAACCATATCCCCGCTTTTAACAATGTGATAAACCTACACGTGGTTTTATCTTAACAAACTCATTTTCCGGAAAAATCATTTTGATTAAAACAAACTTAAGTGTTTTGAAATCTAAATGAGAAAATAGTTTGTTGATAGGGGGAGTTCTGATTGTTTATGCCAAGTGAATGGCGAATTGATGCGATTTGATATCGGTTGTCATGTTTCTGTACAGTTTGTTTTCAATTTTCATTAATGTGTTTGCATTTTAGGGGGAGTAGAAAATTTCTGAAAATCCAAAAACATTAGAAAATTTGAAAAATACAAAAACATGATAAAATTAAAAAATGAGTTTGTTGTGAAAAAGAGGAAATGATAGTACATCAGCGGACTATCACAACATGCTAAAGAATTGGAAAGTTTAAAAGTGTTAAACAATCTTACTGTGGATATGTCAGTAGGTTTTCGCACATTTAATAAACTGTGACGAGATATAAACATAAATTTCAAACTTGCTTGTTCTATGGGTTAACACAAACTTGGATATATAGGTAACCCCTGAAATCTTGTTTGAAAGGTCCCTTATTCTGAGATACTAGGTCTTTATGCTCAGTGATATCTGGGGTATTATCCCGGGACTTCTGCTGTATGGAAGTACTGACCTAGTCCCCGGATAATACTTTCTGCAAATGCTTGAAAAAGCGCCGCCCTCAGCAAATCGATGAAACAATAAAATTGATAGTCATTGCTGTTGTAAAAAAGATCCTCTAAAGGGGACCCACCAAAAGTCGAGCCGTCATCTTTCTGCTGAACGGAAGTTCTGACCTGAGCTCTCACGGTTTCGCACCTAACCCCTTACAGATATCATCTGTGGTATACTCACCTGTAAGACTGAATATTGGGATCTGGATACGGGAGTATATTCAAGTAGTGGGACACACAGATAAGTTTAAGTGCTTAAAACATTAATATCGTATCTCGGAACAGTTGAACTTTGTGTGAAAATTTAAGTGGACCAGTATACTGACAATCTAGGTAAATTGTTTAGAACTTAAAATGAAATGAAGCTTAACGGTGTTGGTGATTTGTCTCATTAGCTGATATGATCCTCTTACACAAACTCACAAAAATAATGTTCGTAAATATTTCTGTACTGCATTTTTATTTCTCCTATGTCAAAAATGCAAAAAGATTTTCAGTGTGTTTTAGCATAAATTTTAGAAAAATACAAAAAGATTTTCGACAACTGGTATTGAAAAGTTGATTTTCAAAATTCCGAGTGCTAAACATGATGAACAAATGGTTTGGGAGAGTGTGTTGGTTTTTGAAAACAAAAATGATATATATCTCCAAGTGGTTCTTCAAATTGTAAAATCAATTTTTGTTTGTGTACTGTCTGCAAATGATTCATTAGATTTTTACATGTTATCATCGGAAGATTTATTTTTGGGTAGAGGATGTGCAGGTTTTGAAGTGATAGAGAACCAGGTTCCGATACCTGAAGTCTTTGAGATTTCAACATGCCAGACTGCGATCCCAGCATATCGAAAGGGGGAGTCTGAAGACATCCAAGTAAAGATCGTGTGAGAAGAGTCTGTTGATGATGATGTAAAGAGAAGAGAATGTTTTGAGGATGCTTTCACTGTTAAAGACTGAAGTCGTTGAAGACTCGACGCTTAAGACTCGTCAACATCTGAGGGGGAGTCTGTTGGTGCAGTCATCTGTCGCCTTCGTCTTAGTTTCGAGTCTCGTTCTCGTTGCGGATCCGATCGGGCATGACATCACGAGTGACATCACCTAGGTGACATCACAAGTGATGTCATGATACATGAACTCAATATTTGTCGTTTATGATATGCATTACAAAAGAATTGAAAGATCAGACAAAACATGTTGGCCACTTGTGGTGATTGGACCATAGAAAGGTCCAATGATACATCACCATTCAAAGGTCCAATAATATGAGTTCATTAGAAGACAAAATTGAAGAGGATTGCTTTTATGGAATAATGAAGAGGATCGCTTTTAAGGAATCTGTTCAGGCTCGCTTATTCATACATGATGGAATCGCTTATACAGCAAGCATGTGGAATCGCTTTTTCGACAACTGTTGGAATCGCTCATATTGTATTTACATGAACCGCCTTTATGGACTGTCACATGAGCGGTTCATAGCTAGTATAAATAGGTAGTTTGTCATTTCATTTGTAACGGTTTTTCAGATCAGGTACCGAGGTATTGCCGGTTTTCCTTGTAAATGTAAACATTGTAAAATCAATCTACAAGAGGTTTAAAGTGTGAATCTAGTTGTGTACGCATCCGTTTCTTTGTTTCCGCCTCTGAAACGGAGTTGAGCTCTTCCGAACGACTCGTTTAGGTCGAAATCCGATCCTACAAAATGAATGTTGGAATGGGTATGGTATAGTATGGAATGTTTGATTTTTAAAAGTTGACATAAGAAGAAAACTATGTCATTAAGAAGTGAGTCTCAAAGGTTTGAGTGAAAATTTCGAGTATTGGTTAAATTCTCGTATAATGAATTTGCATGACACGTATACTTATGCAAATTAAGAAATGCATGAAATGAGAGTAATAGTAATGTAAATGAATAGGATGATTTAAAAGTAACGTAAGGGTAAGCATGGTACAAATAACTATAGAAATGTAGAACGATGTTAACAATGGAGTTAAGCACGTAGGTGTGACTATGTAATAGTAGTTTTGTTGTGATAACAAAACAAGAGTTAAATGTTATACAATGTGTTTATAGAATGAAATCTTAAAGGATGAGATGAAGGTATTAAATCTGTTATAAACTGATCATATAAAGGTAAGCATTATTATAAGTTTAAATAAATATGTATATTAACCTGTTACTAACGGGTCGAGGAAATGAGAATGTTATGTGGAAGTAATAGACTTGTTAAGAAGAAGTCAAGTGTATGAAAAATTATGAAATGAGATAGGATGATTACTTATAATTATGATGTGACTATTAAGTCAAACATAGATGTGTGTGTGAAAGAGAAAATGAGAAAGGTTTCGGGGACGAAACCTTATTTAAGGGGGGTAGATTTGTAACACCCCAAAACCCGAATGTTTATATTCGTTAAATGTTATGATATGGTACATCAAGAAATAAATGACTAGGTTATTTAACCTAGTTAACATTATGGTAGAAACAATTAAAGGATGAGGGTTGTGCCAATTATAATTAGTGGCAAACTTGAGGGACTAAAGTGGGGTAAATGAAAGTTGAATTTATAAAAAAAAAATACACACATACACACACACGATGGTGTGTTCTGGAAGAAGCCAGGAGCTCCATGAGTGTGACACCTGTGTCACTTCAACCATCAAACAAATACCAAACCAATGAAATATTGTATTTCATACTTGGTATTTGTATAAATATGTGTATCATTTGGACATATCAATTCTTGTTCGATTTCGGGCTCTAAATCGCTTTCTAGAAGGTTATACGGGCACTGATGCGTAAATATAAATAGTTTAATGCAAAAAACACTCCGGAACAGTGACATAGGCTTAACATACCTTAAATAACCTTTACATAACTTAGAAATAAGTTTTGGAAGGTTTGGTGTGCCGAAATCAAGTTTATTCGCTTACAGGGACTAAATTCGACAAACTGCGAAAGTATGCCGATTCGTACTATAACGAACATTCCGGAACTTTATCATAAGTTAAACATACCCTAAATATCCTTTACATAGCTTAGAAATAGGCTTTGAGGGGTTCGGTATGCTAAAATAAACTTATTTGATCAATAGAGACTAAAAGCGTCAAAAGTGCATAAGTTTGCATTTTCACGCATATCTTACGTCCTGAATATATCCGGACATCCAAAAATTTATGTAATCATTAAAATATTTTATTTTAATGATTGGCATGATAAAATTCAATTTATCGCGTAATTTGGATCATTTTTGCGTTCATTACGATTTCCGTCGTAATTAATCGAACAACGTAACCGTACGACCAAACGAACCGACATCCGAGATGTTTTTGAGCATATTTTAAGTTCCCTATACTTTAACTTTATTTTAGAGCCTTGAAATGGGGTTAACGGGGCTTAAAAGTGCAAAAACAATCAAGTTTTACAAATGCAGGGACCATTTTTGAAATTTCTGGCAGATACATTGAACTTGGTCCATTTTTGAGATTTTGATGATTTTAACCCATGGTTTTGCAATACCATGGGCTGGTATTTAATGGTTTTATGATACTATGGGCTCATACTAGGGCTCCCATGGTTTCACAGAACAAGGGGTGCACATGTACGGTTGAGATCAAAGCACGTATTACGATGAACGATCTTAACGGTTATGTGAAATCTATAAATACCCCCACCCCTCATTGTTCAAAACCCACATTTGATCTGATTTTACATTCTCTAAGTTGAAGTCTTGCACTTCCTACCTGAGAATAAATCGGATCAAACCTTCTTGGACCCGTTGTAAGTCCTCTTTCGTCTTTTATGCGTTATTAGCATGAAAGTCAAACAGTGTTTGACTTTCTGCGTTGACCAGTTTATGGTCAACACGAAGTCCGTTTGAACTTCATAACGTGAGCGTAATCATGATGGTTATAGTCCCTAGTGACTATACCTACTGATTACCACGTTATCTAGGCTTAGTGACGAGTCGTAGTTTCGGCCAAAATGCGTATTCTTGCGTATTTTGTAACCAAACTACTTTTAGGTATCAAAACCATTTGTTTTGATACCAAACTTGTTTTCTAAATTCGTTAAACATGTTTTAACATGTTTAGCTCGTCACTTTGGGTTTAGTGCTTATGTAGGGTCGTAAGGTAAGCGATCTAAACAATCGCTTATACTTTCGAACCTAGCCCGTTTGGTCGATCATTAGGATCCGACCAAACACATTAGGTGACCATAGTTGTATAGGGAATAACCTTCCGAGGTTATACCTTATGGTCACGTCGTTTAGTTAGTTGTATGATAGGTAGTATATATGCCTTAGGAAAATTTCCAAAATGCCCTTTTTACGCCAAAATTCATTTTAAGCATATGTAACATAGATTTTGACATCTAAACTGATTAGGCAACTATATTAGACATGTTAAGGCATATTTTACTTGTCATAGGACTAGTTAAGCGGTCCGAACGTGTTTTACGCGAACGACGCGTTAAAGTAGCGTGAGCTACCTAAACGGGTCATAATGGGTCGTAAGCACTTAGGTTAGGTTTCATTTTAGTATGTAGTCTTTGTTAAACCATATCATATGAGTTCCAATACTCATTTGGTTTACGAAACCTCATACTATCCGATCTTTCGTGTTAGGTCCGGTTATTTATGTAGTTATCTATATTAGGTGACGTTTGATTCCGTGATCCTTTTAGCTTTGCTTGGTTGTTGTTCAAGACTTCTAAGCACCCTCAAGTGAGTACATAGTCCCCTCTTTTACTGTTTTCAAACTGTTTTGGGGTGAAACACATGTGCCTACTTGCTACTTTCATGCTTTCCATGTTTTCATATCATATACTTGCTATGTTCATTAGTACACTATTAGTACATGATTTCATTGTGTTTTTGCTATGTATGTCCTTTGTTGCATACTTAGTATCGTTTTACATGACATTTTATGCTATGTATGTCCATTTAGTGCATACTTAGTGCATTGTTTTACATTACCCTTTTCATGCTATGTATGCTCATCATACTTAGTACATTTGTTTTACATCACATGCTATGTATGTTCATCATACTTAGTAAATTTGTTTTACATCACATGCTATGTATGTCCATTTGTTGCATACTTAGTACATTTGTTTTTCATCCCATGCTTACATTTTGGTATGACATTTGGTTTGTTTAAATGGGACCAAAATACATTCATTAACATTAGCTACGTCGTTCGTTAGTAGGTAGTGGTACCATAGGAATTGACAACTCCCGTTCCTGACATCCTAGGTATGTTTGGATGGAAGGAATGACCGAATTCGATAAACATAACACAGATAAACCTTTAAATTCGTTTAGGGGCTTATCGCCACAGCCACAAGGCTTGAATGTATGCATTTTCACAACACCGCATAGATGTTTGTATCAGTAAAGCATGCATTATTTCACAAAGCATAACTTTTGATTTATTCAAACACTTTGTTTTGTACACTTTTACATATGGTTAAGTAGTCACTGTTTGCTTATCATACATGACATTGTTTACACATTACATGATTTACATTTGACATTTGACATGGTTTTCACATAAACATTTTGACATTTGATTATACATCAACATTTTTACATTGGTGGTTGTTTGGTGAGTGATTTAAGTAACGAGGCGTGTGTAATATGATAAAAGCATGGTGGATACGCTGCTGGTACCTCCTATATATAAGTGCTTTTATGATATTACATATCGTAGCGTTATTTAAACCATTTAAATTTTGACATATTACATTTTACATAAATTAACATATCTTTACAAGACATTGTTTTACAAACAACATATTATATACAAACTCATTTTTACTTGGTTATTCATTTCATTTTGCATTGTTCCTTTATATCATCTATTTCCTTATCGATTTTTATATGATTTATAAAACAAAAACATTTTTCAAGGATCATGACTAACTTTTGTTAAACAACTTTTTCTAAACTTATAAGTCATGAATCCTAAATCAATAAAACCTATGTATCTCACAGGCATTTTTATGCTGACGTACCTATTTTCACATGTGTTTCAGGAAATGATGCATAGGATTTATCAAGATACACTTAGGCGGACTTAGGCCTTAGTGACAATAAAAGATGCAAGACTAGTTAATTATGTTATACTTCTTTGTTTGTTAAAACATTGTAACTCTTTTAATCAATAAAACAAAACTTCAATTTCCATGTGTTATGAAACAATGATTCTGTTACAACACTCCCCGACGATTCCGCCGCGATTTGTTGTTTTACGCGGTCGGGGTGTGATAGAAAGTTGGTATCAGAGCTCATGGTTATAGGGAATTAGGTTATTAGTAATGCTTTGACCTAGTCTATAACCTTCCTAGGACCCCAACGCGAGTTCACTTGCGTTTAGTCATAAAACAATACCATCACCTATCCTTAGGCGACAACCACAACAAGAACACAAATTTCAAATCCGCTTTGAAAACCAATCATCTGTTCTAGGATGATTTATTATAAGGTTTTGAACCCTCTAAGTTTTCAAAATCTCGTCGAAGTTGGGTCTTATAATGTGAACACGTGCAATCTGGAAGAATGGATGCCTGTACTCTGAGTTTTCTGTCTAAGGCTAGAGTGTTCGTACAAATCCACATAATCGGACCAGTCACTCTTACCTGGGAACTCTTGGGGTGAGTGTCCACTTATAGGCTAAAGCATGTCTTCGCGATACATTAATATGACCCGATTACTTTGATTCGTCATCGTCTCATTTGTTTGCCTTAGGTAACAAACAAATGATCGAAATTTCTATCCATTGTCAATCTATTTTGATTATCTGATAATATTTCACTTGTTTCTTCCTATGTCTTTCATTTTCTGCTAGAATGTCTCTTCTCACAATGACGCCCAGATATCCGAGCAGACTACCAAATTCGCTCGGCGAATAGGCGAAGTCGTCCTGAAGACTGTTGAATTAGCTACTGCCATGTACCATCTCCAGGAGAAAGCCACTCAAGAGTCACCAAAGGAAGCAGAAGCCAAGCCTTCACCAAAATCAAGGAAGCGTAAGGCTTCAAAGGAACCCGCAGCAGTTGCACCAAGTCAATCGGGACCTAGCCAAGTGGCAACACCACCAGCCAGGAAGCCGTACTTAGGAGCTGCCCTATGATGCAATCGATGCAACCGTCATCATTCAAATCTCATAACCTGCTTCAAATGTGCCCACTATGTTTTCAAAAACGACCTTCATGATTTCAAAATGTTCCATATAAGTCTGAAAACATTTTTAACATAGTATATCTACTTAATATATCATGTGCATGATTTCAAAAGCATCATTCATGTTTTCAAAAACCTTATACATAATTTCAAAATTCATCTCGCGTGATTTTAAAATATTTTATAAATATACTTATCTAATACACCTACTTTATGATTTCAAAAAGTATTATGTAAGATTTCAGAAACATTAAACACATTTTTTTTAGAACTCCATGCATAGTTTTCAAAAATATTTTCCTCATACATTGACTTAACCTTCAAATTCTGCTTCATATGTCGCCTTGGCATAACTAGCACCTCAACTTCATAAGCATTTTACCTCATGTTTTGACTTAAGCACGTCTAGTGCAAGGGTTTGAAACATCTTCAATTCCAAAATTCATATGAGATCTTATTTCCCTCATAATTAGATCCTGGTTGATGATCATTGTTCAAATTGGAGTCCTTAATTGGATCCCTTTATACCTTAATTCGAACATTTCGATTCCTTATAATCGAATTTTCTTTTAAGATCTTCCTATCTTCATAGTTAGATTCTTGAAATTGTTTAAAATGCCAAATGAAATCCACGGATTGGATACCTGTCGTACTTTGAATTCATGTGCACAGTTAACAGGACAAATTAACAAAATGATAACAAATTTAAAATCAAGTTAAACAATTATGTGATTATGTGTTTATGCATTTTGTGTTTTCTTTTATGCGTTTTGTGATTTTGTATACTCTGGATATTCGTTATCCGAATCCTCGTAGAATCTTTCATATCTTTATATGAGGGATTCGTAGTAGGATATTCAAAAGGTACTACCTTAAATCCTTAATTGGGCTTCTACGTGATAGTTAAGACCCATGGATTTTATAGTGCCATTCCATGATTCAAAAGAGACCCCTTTGAGTGGTCTAAGTCAAAAGATTGATTCAGAATCTGGTTAAGAATGACATGTGGTGATATAGCCGAACAGACTCCTTGGTAGTCTATTTAAATCATTTTATTGATTTAAGTAAAAGGACCCTATGGTGGTCTAGTCACGCTCATCACAAGTTTGTTCATTTGGTTTTCCCCTACACATTATAAAATGCGCTGTGCGGACTATGCAAGGAATTATGTAATTATGGACGCGTACATAATTATGAAGTTCAGTGCACAGGAGCCCAGTAAGATTTATCATGTGTAAGAACCTATGGTGGCAACAATAACGAAACGTGAACAATGTAATGAAGGTACGGTGGACGCACCAATAACGCTTTATATACTTGTATATAAGTGTCCCTCTTACATTGCAAGCGTGATGTTATTTAAAGTTACTAGAAGATCAAGACTCTAACCAGTGTTGTTTGATCTTTTCAAACTTCATGTTTCATGCTCTCACAAGTTTCCTCTAGATAAATTTCGGGACGAAATTTCCTGAAGTAGGGGAGACTGTAACACCTGTGTCACTTCAACCATCAAACAAATATCAAACCAATGAAATATTGTATTTCATACTTGGGATTTGTATAAATATGTGTATCATTTGGACATATCAATTCTTGTTCGATTTCGGGCTCTAAATCGCTTTCTCGAAGGTTATACGCGCACAGATGCGTAAATATAACCAGTTTAATGCAACAAACACTCCGGAACAGTGACACAGGCTTAACATACCTTAAATAACCTTTACATAACTTAGAAATAAGTTTTGGAAGGTTTGGTGTGCCGAAATCAAGTTTATTCGCTTACAGGGACTAAATTCGACAAACTGTGAAAGTATGCCGATTCGTACTGTAACGAACATTCCAGAACTTGATCATAAGTTAAAAATACCCTAAATATCCTTTGCATAGCTTAGCAATAGGCTTTGAGGGGTTCAGTATGCTAAAATAAACTTATTTGATCAATAGAGACTAAAAGCGTCAAAAGTGCATAAGTTTGCATTTTCACGCATATCTTACGTCCTGAATATATCCGGACATCCAAAAACTTATGTAATCATTAAAATATTTTATTTTAGTGATTGGCATGATAAAATTCCATTCGTCGCGTAATTTGGATCGTTTTTGCGTTCATTACGATTTCCGTCGTAATTAACCGAACAACGCAACCGTACGACCAAACGAACCGACATCTGAGATGTTTTTGAACATATTTTAAGTTCCCTATTCTTTAACTTTATTTTAGAGCCTTGAAATGGGGTTAACAGGGCTTAAAAGTGCAAAAAAAATCAAGTTTTACAATTGTAGGGACCATTTTTGAAATTTCTGGCAGGTACATTGAACTTGGTCCATTTTTGAGATTTTGATGGTTTTAACCCATGGTTTTGCAATACCATGGGCTGGTATTTAATGGTTTTATGATACTATGGGCTCATACTAGGGCTCCCATGGTTTCACAAAACAAGGGGTGCACATGTACGGTTGAGATCAAAGCACGTATTACGATGAACGATCTTAACGGTTATGTGAAATCTATAAATACCCCCACCCCTCATTGTTCAAAACCCACATTTGATCTGATTTTTTAAATTCTATAAGTTGAAGTCTTGCACTTCATACCTGAGAATAAATCGGATCAAACCTTCTTGGACCCGTTGTAAGTCCTCTTTCGTCTTTTATGCGTTTTTAGCATGAAAGTCAAACTGTGTTTGACTTTCTGCGTTGACCAGTTTATGGTCAACACGAAGTTCGTTTGAACTTCATAACGTGAGCGTAATCACGATGGTTATAGTCCCTAGTGACTATACCTACTGATTACCACGTTATCTAGGCTTAGTGACGAGTCGTAGTTTCGGCCAAAATGCGTATTCTTGCGTATTGTGTAACCAAACTACTTTTAGGTATCAAAACCGTTTGTTTTGATACCAAACCTGTTTTATAAATTCGTTAAACATGTTTTAACATGTTTAGCTCCCCACTTTAGGTTTAGTGCTTATGTAGGGTCGTAAGGTAAGCGATCTAAACAATCGCATATACTTTCGAACCTGACCCGTTTGGTCGATCATTAGGATCCGACCAAACACATTAGGTGACCATAGTTGTATAGGGAATAACCTTCCAAGGTTATACCTTATGGTCACGTCGTTTAGTTAGTTGTATGATAGGTAGTATATATGTCTTAGGAAAATTTCCAAAATGCCCTTTTTACGCCAAAATTCATTTTAAGCATATGTAACATAAATTTTGACATCTAAACTGATTAGGCAACTATATTAGACATGTTAGGCAACTATATGACCGAATTCGATAAACATAACACAGATAATCCTTTAAATTCGTTTAGGGGCTTATCGCCACAGTCACAAGGCTTGAATGTATGCATTTTCACAACACCGCATAGATGTTTGTATCAGTAAAGCATGCATTATTTCACAAAGCATAACTTTTGATTTATTCAAACACTTTGTTTTGTACACTTTTACATATGGTTAAGTAGTCACTTTTTGCTTATCATACATGACATTGTTTACACATTACATGATTTAGATTTGACATTTGACATGGTTTTCACATAAACATTTTGACATTTGATTATACATAAACATTTTTACATCGGTGGTTTGTTTGGTGAGTGATTTAAGTAACGAGGCGTGTGTAATATGATAAAAGCATGGTGGATACGCCACTGGTACTTCCTATATATAAGTGCTTTTATGATATTACATATCGTAGCGTTATTTAAACCATTTAAATTTTGACATATTACATTTTACATAAATTAACATACCTTTACAAGACATTGTTTTACAAACAACATATTTTATACAAACTCATTTTTACTTGGTTATTCATTTCATTTTGCATTGTTCCTTTATATCATCTATTTCCTTATCGATTTTTATATGATTTATAAAACAAAAACATTTTTCAAGGATCATGACTAACTTTTGTTAAATAACTTTTTCTAAACTTATAAGTCATGAATCCTAAATCAATAAAACCTTTGTATCTCACAGGCATTTTTATGCTGACGTACCTATTTTCACATGTGTTTCAGGAAATGATGCATAGGATTTATCAAGATACACTTAGGTGGACTTGGGCCTTAGTGACAATGAAAGATGCAAGACTAGTTAATCATGTTATACTTCTTTGTTTGTTAAAACATTGTAACTCTTTTAATCAATAAAACAAAACTTCAATTTCAATGTGTTATGATACAATGATTCTGTTACAACACTCCCCGACGATTCCGCCGCGATTTGTTGTTTTACGCGGTCGGGGTGTGACAATGAGAGCTCAAGAATCCTAATCATGAAGATCACCAGATTGGAAGGTTAATTGTAGCTCAAATTCAAGAAGGAACATGGATTAATGATCACTTACTCAAGGGGATCATAAGGTATGTCTTAAAAGTTAGATTGGTGATTATGCACGAAGTGGGTTATGTTGTAAATCGCGGATTCGTATGAAATTGAGTATGAGGATATGTTAGAATCATCATATAGAACATGGGTTATGCATTATTAAGGTTAATTTGATGCTTAGAGGTGAAACCCATTAGTTATGGTGAGAATGATGAGTTGAATCATCATCCATGTCTAATTCTTGTTGAATATTGATGTATTATGTGAGTAATATGAGTCTTCTTAGAAGAATTGAAAGAAATAAGATGAAAATATGTTTGAATGATATATGTTAATTAGTAGGAGGATTTGATGAATTATGTATGAAATTAGGAGATTGTGCATGAATTAGTTATACCTTATGTTTAGAAGGTGGTACACACACCAAGGGTATGATGAAATTAGAGATAATTGAGTTTAGATCACTAGTAAGTGATTAACAATGTAGTCATGAAGTGGGTTTTGTATAATATGATGATATGTTGTTGTTAATGATGTTTGAAATCACATACGTGTGTAAATGTTTAAAGGATCTCGGCTAGGATTTGATAGATTAGTATGTTTTGAGTTTGAATGATAATTCCGAAATAAGATCCGTGTGATGAATGATGAACAAACTAACTATCTTGAGAATGATATATGATAGTTGATGCTTGATAAGCGACATGGAAGCTTGGGAAAGAAGCGGGTCAAACGGGACTAATGTGTGACAACCCGTAATTTCGAGGTATACATCGTTCGTTTCGCTTTCACGAAGAAACAGATATACTTATCTATTTTCAACAAATTAAATTTATACTTATTTAGTTATTGTGTGCAAACTTGTAGTCGAAACCGAGTCCGTTTGGCGACGAACCTACCCGAATCGTTTAAACCATGACATAAACCGCATAGCATCAACTTTTGAGGCCCGAACCCTTAATGTGAATATTGTACATCTATGTTAGTTGGTTAAAAATAAATCTCTATTGATTACCCTTATGTTTATTATAATAATGATAGATTACAAGTAAACTAACCCAAACCAAACTCTCTAACCCCCCCCATGTGCGTATACTTAACATCTAATATATTTATGTTGTTGCCTTTCCCTGTGTAAAAAGTCGGCCCAATCAACACTTCAGTTTTGTGGTTGCCCAAATCGTATGGACTTGAGCCCATTAGCGGCCAAATCAAAAACAAAGGGGAACCACCTATTTCATGTTACCTATATGCACGTAACTTGAATATTATTATCTAATACCCAAAAATCCAACCCTACCTTCCTTCAATATCACGTAAGGCAATAGGAAACCCCCCACCCATCGTCCCTTACGACGAAAACCCTAGAGGAAGCACCGTTCACTGCCGTTTCTTCTTCTTTCCTTCTTCGACGTCTGTATACACCGAAACTATATCACCCAAGATCACCACTGGTAAGTGCCTCCCCACTTCGTAGCCTCATCTTATGGTTTCGTTATCTCGGTTTCGCTTCGACTTCGACTAATGGCATGCAAGAAAATAGATTATATATGCAACTGTTGTAATGTTATGTGCGTTGTTATGTGTTGGAATAGGTTACGTGTTAGCGATTATGTGCATGAAAACCGTTTTAATCCATAGGTGTGATTGTATGAATGAATAGGCTACGTAATACTAGTTACGGAAACTGCGATTCATATGCAATGTGAGTATTCGGCTATTGTTTGTACCTTTACGACTTCTGAATCGCATAAATTGTCGAAGGTTTGCGTGTTCGGAATCGTGTTTAGATGGATAGAAGGTTAGCGGGCTATATGCAAACTGTTTTGGATTTAGATAAATAGTCGCTGTCTAATGTTTGATGTGTGCAAATTGATTGTAGGTTATTGTGATCTTGATCGGTATAGTATGTTCGTAAACAGGGAGTGATGGTCAATGTTATTGTATGATCTGGAGATGTTATGAACGTGTGATTAAAGATGCTATGTGATGATTTGTTTATGTGCTGGATTTCTGTTATCAAGTTGTAGGCGATTAAGAGGTTGCTTAACATGTCCAACTAGTGCATCACGTAAATGGAAAGTAAGGTTGCTGGGCCGCACATAGTTACTGAGCACACACTTCAATTAGTTATTGGCTTTGGGCCACCCTCATTAGCCTACATGCACCAAAAGACTATTATTAATATGGGAACGTGTTAGTATGCGCCGAAAATCAAATGGACTGTTATTAGTTTTAATTTGATTAACAAGTATTATTTTGGGCCGATCTGTCGCACACACAATTTGCTGCACATATGAATTGGGCTTTGAATTATTTATGGAACATACTTGCATGATAAAGGTTAAGGACTATTAACATGGATTGATGGGTTGCATGGTTGATCGCATTTTTAGTTGGGCTGGAAACTGGTTGGGCCATACCTTAATTCAAATAGTGCATTGTGTTATAAAACCATTTGTGGTCCGAATATGAAAGGTGAATTATGTGAGCTTGTATCATAAATGTGCTATGACCAGAATACTTGTTATGATGTATGTTATAGGTTTTGCTTGAGCAATACGTGTGACTAGATACGTGAAATGTAAATTCAGGAAACTGACTGCCTTTGGTAACCATAATAGGGTTTGATTGATCATTGTGTGAAATGTGTAATTAATTCTACCGAGCAAAACTAAGGTGACTTCACACTTTCCACAAGGCATGGGATTCCCAAGGGTTGGGAAGGGGTAAAGGATTTAAACTGAAACTGCGTGATCTCCTGGCTTGGGACACGTACACACCCTCTTTATTGAAGGGTGACAACACGTGATAAGAATATAATCGGAACCTGCGCAATCTCCTGGTTTGGGGATTCCGTACACACCCTCTTCACTGAAGGGTGACAACACGGATACTAGCCCAAAACTCTCTATCATGAAGTCCCTCCTTTGATATCGACTTAATCATCGGGCCAATGGCGAGCAAGTCATTAGTTAGATAGCGCTATTTAGGTTTGATAAGCCTCACACCGTGCCGCAGAGGACGGGCGTGAACTAATGGATCTGGGCACTAGTCAATGATGATAGACATTGACGTCAGGGTACCAACTTACTTTAGTCAGTGGTCAATATGGTAAACGAGTCTGGTGGTTCACATGGGGAAGCCCCCACTGATTATGGATATGGTTTGGGAAACAAAGATACTGGTTAACTCGTGATTTACGAAACAACTTATGGTTTTCAATACAAACTCTTAAAAGTAAACAACCAACTGTGAACTCGCTCAACTTTGTTGTTGATTCGTTGTTACATGCCTTGCAGGCCTTTAGGTGCAAATCATTGGAACTTGCTGTCTGGGAGGCTGGAGTGGTCATGGGTCGAGATACATGGAGACGCAATACAAGACTAATGGTTTTTACATGTGGTTTATAAACACTTAACTAATGAATTATGCTTCCGATGTATACTGTGAATTATTTGTAACGTGTAACACTTAATTTTAAATCAATGAAAGTTTTATTTAAATATACTATGAGTTCAATGTGATTGGTGGCTAGATCCTGGTACGTCACACGCCTCACGGGGGTTTCCGCTTGTGGTATTTTGGGGGGGTGTGACAGATTGGTATGAAAGCCATTAGTTATAGTGAACTTGGTTTTAAAAAAGTGGAAAAAAACGTTTTTGTAAAACCAGACTATAACCAAACAGTTCTGAAAACATGAATACGACCATGACACTCAGCTCCAGATTGCAAGGTTCGTCTCTTGTATACTCATTGTACTGTATAACTAGTGAACACTTACATATGATATTGCATGTGATTGCACGTTTAGCACAACAGTATGAATTCATGTATTACTTGCATGTGTTATGTGACTAATAGAGTGGTATTTCCCTAAACCCTCATGACTTACGCTTCGTGATGCTCTTTGTTTGCTACTTAAGTTTGAGGAACCATTTGACATGAGTTAAGAGGAGCTGATATGAGCATGCAAGTCACAATATTATTTTGGGTGCACACATAATAATAATGTGGGGTGCATGCGAGTCCCAGTGAGCCTTAACAAGTGGAAAAGGGGTTCCGTTCCGTTATTTGATCGATGTGAAACATAACAAACCTATAGGGGTCATAGCAGTGATTGTCCCCTACTCGAACGTGAACTTTTCATTCCACTCTGGATCCTTTCGAATCTCGATGCTATCGAGTATTACCTGGACATCCATCTGGACGCCTAGCGAACTGTGTAGAATATTAGGTGCTTGTACGAACATCCCCGAGTTGGATGTTGCAACGACAATGATTGGTCTATATCTCTCTCACCTTTCTTCGTTTGCTGGAACTTAACGTATTGACGCCTTAGATCCCGAAGTGCGATCACTTCTGCAACACCCTCGTAACATATCGTGTATTACTCAGTCAACTTGCAAGAACGATGAACTCTAGCATTTGAACGACCCTAGTTACGAACAATGAACATCAGCGATTTGACTCCAATTGAATCCTTAACCCCAGCCAGCGACTCATGGGAGTCAACTTTTACGAATTAATCAGGAGATAAGCAATGACAACTGACTGTAGAATGGAATGTGAAACTCCCCGCATAGTGAGTAGTGCCTTAGCACGTACCATGGAATGTGAAGAGGTGGACCATGTCGGTAAAAGGTCGTAGAGCTCCGTTTCAAACAACAGCTTTAGAGGCAACAATCACGGCAACAACAAGGTATTTGTAATGGTAACCAACAGTATGGAAAGTGAAGGTGCCTACGGCATGGAGTGGCCGATGTTAAATCCAACGACAGCAACCAAGGGAACGACGACCGTAGTGGAAATCCTCGTAACGAGTACAACAACACAGGAAATGATGCTCATGGAGGGACATTAGGGATTGGCGTGGGCGACGCCGGGATTATAACAACATGGTGGCCTATGTGTTCTTGGTGACTAATCATTTTGCCACTGTTCTGCTTAACTCTGATGCTTCTTGAAACCGAACTTGTTGTGGAATCAGCTAATGGCAAGACAGTGGAAACTTCTTATGATCGTTGGGATGCAAACTCGACCTGGTGGGACAAGTGTTCGACATCGACCTTTATTCTGTTATTCTTGATAGATGTACCCTGTGAAAAGAAGATTCTACGTATCCCTCTTCTAGTGGAGGATTGTTATCTGTTTTAACGCGTCAGAGTGGTGCAGAGGTTAGCATCAATTCAGCAGTGAAGGCCAGAAGTGTCCACAGAAGGATTATCCCGCTATGATAGCACCTGTTACTGATGTCAAGGCTAAGGAAAAGAGGATCGAGAATCCACCAATTGTTCGTCATTCCACTCGACATGCTACGGGAGGAACTATCAGACAGACTCCCAGTTTGATCTCACGCCAGAGGCAGCCCTGATTCTTTGTAATCTCTTACCGTCTCGCACCAGGAGGGTTGCGAGAGTTGCCAAATCAACAACAGGGACTGTTGGATAGGAGCTTGGTCGGACCTAGTTTTTGCTTTCGGGAGCCCCAGTTATATCCGGGAAGATAGGTTGTATCGTGGGATATGTGTACTGATTATCGAGAACTCAACAAGGTGACACTCAAGAACCGTTCGCTTCGACCATGTAGTAACACCCTGTTAACCAGTTGCAAGGAACAAGCTTCCATTCGAGGATTGGCTAGTGAACGAACTATCATCAGATGGAACTCCAAGAAGAGGATGCTCTTAGAATAGCATGTTGAACGCAAGGCAGCCCTTTCAACTTTGTACATCCTGATCATTGAGTTGATCAACATGCCGGCAGCTTCAGGGATCGCATGAATTGACCGTATTTGTTGACAAGGTTCTGAATCATGACCAGGAGAAAGGAACACCATGGGTAGCATATGTATCCTATCTCAGCGCTTCTGTGGGAGGAGCCACTACGCACGAAGTCCTGTTAAAGGTAACTTCTGGATTCGAGAAGTACATTTTTGGGCATATAAACAATGAAGTGGTAATACACGTGGACCTCGCTAAGATCCATTTTGTTAGAAACTGATCGACACCAAAGATACCATTGATGTGTGTAAAATGCAACATATAAATTACATCAAATGAGGCATAAAACTAACCCTTTTTAAGTACTAATGTTGGAAAAAGAGTGTTTTTGTCTTCCTTTTGTATTTTCAGGATTAAATGAGCTCAAATTCACAAAAGAAGCAAAAAGACAGCTAAATCTAACATAAATACAAGAAAAGGAACATAAGTGGATTGCCCGACCCCTCAACAGCATCCTCCCAAGCAAAATAGAGAAGGCAGAAGACTGAACACGCCCCGTGCTCAGCCAGCACAAGGCCATGCCCAAGAAGCAGCAGAAAAGACAAACCTATAGAAGCTTCTATTGCCAACCACGGGGCCGTGCCCAGTGAACACGGGGGCGTGGCGAAAGTACAGCAGGCGCATTAATTGTAATTGCGAATTAAAATTAATGAAGAGAGAGAGTGTCAGACAGGCACGGGGCCGTGTCCAGCGGACACGGGGCCGTGCCCAGCCTTCTGTTCAGCCTATAAATAGGAGTGCTTGGTTTCATTGCAACTCATCCCTTGGCACACCACCTCTCTCACACTTCATCCACCACCCACCACCACCATAACACCATCATCCACCACCATCATCCATTGTCCATCATAGAGTGTGTGAGTCGTCTCGGGATCCAAGATTGATCGTAAGAGTTCTTGACAATCAAGGCAATGTTTGCCTAAGTCTCTTACATCACTTGGTGAAGACAAGTGTTTAGTATAATACATTTTATTTTCAATCTTTTGCACTTTTTATTTGGTTTTGTATTAATGACTTTAATAACTAGTTGCTTATGTTGAAGGTGATCTTTCCTTATCGTTTGTCTGTGGTGTCTTGGCATTATTTTACTGTCTATATAAAATAAAAGATTTTCATCATTCATATCTCCACGGTCTATATGGAGGTATGTTGGCTACCTGGTCGGGGGTTAAGGGAACGGTTTGGTAAGGGTCTTGCCCTTGTTCAGCGTTTAGAGGTTCTGCAAGGGACCTGGGTCAAATTTAGTAGGATCTCCTTCAATGCCCATAGGTATTGGATGGCGGGGATCCAAACTCTTTGACCCCCTCATAAGTTAACTACTATTAATACTATAACCTGGCTATTTAGGACTGTATCCCTGCTGACTCAGACTACTTAGTCGAGGGTAACGTCACCTCCAAAAGAGGGGCCTACCATAATTTGCATTAATAACTTAATTCATTATCTTTCAATAATCCGACCCTTTAGGATTGTATCCTTGCTGACTCAAACTACTGGGTTGAGGGTAACGTCGCCTTCAAAACAGGGGCCTACTACAATAACTAAGATAATCTCTTAAACAAGTGCAAAAGTGCGAAAATAATCAAAGGTTATACTAATACACGAGTCGGATCCAAGTTATTCATCTTGTCTATCTGTTTTTTTTTATTTTATTTTCAGCATTTAGTTAGTTTTTATTTTCTTAGTTTAAAAATCTTTTCTAACATTTTGATTTGGTTAGACGTTGAGGATAAACCGGTACTAAAAGCTCTTATGTCCTTGGACGACCTCGGTATCTTACCAACACTATACTACGTCCACGATGGGTGCACTTGCCCATATGTGTGTTTAGTGTTAGTAAATATCGTGTTTTATAAATTTAAAACTTGGCTAAAAGTGTAAAAAGGGCTTAAATATACATCTAAATCATATATACACTGACACGCATCAAGTTTTTGGCGCCGCTGCCGGGGACACAAGGATTTTAAGAAAGTTAGGAATCAACGGCCTAATCATATTTTTATTTTTCTTTTTAATTTTTTAGGATTTTCTTAGTTTTTCAGCTTCTGCAGAGCACAGCACGGGCCGTGCCTGGTCGGACACGGGCCGTGCCCAGCGTTGTTACTGGCAGTTATTAGTTTTCCAAGTTACAGAAGGCTGACCACGGGGCCGTGTCGGTGCAACATGGGGCCGTGTCCAACTCTCCAGTAACTAGGATCTGGAAAACAATCACTGTAACTCCGACCACGGGCCGTGTTCACTGAGCACGGGGCCGTGGTGAACCTTCTGACCAGCATTCTTTTTTGTTTTTATTGCAGGACTTGGAACCAGACGCCACCCCTACGTAGTGTATGAGCTCCAGTTCTAATAAGGACATAAAAGAACCTCTAGAAGAACCCGAACGCTTTCTCAAAAAAAGACTAAAAGCCAAAAACCAAGAGAAGGTTTCGGGAAATCCACTTCCAATGGCGGATCAACGTACCCTCATGGATTATCTACAACCCACCGTAGGTAACCTCGGCGCCGCTATCAATGCACCGAATGTTGAAGCCAATAACTTCAAACTTCGGCCGCATTTGATACAAATGCTCCGAAACTCTGCAACCTTCCATGGGCTTGCGGACGAGGATCCCCATCTACATATTACTAATTTCTTAGAAATATGTGATACCTTTCGGATCAATGGAGCATCAAATGACGCCATCCGCCTTCGAATGTTTCCTTTCTCACTAAAAGACCGAGCAAAAGCTTGGCTTAATGCCCTCCCAGCTGGATCGGTAAACACCTGGGATGAACTAGCCCAAAAATTTCTATATAAGTATTTCCCTCCCGCTAAAACGGCTAAATTAATGACTGAAATTAATACATATTCACAAGAGGACGGGGAATCCTTATATGAAACTTGGGAAAGGTTCAAGGAGCTATTGCGAAAGTGTCCACATCACGGCCTTGCGATATGGCAACAAGTATCCACTTTCTATAATGGGTTGTTACCACACACAAGGCAGACACTTGACTCTAGCTCCGGGGGACTTTTAGGTAATCGCCGCCCGCATGAAATATATAACCAAATTGAGGAAATTGCTCAAACCAATTTCCAGTGGCACACTCCCCGAGGCAATAAATCTATTGCCCCGAGCGCCCATAAGGTTGATGAAAACACTTCTTTACAAGCCCAAATCGAGGCCCTTTCTTCAAAAATAAAAAAAATTGGAAATGACAAAAACGGTCTCGGTTATGGCTTGTGAAGGGTGTGGTGGGCCACATGAAAATTGGAGTTGTATGAAAGAAACGGACGATCAACAAGAGTCGGTAAGCTACATTGACAATAGACCTAGGCCGTCGGGTCCTCCAACGGGCACTTACAACCAAGGATGGCGGAATCATCCTAACCATGGTTGGAGAGAACCCGGCAATAGTAGTAACCAACAAAACCAACGAACAAACTTTCAACAACCAAGAAATGATTCACAAAATTTCACTCAACAACAAGGTGGACGAGAAAGGCTTGAAGATACTGTATCTCGCCTCATCTCCGACACTGAAAAGAAAAACTCGGAAAGGTTTCTACAATTAGAATCGAATTTTAGAAATCAACAAGCTAGTATTCAAAACATAGAAAAACAATTAAGACAACTAGCCCAAAATTTTTCCGAGAGACCACCGGGCGCATTACCAAGCAATACTGAAACAAACCCAAAAGCACAAGTTCATCTCATCACATTACGAAACCGCACCGTGGGGCCTGCGGAAGCGCCACCGCCGACGGAGGAGACTATACCACCGCCTCTGCAAGAAAAGGGCTCCCCTCCATCAGCAGAGCCTACCAAAGCTCCTCGAGTTCCGTACCCCGGTAGGTTAATTCGTCAAAAGACCAATGAGCAATTCGCAAAATTCGAAAGTCTACTAAAACAATTGCATGTCAACATTCCTTTTATTGATGTCCTAACCCAAATGCCTAAATATTCTAAGTTCATGAGGGACTTCCTCACTCATAAAAGGAAAATTGAAACGTTACAATTAGTTAACTTAGGCGAAGAATGCTCTGCCCTCGTACTCAAAAAACTCCCCCAAAAGAAAATCAATCCCGGAAACTTCACAATTCCTTGCTCAATCGGGGACTCCCCCGTTCGTAATGCACTAGCCGACCTTGGGGCTAGCATTAACCTCATGCCCTCATCAATGTTTAAAAGACTCGGCCTAGGAACAACGAGTCCTACAAAAATGAGCATACAACTTGCTGATCGATCCGTCAAATTCCCACAAGGTGTCATCGAAAATGTCCTAGTAAAGGTAAACAAATTTGTCTACCCGGCCGACTTTGTTATACTTGATATGGAAGAAGACACCGAAGTCCCCCTCATACTAGGGAGACCATTTCTAGCCACCGTACAAGCAGTGGTAGACATGAATAACGGAACGCTCACCTTAAGGTACGGAGATGATGAAGTAAAGTTCGGGGTTGGGAAGAGAATAGAGGACGATGACCCGGTCAACTACATGAAGGTTATTGATTCGAGTTTGGATGCTGCTCTCCGACGATGCAACATGGGATGCAAAACATCCCATTCAGAAAATATATAACCTCACTTTGGGTCTAGCCAAGGACCCATATAAACGTGGCGCACCACGGAGGCATTCCGCGGAACTATCCTTAGCTTAGTTTAATCTTTTAGTTTTCATTTGCAGAAATAAAACACACTCATGGTGGTAAAGGGTGATAAGGGAAATGAGAAACATAGCCCATGCACAAGAACAAGGCCACACATCGACGATTTCTCCGATACAGTAGGTTCAACACGGGTCGTGCCCAGCCAACACGGCCCCGTGCTGAACCCCTTGCAAGAAAATGCCCAGTTCAGGTAACTGGACACGGGCCGTGTTCACCAGACACGCCCCCGTGTCCAGGCTTCTGTTTCTTTTTCTTAATTATCGTTACTGGCACCTAAACACGAGGCCGTGCCCGGTCCCCACGGGGCCGTGTCCAGGCTGCCAGTAACATAAATTTTTGCTTTTAAACACCATGTTACACATTCAATCAACCTAAAAATTTATTTTTGGGACACATTGAGGACAATGTGTAATTTAAGTGTGTGTGGGGGGGGGGGGGGAATGCTAAAACCTTGAAATTTTGCAAGTCCAAATAACAAGCCTTACACAAAACTCTATTGAACCGCTAATCACCCCAAATTTTTTTTTTTCAAAAAAAAATTTTCATTTTTTTTACTTGTCTTAAGTTTAAGTTGGGAATTCTAAGATTAATAATGTCACACCCCGACCACGTAAAACAACAAAACGTGGCGGAAACGTCGGGGAGTGTTGTAACAGAATCATTGTTTCACAACCATGGATTAAACAAATTTCGTTTTATTGAATTAAATGAGTTACAATGTCTTAACAATAAAGAAACATAACAAAAATTAATTAGTCTTGCATCTTTTAATGTCACTAACGCCTCGTCCAATTCTATGTGAGCATGCATCAATATCATCATCAATAGTCATCAACTATAGCACCTGAAACACATGTGAAAATACATCAGCATAAAAATGTCGGCGAGTACATAGGTTTTATGAAAGATAGGATTCATGACCTAGGTTTTAGAAAATGTTTAACAAAAACTTGTCATGAATCCAGTTTAAGCGTTTGCTTTTATATAACGTTTGAAAATCGATGATAGATAGGTATAGTTAAAAAGAATGATGTAAAGTTAAATGAATAACCAAGTAAAAAGGAGTTTGTATAAAACAACTGTTTTGTAAAACAATGTCTGGGGAAAAATATGTTATTTGTGTAAAAATGTATGAGTCCAAATGAATGATTTAAATAACGCTACGCCATGTAATATAATACAAGCACTTATATATAGGAAGTACCAGCGGCGTATCCACCATGCTTGAATCACATTACACACGTCTCGTTACTCAAATCACTTACCCACATAAACCACCAATGTAAATTGCCCATGTCTAAACCGTTGTCAAATGTCAATCAAGTAATGTGTAAACAAAATGTCATGTATGGCAAGTGAAATATGTAACAACCAAACCATAAGTAAGAATGCACAAACAATGTACTAAGTATGCGACGGATGGTCATACATAGCATGATACCAAGTGTAAGATGTCTTTGTAAAACGATGTACTAAGTATGCACACAATGGGCATACATAGCATGTGATGTAAAATGTACTAAGTATGACGAACATACATAGCATAAAATGTTATGTAAAACGATGTACTAAGTATGCACACGATGGGCATACATAGCATGTGATGTAAAATGTACTAAGTATGATGAACATACATAGCATGAAGTGTCATGTAAAACGATGTACTAGCATGTTAAGTAAACATACATAGCAAAAACACAATGAAATCATGTACTAATAGTGTACTAATGAACATAGCAAGTATATGATGTAAAAATAATGGAAATCACGAAAGTAACAAGTAGGCACATGTGTTTCACCCCAAAATGTTTGGAAAACAGTAAAAGAGGGGTCTATGTACTCACTTGAGGGTGCTTAGGAGTCTTGAACAACAACCAAGCAAAGCTAGAGGGATCACGGAATCAAACGGCACCCTATATAGATAACTACATAAATAACCGGACCTAAATCGGGGGATTGGATAGTATGAGGTTTCGTAAACCAAATGAGTATTGGAACTCTTATGATATGGTTAAACAAAACCCACATACTAAAATGAAACCTAACCTAAGTGCTTACGACCCATTTCGACCCGTTTAGGTAGCTTATGCTATTTTAACGCGTCGTTCGCGTGAAACGCGTTTGGACCGCCTAACTAGTCCTATGACAAGTAGAATATTCCTTAACATGTCTAATATAGTTGCCTAATCAGTTTAGATGTCAAAATTTAGGTTACATATGCTTAAAATGAATTTATGCGTAAAAAGGGTATTTTGGTAATTTACCTAAGGCATATAAACTACCTATCATACAACTAACTAAACGACGTGACCATAAGGTATAAACTCGGAAGGTTATTCGCTATACAACTATGGTCACCTAATGTGTTTGATCGAATCCTAAAGATTGACCAATTGGGTCGGGTTCGAAAGCATAAGCGATTGTTTAGATCGCTTACCCTTACGAGCCTAGACAAGCACAAAACTAAAAGCGACGAGCTAAACATGCTAGAACATGTTTAGTAAAGTTAGAAAACAGGTTTGGTATTAAAACAAACGGTTTTAATACCCTAGAGTAGTTTGGTTACAAAATACGCGAGAAAACGTATTTTGGGTAACGTGGTAATCAGTGGGTATAGTCACTAGCGACTATAACCATCGTGATTACGCTCACGTTATGAAGTTCAAACGAACTTCGCGTTGACCATAAACTGGTCAATGCAGAAAGTCAAACGCAATTTGACTTTAACGCTAAAACGAATGAAAAACGCGAAAGAATACTTACAGAAGGTCCCCGCAAAATTTGACCCGATTCACTCTCAGGTAGGAAGCATATACTTCCACTTAGAGAGTTTTGAATCAGTTCAAATGTGAGGAATGAAGGAGAATGGGTTGGGTATTTATAGGTATGGCACAACCGTTAGGATCGTTCATCGCCAAACGTGCTTCGATCTCGGCCGTACACATGGGCCCATTGTTTTGGGAAACCTTGGGCACCCATAGATTCAGCCCATGGATTGAAAATACCATTTGCAAGTGGTTTTGAAGTGATTAACAG
This sequence comes from Helianthus annuus, assembly GCF_002127325.2. Taxonomy (NCBI): domain Eukaryota; kingdom Viridiplantae; phylum Streptophyta; class Magnoliopsida; order Asterales; family Asteraceae; genus Helianthus; species Helianthus annuus. The sequence goes on from NC_035445.2 coordinate 26,152,798, forward strand.
CTGTAAACAGCTGTTTGCAACAAAAATGCAGGTCTGGGGAGGCCACGCGGCCCGCATCAGGATACACACAAACTCAGGCGGGCCGCCTGGGCTTGTCTGATCAGCACAAACTTTCAGAAATGACAGTTTTAGCCCCTGCATGCTTTTAAGTCCATTTTCGACACGTTTAAGGCCCGTTAAGCCAACATTAAGGCCCTAAAATGATGCCTAAGTATGAGGGACATGAAACATGCTCAAAAATATGCCGGATGTCGGTTCGTTTGGCTGTATGATCGCGATGTTCGCTTAATTACGACGGAATGCGCATAAGCGCGAAAGACGATCCAAATTGCGCGACGAATGGATTTTTGTCATGCCAAACACAAAGGCATAATATAAGGATGCTTACATAAATTTTTGGAAGTCCGGAAGTATTCAGAACGTAAAATATGCGCGGAAATGCAAACTTATGCACTTTTTGACGCTTTTAGTCCCTGAATGAGCATAAAGTTTATTTTAGCACACCGAACACCTCAAAGCCTATTTCTAAGCTATGTGAAGGATATTTAGAGTGTGTTTAACTTATGATCATGTTCCGGAATGTTCATTACAGTTCAAATTGACATACTTTCGCAGTTTGTCGAATTTAGTCCCTGTAAGCGAATAAACTTGATTTCGGCATACCAAACCATCCAAAACTTATTTCTAAGTTATGTAAGGGTTATTTAAGGTATGTTAAGCCTATGTCACTATTCCGGAGTGTTTGTTGCATTAAACTGCTTATATTTACGAATCAGATCGCGTATAACCTTCCAGAAAGCGATTTAAAGCCCGAAATCGAACAAGAACTGATACGTGCAAAAGATACACATATTTATACAGATCCCAAGTATGAAATACAATATTTCATTGGCTTGGTATTTGTTTGATGGTGGTGGTGACATAGGTGTCACAAATAAGGTTATATTTTTGCAAGTTTACAACCGATAGCGTCGTGATAAAAAGAACTAACATAAGAAAATTATGAAACGGCATGACAAGCTTAGTTAAAGTTCGATTATATATACTTGATCACATAAAAAAAACCCATTCCCATAAAAAGTGAGTTTTGAGCCTTTACTGAGCATACAAATACACATCTTTAGACTAAATGCTCATTTTTCGTTTCTTGTGTGAATAGCCGCTTGGTTCTTACGACTCTAGAACTTGCCACGACGATTCATTCCCGGTCCTTACCAACTTAAACCCAAGTAAGTAAATGATGGAGGCATTAGGACTAACCCTTTTTCTTTCAAAACCATTATTTTTATTTTTCTTTTCACCTACCCAAAAACTCCCCCTAGTTAACCCCTTTGAGCCTAAACCTTTCATTTCTTTGCCCTAAAACCCTTTTACCCACCAAAACCCTTTTTATTTTTACCCTTTATTTTAGTAACAAGCTCGATTTTCGTGTGACTGAAAAAAAATAAAATAAAATAAAAATAAAAAAATATATGATGAAGTTAGAAATAAACAAACAAAGCTCTTAAAACAAAAGCTTGTTTGAATAAATACTTCATTAAGAATAAAAAGTCACTAAAACAAAATGTTTTACGAAAACCGACGCTTTTTACGCTTTTCGCCCTTTTCTACTAACCACTAACCCAACTACCCACCTTTAGCCCAAGCCTTTACCCAAAAAGTCCTCTTGATATTTACAAAGGTAACAAGTTAAAAAGGAGGAGGATTGATTGCTTGGCAAGCCTATGGTAGGGATAAGTTCCAAGCCGCTCTCGGGTGATTCACTAAAAATACACCTTCGGCCGAGTGTGAGTGATTTCTCCCGTGAGGTATGTGAACTTGTATATAAATCGAATTTTAAAAAGGCATGCTATGCCCAAATAAGTAATTTATCCTATGAAACGTTCTAAATAAATCATAACGAATAGGATTGTAAATAAATAAAAATAAAACCAAAAAGATCTTGGATTCCCGACACTCTATGACAAGCCAAAAACCTTCTCTTCTACCCATTCCATTTGGGAGTGTAAGCCACGTATTAAAGAGTTTTGCTTGAGGACAAGCAAAAATTCAAGTGTGGGGGTATTTGATGTGTGTAAAATGCAACATATAAATTACATCAAATGAGGCACAAAACTAACCCTTTTTAAGTACTAATGTTGGAAAAAGAGTGTTTTTGTCTTCCTTTTGTATTTTCAGGATTAAATGAGCTCAAATTCACAAAAGAAGCAAAAAGACAGCTAAATCTAACATAAATACAAGAAAAGGAACATAAGTGGATTGCCCGACCCCTCAACAGCATCCTCCCAAGCAAAATAGAGAAGGCAGAAGACTGAACACGCCTCGTGCTCAGCCAGCACGGGGCCGTGCCCAAGAAGCAGCAGAAAAGACAAACCTATAGAAGCTTCTATTGCCCACCACGGGGGCGTGGCGAAAGTACAGCAGGCGCATTAATTGTAATTGCGAATTACAATTAATGAAGAGAGAGAGTGTCAGACAGGCACGGGGCCGTGTCCAGCGGACACGGGGCCGTGCCCAGCCTTCTGTTCAGCCTATAAATAGGAGTGCTTGGTTTCATTGCAACTCATCCCTTGGCACACCACCTCTCTCACACTTCATCCACCACCCACCACCACCATAACACCATCATCCACCACCATCATCCATTGTCCATCATAGAGTGTGTGAGTCGTCTCAGGATCCAAGATTGATCGTATGAGTTCTTGACAATCAAGGCCATGTTTACCTAGGTCTCTTACATCACTTGGTGAAGACAAGTGTTTAGTATAATACTTTTTATTTTCAATCTTTTGCACTTTTTATTTGGTTTTGTATTAATGACTTTAATAACTAGTTGCTTATGTTGAAGGTGATCTTTCCTTATCGTTTGTCCGTGGTGTCTTGGCATTATTTTACTGTCTATATAAAATAAAAGATTTTCACCATTCATATCTCCACGGTCTATATGGAGGTATGTTGGCTACCTGGTCGGGGGTTAAGGGAACGGTTTGGTAAGGGTCTTGCCCTTCTTCAGCGTTTAGAGGTCCTGCAAGGGACCTGGGTCAAATTTAGTAGGATCTCCTTCAATGCCCATAGGTATTGGATGGCAGGGATCCAAACTCTTTGACCCCCTCATAAGTTAACTACTATTAATACTATAACCCGGCTATTTAGGACTGTATCCCTGCTGACTCAGACTACTTAGTCGAGGGTAACGTTACCTCCAAAAGAGGGGCCTACCATAATTTGCATTAATAACTTAATTCATTATCTTTCAATAATCCGACCCTTTAGGATTGTATCCTTGCTGACTCAAACTACTGGGTTGAGGGTAACGTCGCCTTTAAAAGAGGGGCCTACTACAATAACTAAGATAATCTCTTAAACCCATAATTTGCATTAATAACTTAATTCATTATCTTTCAATAATCCGACCCTTTAGGATTGTATCCTTGCTGACTCAAACTACTGGGTTGAGGGTAACGTCGCCTTTAAAAGAGGGGCCTACTACAATAACTAAGATAATCTCTTAAACAAGTGCAAAAGTGCGAAAATAATCAAAGGTTATACTAATACACGAGTCGGATCCAAGTGATTCATCTTGTCTATCTGTTTTTTTTATTTTTTTTTATTTTCAGCATTTAGTTAGTTTTTATTTTCTTAGTTTAAAAATCTTTTCTAACATTTTGATTTGGTTAGACGTTGAGGATAAACCGGTACTAAAAGCTCTTGTGTCCTTGGACGACCTCGGTATCTTACCAACACTATACTACGTCCGCGATGGGTGCACTTGCCCATATGTGTGTTTAGTGTTAGTAAATATCGTATTTTATAAATTTAAAACTTGGCTAAAAGTGTAAAAAGGGCTTAAATATACATCTAAATCATATATACACTGACACGCATCACCATCGAGAATGCAGCAATTCTTGGCTTCACTGGATACTATAGCAGATCCACCAGGAGATTTTCGAAGGTCGTACAACTTAAATCTCTTTAGCACAGGAGGGTGTTGTGTTCGTGAAAGATAAAACGGGGGAACGTCAATTCAGCTTTCAAATTCCAACTCTACAACGCATTGGGCATCACTTCTATCCGAGGGTACTGATGATTTGACGGTATACCATGATGGTTCGAATCAAAGTCCTAGTTACACATCGATGCAACACGAGGAGGAGATGGCCCACATGGTGGACTTACAAGAAGAACTGCATGAGTCACGACCTGCGGTGGAAGCCGTAATCTTTGGATTTAAATTGGAGGCATTACTTGGACGGTACCGAATGCACCACTTAGACCGATCACAAGGGCCTCCCATGTGCCCTGGTTACGAGAGAGTTAATAAGTTAATGGCATCGCTGGATGGAACTTTTGAATGAATACGACCGTGAAACTTGGACGTGCACGAGCTTTGCAGCTCGCTATCCACTCTAACATACCTGATCAGATTCACCTTGTTCAAACTGAAGAACTGAAGGAAGAGACTTCACAAGATTGACCCATGCGGGGCATGGGGAAGCAACCTTTGGTAGGTCGGACGGTATTTGTTACCTCATGCAACGAATGTGGGCCTCATTATGCGGCTACTGTAGGGAACTCGTGTTGAGCAAAGCGCACCCTTTGGGCCACGTCGGGAGTTCCAACGAACTCGAACAAGAGGGATTCTCTTGTGTTTGAGGACCTTAACATCCCGGTCCGTGATTTCAACTGGTTACTCGACGACGGCTTCGACATTCTAGTCGTCTGGATTTTGATGAGGGGCATTAGGATTTATGAACCTTGTACTTGCGATCGGGCATGACGGCCTACCTAGCTAGGTATGGGAACGATGTTTGACTTGTGGGAAAGTCAAGGTGAAGTGTTAGCAACCAGAAACACCTATATGGAAAGCGAAAACAGACTGCCATGGAATTGGTTGCTAGTCTACTTACAACTTGAAATGGAAACAATATCACCGGGATGATCGTTGATTGTCACACGTAACCAGCAAACTTTCTAGCCATCAAGGAAACGGATAAGTTTTTCTACTCTTACAGTCATCTACCTGAAAGAAGTGGTTGCTAGGCACGGGGTATTATCTATGATCGCGACCCACGATTTGCATCTGATTTGTGGCAAGCGGTGCACAAATCCTTCGGCTCGCGTTTAGACATGAGCACAGCATATCATCCACAGACGGATGGATAGACTGAACGCACCATCCAAACTTTTGAAGACATGCTTCGGGCACGTGAAATCGACTTTGGCAAAGGTCGGGGAAGACACCTCCCTTTAGTGGAGTTTTCGTATAACAACAGTTACCACACCAGCATTCAGGCTTCTCCGTTCGAGGCATTGTACGGACGGAAGTGCCAACCATCTTTTGTTGGGCAGAAACGGCCAAATCACTGGCCCGGAACTTGTAGTAGATACAACAGAGAAGATTGCTCAGATACGACAACGAATGGCGGCAGCTCGTGACCGTCAAAAAAGCTATGCTGATAAGCGAAGGAAGCCACTCGAATTCCAGGTTGGGGATCAAGTACTACTTAAAGTCTCACCTTGGAAGGGTGTAGTTCGTTTGGTAAACGAGGCAAACTAAACCCGCATTACGTCGGACCTTTCGATATTATTGAGAAAATTGGCAAAGTGGCCTACAAGCTGAATCTACCTGCAGAACTCAGCGGAGTTCACAACGTATTCCATGTGTCGAATCTGAAGAAGTGTCTGTCAGATGACCCTCATAGTTCCTCTCAAGGAGCTCACTATCGACGATCAGCTGCGATTCGTCGAGGAACCAGTAGAGATTACTGATCGAGGAACCAGAATACCTCTTGTTCGAGTTCGTTGGAACTCCCGTCGTGGCCCAGAGTTCACCTGGGAACGAGAAGATCAGATGAAGCACAAGTATCCCCAGTTGTCGAGAGAAGTGCAACCACTACTGAGGCTGAAGCTACTGCGGAATTTCGGGATGAAATTCCAAACCAACGGGGGGATGATGTAACACCCCAGGAAAACCAGGAAAACCACGCAACTTAACTAGCTTCCTCAGTAACTACGTGCTAAATTTCGGGACGAAATTTCTTTCAACTTGGGGATGATGTGACAACCCATAATTTCGAGGTATAAATCGTTCGTTTCACTCTCACGAATAAATAGATATACTTATCTATTTTCGACAAATTAAATTTATACTATTTAGTTATTGTGTACAAACTCGTAGTCGAAACCAAGTCCGTTTGGCGACGAACCTACCCGAACCGTTTAAACCATGACATAAACCGCATAGCATCAACTTTTGAGGCCCGAACCCTCAACATGAATATTGTACATCTATGTTAGTTGGTTAAAAATAAATCTCTATTAATTACCCTTATGTTTATTATAATAATGATAGATTACAAGTAAACTAACCCAAACCAAACTCCCTAACCCCCCCCCCCATGTGAGTATACTTAACATCTAATATATTTATGTTGTTGCCTTTCCCGGTGTAAAAAGTTGGCCCAATCAACACTTCAGTTTTGTGATAGCCCAAATCGTAGGGACTTGAGCCCATTAGCGGCCAAATCAAAAACAAAGGGGAACCACCTATTTCATGTTACCTATATGTACGTAACTTGAATATTATTATCTAATACCCAAAAATCTAACCCTACCTTCCTTCAATATCATGTACGGTAATGGGAAACCCCCCACCCATCGTCCCTTACGACGAAAACCCTAGAGGAAACACCGTTCACTGTCGTTTCTTCACCCATCGTCCCTTACGACGAAAACCCTAGAGGAAGCACCGTTCACTGTCATTTCTTCTTCTTTCCTTCTTCGACGTCTGTACACACCGAAACTATATCACCCAAGATCACCACCGGTAAGTGCCTCCCCACTTCGTAGCCTCATCTTAAGGTTTTGTTATCTCGGTTTCGCTTCGACTTCGACTTATGGCATGCAAGAAAATAGATTATATATGCAACTGTTGTAATGTTATGTGCGTTGTTATGTGTTGGAATAGGTTTCGTGTGAACGATTATGTGCATGAAAACCGTTTTAATCCAAAGGAGTGATTGTATGAATGAATAGGCTACGTAATACTAGTTACGGAAATTGCGATTCATATGCGATGTGAGTATTCGGCTATTGTTTGTACCTTTACGACTTCTGAATCGCATAAATTGTCGGAGGTTTGCGTGTTCGGAATCGTGTTTAGACGGATAGAAGGTTAGCGGGCTATATGCAAACTGTTTTGGATTTAGATAAATGGTCGCTGTCTAATGTTTGGTGTGTGCAAATTGATTGTAGGTTCTTGTGATCTTGATAGGTATAGTATGTTCGTAAACAGGGAGTGATGGTCAATGTTATTGTATGATCTGGAGATGTTATGAACGTGTGATTAAAGATGCTATGTGACGATTTGTTTATGTGCTGGATTTCTGTTATCAAGTTGTAGGAGATTAAGAGGTTGCTTAACATTTCCAACTAGTGCATCACGTAAATGGATAGTAAGGTTGCTGTAACATTTGTGCTTGAAATCATTATGAATAGTTCAATTTGTGCTTGTAAAATTGATCCCAATGTTTGTTTGGTTGTGCTTTACATTTTTCATGTTTTGACTTTTGTTCAATTTCAAACTCTACATCGCTTTGTGGAGAATTATACGCAAACTAGTGCGTAAACATACTCAGTTTAATGCGACAAATACTCCGGAACATCAACATATACTCAACATACCTTAAATAACCTTTACATAACTTAGAAATAAGTTTTGAAGGCTTTGGTATGGCAAAAACAAGTTAATTCGCTTACAGGGACTAAACTTGACAAACTGCGAAAGTATGCCAATTTGAACTGTAACAAACATTCCGGAATATGACCATAAGTTAAACACACCTTAAATATCCTTTACATAGCTTAGAAATAGGCTTTGAGAAGTGCGGTGTGCTAAAATAAACTTTTGGGTCATTCAGGGACTAAAAGTGTCGAAAAGTGCACAAGTTTGCACTTTCGTGCATAACTTACGTTCTGAATACATCTGTACATCCAAAAATTTATGTAAGCATCCTTATATTATGCCTTAGTGTTTGGCATGAGAAAAATCCATTCGTCGCGCAATTTGGATCGTTTTTCGCGCTTATGCGCATTCCGTCGTAATTAACCGAACATCGCGATCGTATGGCCAAACGAACTAACATCCGACCTATTTTTGAGCATGTTTCATGTCGTCAATGTTTAGGCATCATTTTAGGGCCTTAAAGATGGCTTAACGGGCCTTGAACGTGTCAGAAATGGCCTTAAACCACAACAGGGACCTAAACTGTCATTTCTGAAACTTATTTTCTGATCTGGACTCCCAGGCGGGGTGCGTAAGCCCTGTCTAAATCTTCACGCGGGCCGCGTCAGCCCCGCAGATGCAGAAGCTCGTTTTTCTTGCAAAATTTGGCCTTTCAAGCATCCAAGGGGCAATGCCTCTTCACAATCTCTGGGGTTAGGGTCTCATATTGATACCACAACATTTTGACAAGTGTACGAATGAGATCAAGGCACGATATTCAAGAAACGATCCTAATGGTCTTGCTTTTCCTATAAATACCCCCCCCCCCCCATTTGTGTTAAACCCCACAAAATCTGATCTAAAGCTCTAAGTTGAGGCCTTTGCTTCATACCTGAGCTCCTGGATCGAGATTAGCTTTCGGGGACCCTTCGTAAGTGTTCTTTCGTTCTTTTAATCGCTTTCTAGTCCTAAAGTCAAATTATGTTTGACTTTCTGCGTCGACCAGCCTATGGTCAACACGAAGTTCGTTTGAACTTCATAACGTGAGCGTGATCACGATGGTTATAGTCCCTAGTGACTACACCTACTGATCACCACGTTATCTAGGCTCAGTGACGAGTCGTAGTTTCGGCCAAAATGTGCATTCTTGTGTATTTTGTAACCAAACTACTCATAGGTATCAAAACCGTTTGTTTTGATGCCAAACCTGTTTTCTAAACTTAGTTAAGCATGTTCTAACATGCTTAGCTCGTCACTTTTAGTTTAGTGCTTATATAGGGTCGTAAGGTAAGCGATCTAAACAATCGCTTATGCTTTCCAACCCGACCCATTTGGTCGATCTTTAGGATCCGACCAAACACATTAGGTGACCATAGTATATAGGGAATAACCATCCGAGGTTATACCTTATGGTCACGATGTTAGGCGTTCCAAACGCGTTTTACGCGAACGACGCTTTAAGATAGCATAAGCTACCTATACGGGTCGTAATGGGTCGTAAGCACTTAGGATTGGTTTCATTTTAGAATGTAGGCCTTGTTAAACCATATTACACGAGTCTCTATACTCGTTTGGTTTACGAGCCCTCATTCTATCCAATCTTCCGAATTTTGGTCTGGTATATTAATATAGCTACCTATTAGGTGCCGTTTGATATTCCGTGATCTCTAGCATTGTGTGATTATTACACAAGGACTTCTAAGCAATCTCAGGTGAGTACATAGACCCCTCTTTTACTGTTTTCCAAACATTTTGGGGTGAAACACATGTGCCTACTTGTTACTTTCGTGCTTTTCATGCTTTCATATCATATGCTTGTTATGTTCAATAGTACATTTATAGTACATGATTTCATTACATTCTATGCTATGTATGTCCATTGTGTGCGTACTTAGTACATTGTTTTACATTACATTCTATAATATGTATGCCCATTGTGTGCGTACTTAGTACATCATTTTACATTACATTTTATGCTATGTATGCCCATTGTGTGCATACTTAGTACATCATTTTACATCACATTTTATGCTATGTATGCCCATTGTGTGCATACTTAGTACAATTATTCATCACATGCTCACATTTTGGTATGACATTTGGTTTGTTCAAATTATACAATGTACATTCATTAACACCGATCATGCCGCCCTTAGTAGGTAATGGTACCATAGGACTTGACAACTCCCATTCCTGAAATCTCGGGTTTGTTTGGATTGGAAGGAATGACCGAATACGATGAACAATAACACATATAGACCTTTAATTTGTTTAAAGGTCTATCACCACAGTCACAAAGGCTTGAATGTATGCATTTTCACAATACCGCATAAATGTTTGTATCAGTATAGCATGAAATTTTTCCACAAAACATAACTTTGACTTAAACTATGTTTAATTCAATACCCTGTTTTTGTGCATTTTTACCTATGGCCTAGTTCATATACTTCACATGCCATACATGATATTTTGGATACATATTATATGATTTACAGTAAACATAAACAATTTGACATTTATATACACATTTGGTGGTTTACATTAGACATGAACATTTTGATATGGTTTATACAATAATACTTGACAATTGATTTATACATGAACAATTTACATGGTGGTTGGTTTGGGTAAATGGTTTGAGTAACGTGGCGTATGTAATATGATACAAACATGGTGGATACGCCGCTGGTACTTCCTATATATAAATGTCTGTATAATATTACCTATTGTAGCATTATTTAAATCATTTCAGTATAGACATATTACATTTTATACAAATAACATATTCTTCACAAGACATTATTTTCACAAACAACTTATCTTTTACAAACTCAGTTTTACTAGGTTATCCATTTAACCTTACATTTAATTATACATATCATCTGGTCTTATCGTTTTTCAAATGATTTACAAGACAAAGCAAATTACAAGGTTCATGACTAAACATTTTCACAAACATAAGTCATGAATTCTATTTTCACAAAACCTATGTATCTCACAAGCATTTTTATGCTGACATACCTACTTTCACATGTGTTTTCAGGAGCTGTCGCTTAGGATGATGATTGTGATACTAGGGCGGACCTGTGCCTTAGAGACATAAAACGAAGATAGACTAGTTTAATTATGTTATAAACTCTTTATTTCCTGTTTGAAGACAATGCAACACTCGTGTTTGATAAATAAAATATAACTTTGTATGCCATAGTTGTGAAACAATTAATTATGTCTCAACACTCCCCGACGTTTCCGCCGCGGTTGCATGTTATACGCGGTCGGGGTGTGACAGAAGAGTTGGTATCAGAGCCAATGGTTATAGGGAATTAGGTTATTAGTAATTCTTTGACCTAGACTATAAGTTTCTAGGACCCTAACACAAGTTATCTTGTGTTTAGATTTTTAAAACATGCACTTCACCTATCCTTAGGTGATAACCACAACGAGAACATCGATTCTGAATCCGCTTTGGAAATTAATCATTTGTTCTAGGATGATTGATTACTAGGTTTTGAACCCTCTGTTATATGATTTTGAACCCCTTTGAATTTTCAAAAATCTCGTCAAGGTTTTCGGGTTTTAATAGTGTGAACACGTGCAAACTGGAAGAGTGAATGCCTGTACCCTGGGTTTTCTGTCTAAGGCTAGAGTGTTCATACAAATCCACATAATCGGACCAGTCACTCTTACCTGGGAACTCTTGGGGTGAGTGTTCACTTATAGGTGAACATGTCTTCGCGATACATTATTTTCGACCCATTTACTTTGAGTAGACATTGTGTGTCGCTTGTTTGCTTAGCGATGCATAACCACCATCTTTGCTTTTGTTGATTTTGCTTCATCTCATTCTCTTCATCCAATCATCTCACTCGTTTCCTTTCATGTTTTCCTCTTCTAGAATGCCTCCTCGACGCGACAATCAAGTAGCAAATGCCGAACTGGCAGAAATTATTGCACAGCAAATGGCTGCTGCACTTCCAAACCTCTTTGCTCAATGGAATCAAGCCAACAACAACAACAATGCTCCATGCAATTTCAAGAATTTTAACTCGGCTAAACCACTCAAGTTTAGTGGTTCTGAGGGAGCAACTGGGCTTCTTCAATGGTTCGAGAGCATTGAGAATACATTTCGTCACGTGCAGTGTCCTGACAATCGCAAGGTCAAGTTTTCTTCGAGTGTGTTTCAGAAGAGGGCTCTTACGTGGCGGAATGGAGTTATGAGGGATCGCAGTGCAGAAGTTGCTCTAGCTCAGACTTGGGCTGAACTTAGGGCACTAATGATGAGGGAGTTTTGTCCTCGTCATGAACAGCGAGCTTTGGAGAAAGAGTTTGATGACTTAAAACAATACAGTGGCGAGCACTGGGCATATACTGATAGGTTTGAGGAGTTGAGTCTGCTTTGCCCGACAATGGTTGCCCCACTCGACAAGGCCATCGAAAGGTACACCGACGGCCTACCTGACTCGGTACAAGACATCATTACTGGTAGTAACCCTACCACACTCCGTCAGGCGATCGAGTTATCAGCGACACTGACTGAGTCGCAGATTCGAAAGGGAAAGCTGCATAAAAAGGGTGACAAGGGTAAGAAGCAGGAATCTGACCAAGAAGATAGCAAGAAAGGTCAAAACAAGAAAGGAAAGGATTCTGGTTCTACAAGGGGGTCTAGGAAGCGGAAGACTTCCCAAAACTATGCCGTTACTGCACAGGCTCAGACTGCACCAAATCAGCCTGCGCAACCACTGGCCAAGAAGCCTTATCTTGGCAATGCACCTTTGTGCAACAGGTGTAACGGCCATCACCCACCACATGTGCAGTGTCGTCAATGCACCAACTGTGGAAGAAATGGTCATCTTGCTGCCACCTGCCGCATTCCTGCTAACCAGAACCAAGCTCAACAAATTGCTCAGCCTCTTGCTCAGCAGCAAGGTCAAGCTGCACGACCTCATTTTCCTCCTGGTTCGTGCTACAATTGTGGGGATCTGACCCACTACAGAAACCGGTGCCCAAGGCTAGCCAACCAAAATCAGAATCAGGCTCAGGCTCGAGGTCGAGTCTTCAACATGAACGCGCAAGAGGCACAAGCAGATGATAATGTGGTGAACGGTACGTTCTTTATTAATAATCAGCCAGCATCTGTTCTTTTTGATTCGGGTGCCGATAAGAGTTTTGTGTCGTTATCTTTTGAACCATTGCTTCGCGTGTCTAGAACGAAACTAAGTAAACCATTGACAGTAAAAGTGGCGAGCGGTGAACCCATTGTTCTTGATTCTGTTCTCCGCAACTGCCAATTAAACCTTAACAACCATCTTTTTCCTATTGACCTCACGCCTATGCAACTTGGAAGCTTCGACGTTATTATGGGTATGGATTGGTTAGCCAAGTATCGCGCAGAGATAGTTTGTTTTGAGAAGATCATTCGCATGCCGCTTTCGTCAGGTGAGATCCTACAGGTTCATGGTGAGAAACCTGTTGATGGTCTCAAACTCATGTCTTGTTTTAAAGCTCGGAAGTATCTGCGAAAGAACTATGTGGCCTTTTTGGCACATATTGTAGCAGATAAGGGCAAAGGTATGTCTATTCAAGATATTCCGTTTGTTCGGGATTATCCTGAAGTATTTCCTGAAGAGTTACCTGGTCTACCCCCAGCACGCCAAGTCGAGTTCCGTATTGATCTCGTACCTGGTGCAAATCCCATTGCCAGAGCTCCATATCGTCTTGCACCGTCTGAGATGCAAGAGTTGTCTAAGCAGCTGCAGGAGCTCTCTGACAAAGGCTTTATCCGTCCTACCTTTTCACCTTGGGGTGCTCCCGTTCTTTTTGTCAAGAAGAAGGATGGATCTTTTAGGATGTGTATCGATTATCGTGAGCTTAACAAGCTCACCATCAAGAATCGATATCCCCTACCTCGCATCGGTGATCTCTTTGATCAATTGCAAGGCACTTCTTATTTTTCAAAGATTGATCTGCGATCTGGATATCATCAACTCCGTGTGCATGAAGAAGATATTCCCAAGACAGTGTTCCGCACTCGCTATGGGCATTATGAGTTCACAGTCATGCCATTCGGTTTGACTAATGCTCCTGCTGTTTTCATGGACTTGATGAATAGGGTCTGCAAGCCTTATTTGGATAAGTTCATCATCGTTTTCATTGATGACTCTTGATATATTCTAAGATGCGAGCTGATCATGAGCAACATCTTCGTCTTACGTTAGAACTCCTAAAGCAAGAGCAACTTTTCGCCAAATTCTCCAAGTGTGAATTCTGACTTAAAGAGGTTCAATTCTTAGGACACATTGTCAACGAACAAGGTATTCATGTAGATCCCTCCAAGATCAGTGCGATTAAGGATTGGGATACACCTACTACTCCTACTGAAGTTCGTTCTTTTCTTGGTCTAGCGGGTTATTATCGCCGCTTCATTAAAAATTTCTCGAAGATTGCAGTTCCTCTAACTGCTCTAACTCAGAAGAACAAGCCATTTGATTGGGGATTCAAACAAGAGGGAGCGTTCCTGACTTTGAAACAAAAACTTTGCGACGCGCCTGTCCTAACTTTGCCCGAGGGAAATGATGATTTTGTCGTTTATTGCGAAGCATCTAAATTAGGTCTTGGCTACGTCCTGATGCAAAGAAACAAAGTCATAGCATACGCATCAAGGCAGTTGAAGATACATGAGAAGAACTACACCACTCATGATCTTGAGTTGGGTGCAGTTGTCTTCGCTCTTAAGATTTGGAGACACTATTTGTACGGTACAAAATGTGTGGTTTTCACGGACCACAAAAGTCTTCAGCATATCTTCAATCAGAAAGAACTCAACATGAGGCAGCGACGTTGGGTGGAGCTTCTAAACGACTATGACTGCGAAATTCGCTACCATCCTGGTAAGGCGAATGTCGTGGCCGATGCTTTGAGTCGCACGGAACGTACTAAGCTTCATTGTGTTCGTGTCCAATCTGTTATTCAAGCTCAATCCGATATCCAAGCACGTATTTCTCAGGCTCAACAATCTTGTGTTTCACAAGGCTTGATGGATAAGGAATTTCCTTATCACATAACACCTGCTCTAGAACTGAAGGACAATGGATCGTATTACTTCATGGACCGTTTGTGGGTCCCGAGCCAAGATAACCTTCGTACCTTGCTTATGGATGAAGCCCATAAGTCTCGTTATTCTGTTCATCCTGGCTCAGATAAGATGTATAAGGATCTTCGTATTAAGACTGAACATCAGCGTCCTTCCGGATTATTGGAGCAACCAGAGATCTCAGTTTGGAAATGGGAAAACATTACTATGGATCTCATTACCAAACTCCCGCGCACAAAGAAAGGTCATGATGCCATCTGGGTAGTTGTTGATCGTCTTACTAAGTCAGCGCATTTCTTGCCAATCCGTGAGGATTTTTCTGCTGACAAACTTGCTAAAATCTATGTAGATGAAATTGTAGCTCGACATGGTGTTCCTTTGAACATAATTTCTGACAGAGATGCTCGTTTCACTTCTCATTTTTGGAGAACTATGCAATCTGCTATGGGGTCCCAACTTAATCTGAGCACAGCTTGTCATCCACAAACGGATGGTCAGTCTGAAAGAACAATCCAGACACTGGAGGATATGCTTAGAGCCTGTGTGATCGATTTTGGTGGTAGTTGGGATTCACATCTTCCGTTAATTGAATTCTCCTACAACAACAATTATCACTCCAGGATCAACATGGCTGCTTTCGAGGCTCTCTATGGTCGAAAATGTCGTTCAACAGTCTGCTGGAATGAGATCGGCGACGCTCAACTTACTGGACCTGCCCTCATTTCAGAGACAACTGATAAGGTAAAGAAAGTTCGTAATAACCTTCAGGCAGCTAGAAGCCGTCAAAAGAGTTACGCGGACCTAAAACGCAAGCCCTTGGATTTTCAAGTCGGTGATCGTGTATTACTTAAGGTCTCACCTTGGAAAGGTGTGATCAGATTCGGAAAGAAAGGAAAACTTGCACCTAGATACGTTGGACCATTCAAGATCGTCGAAAGAATCGGTAAGGTAGCCTACAGACTTGAGTTACCTCTTGAACTTGGAAATGTTCATCCAACCTTTCACGTGCCCAATCTCAAGAGGTGTTTAGCTGATGAGAACCTCCACATACCGCTTGACGAAATTTGTGTTGATAAAACACTGAAATTTGTTGAGAAACCGGTGGAAATCATGGAACATGAAGTCAAGTGGCTTAAACGCAAGCGCATTCCTTTGGTCAAGGTTCGCTGGGAATCTAAACGTGGACCCGAGTTTACTTGGGAACGTGAAGATCAAATGAAGGCGAAGTATCCGCATCTTTTTCCGCGAGTTTCCTCTAAATAAAATTTCGGGATGAAATTTCCACAAGTAGGGGAAACTGTAACATTTGTGCTTGAAATCATTATGAACAGTTCAATTATCAATAAAACAATGTTATTTGATCCCAATGTTTGTTTGGTTGTGTTTTACATTTTTCATGTTTTGACTTTTGTTCAATTTCAAACTCTACATCGCTTTCTAGAGAATTATACGAAAACTGGTGCGTAAACGTACTCAGTTTAATGCGACAAATACTCCAGAACATCAAAATATACTCAACATACCTTAAATAACCTTTACATAACTTAGAAATAAGTTTTGAAGGCTTTGGTATGGCAAAAACAAGTTAATTCGCTTACAGGGACTAAACTTGACAAACTGCGAAAGTATGCCAATTTGAACTGTAACAAACATTCCAGAATATGACCATAAGTTAAACACACCTTAAATATCCTTTACATAGCTTAGAAATAGGCTTTGAGAGGTTCGGTGTCCTAAAATAAACTTTTGGGTCATTCACGGACTAAAAGTGTCAAAAAGTGCACAAGTTTGCACTTTCGCGCATAACTTACGTTCTGAATACATCCGGACATCCAAAAATTTATGTAAGCATCCTTATATTAAGCCTTAGTGTTTGGCATGAGAAAAATCCATTCGTCGCGCAATTTGGATCGTTTTTCGTGCTTATGCGCATTCCGTCGTAATTAACCGAACATCGCGATCCTACGGCCAAACGAACCAACATCCAACATATTTTTGAGCATGTTTCATGTCCTCAATGTTTAGGCATCATTTTAGGGCCTTAAATATGGCTTAACGGGCCTTTAACGTGTCGGAAATGCCCTTAAACCACAACAGGGACCTAAACTGTCATTTCTGAAACTTATTTTTTGATCTGGACTCCCATGCGGGGCGCGTAAGCCCTGTCTAAATCTTCACGCGGGCCGTGTCAGCCCTGCAGATGCAGAAACTCGTTTTTCTTGCAAAATTTGGCCTTTCAAGCATCCAAGGGGCAATGCCTCTTCACAATCTCTGGGGTTAGGGTCACATGTTGATACCATAACATTTTGACAAGTGTACGAATGTGATCAAGGCACGATATTCAAGAAACGATCCTAACGGTCTTGCTTTTCCTATAAATACCCCCCCCCCATTTGTGTTAAACCCCACAAAATCTGATCTAAAGCTCTAAGTTGAGGCCTTTGATTCATACCTGAGCTCCTGGATCGAGATTAGCTTTCGGGGACCCTTCGTAAGTGTTCTTTCGTTCTTTTAATCGCTTTCTAGTCCTAAAGTCAAATTATGTTTGACTTTCTGCGTTGACCAACCTATGGTCAACATGAAGTTCGTTTGAACTTCAAAACGTGAGCGTGATCATGATGGTTATAGTCCCTAGTGACTACACCTACTGATCACCACGTTATCTAGGCTCAGTGACGAGTCGTAGTTTCGGCCAAAATGCGCATTCTTGTGTATTTTGTAACCAAACTACTCATAGGTATCAAAACCGTTTGTTTTGATGCCAAACCTGTTTTCTAAACTTAGTTAAGCATGTTCTAACATGCTTAGCTCGTCACTTTTAGTTTAGTGCTTATATAGGGTCGTAAGGTAAGCGATCTAAACAATCGCTTATGCTTTCGAACCCGACCCATTTCGTCGATCTTTAGGATCCGGCCAAACACATTAGGTGACCATAGTATATAGGGAATAACCATCCGAGGTTATACCTTATGGTCACGATGTTAGGCGTTCCAAACGCGTTTTACGCGAACGACACGTTAAGATAGCATAAGCTACCTAAACGGGTCGTAATGGGTCGTAAGCACTTAGGATAGGTTTCATTTTAGAATGTAGGCCTTGTTAAACCATATTACACGAGTCTCTATACTCATTTGGTTTACGAGCCCTCATTCTATCCAATCTTCCGAATTTTGGTCCGGTATATTAATATAGCTACCTATTAGGTGCCGTTTGATATTCCGTGATCTCTAGCATTGTGTGATTATTACACAAGGACTTCTATGCAATCTCAGGTGAGTACATAGACCCCTCTTTTACTGTTTTCCAAACATTTTGGGGTGAAACACATGTGCCTACTTGTTACTTTCGTGCTTTTCATGCTTTCATATCATATGCTTGTTATGTTCAATAGTACATTTATAGTACATGATTTCATTACATTCTATGCTATGTATGTCCATTGTGTGCGTACTTAGTACATTGTTTTACATTACATTCTATAATATGTATGCCCATTGTGTGCGTACTTAGTACATCATTTTACATTACATTTTATGCTATGTATGCCCATTGTGTGCATACTTAGTACATCATTTTACATCACATTTTATGCTATGTATGCCCATTGTGTGCATACTTAGTACAATTATTCATCACATGCTCACATTTTGGTATGACATTTGGTTTGTTCAAATTATACAATGTACATTCATTAACACCGATCATGCCGCCCGTTAGTAGGTAATGGTACCATAGGACTTGACAACTCTCATTCCTGAAATCTCGGGTTTGTTTGGATTGGAAGGAATGACCGAATACGATGAACAATAACACATATAGACCCTTAATTTGTTTAAAGGTCTATCACCACAGTCACAAAGGCTTGAATGTATGCATTTTCACAATACCGCATAAATGTTTGTATCAGTATAGCATGAAATTTTTCCACAAAACATAACTTTGACTTAAACTATGTTTAATTCAATACCCTGTTTTTGTGCATTTTTACCTATGGCCTAGTTGATATCCTTCACATGGCATACATGATATTTTGGATACACATTATATGATTTACAGTAAACATAAACAATTTGACATTTATATACACATTTGGTGGTTTACATTAGACATGAACATTTTGATATGGTTTACACAATAACACTTGACAATTGATTTATACATGAACAATTTACATGGTGGTTGGTTTGGGTAAATGGTTTGAGTAACGTGGCGTATGTAATATGATACAAACATGGTGGATACGCCGCTGGTACTTCCTATATATAAATGTTTGTATAATATTACCTATTGTAGCATTATTTAAATCATTTCAGTATAGACATATTACATTTTATACAAATAACATATTCTTCACAAGACATTATTTTCACAAACAACTTATCTTATACAAACTCATTTTTACTAGGTTATCCATTTAACCTTACATTTAATTATACATATCATCTGGTCTTATCGTTTTTCAAATGATTTACAAGACAAAGCAAATTACAAGGTTCATGACTAAACATTTTCACAAACATAAGTCATGAATTCTATTTTCACAAAACCTATGTATCTCACAGGCATTTTTATGCTGACGTACCTACTTTCACATGTGTTTTCAGGAGCTGTCGCTTAGGATGATGATTGTGATACTAGGGCTGACCTGTGCCTTAGAGACATAAAACGAAGATAGACTAGTTTAATTTTATTATAAACTCTTTATTTCCTGTTTGAAGACAATGTAACACTCGTGTTTGATAAATAAAATATAACTTTGTATGCCATAGTTGTGAAACAATTAATTCTGTCTCAACACTCCCCGACGTTTCCGCCGCGGTTGCATGTTATACGCGGTCGGGGTGTGACAGTTGTTGGGCCGCACATATTTAATGAGCACACACTTCAATTAGTTATTGGTTTTGGGCCACCCTCATTAGCCTACATGCACCACAAGACTATTATTATTATGGGAAAGTGTTAGTATGGGCTGAAAATCAAATGGACTGTTATTAGTTTTAATTTGATTAACAAGTATTATTTTGGGCCGATCTGTCGCACACAAAATTTGCTGCACATATGAATTGGGCTTTGAATTATTTATGGAACATACTTGCATGATAAAGGTTAAGGACTATTAACATAGATTGATGGGCCGCATGGTTGATCGATTTTTAGTTGGGCTGGAAACTGGTTGGGCCGTACCTTAATTCAAATAGTGCATTGTGTTACGAAACCATTTGTGGTCCAAATGTGAAAGTTGAATTATGTGAGCTTGTATCATAAATGTGCTATGACCAGAATAGTTGTTATGATGTATGTTATAGGTTTTGCTTGAGCAATACGTGTGTCTAGATACGTGAAATGTAAATTCAGGAAACTGACTACCTTTGGTAACCATAATAGGGTTTGATTGATCATTGTGCGAAACGTGTAATTAATTCTACCAAGCAAAACTAAGGTGAGTTCACACTTTCGACAAGGCATGGGATTCCCAAGGGTTGGGAATGGGTAAAGGATTTAAACTGAAACTGCGTGATCTCCTGGCTTGGGACACGTACACACCCTCTTTATTGAAGGGTGACAACACGTGATAAGAATATAATCGAAACCTGCATAATCTCCTGGTTTGGGGATTCCGTACACACCCTCTTCATTGAAGGGTGATAACACGGATACTAGACCAAAACTCTTTATCATGAAGTCCCTCATTTTATATCGACTTAATCTCCGGTCCAATGGCGAGCGGGTCATTAGTTAGA
Source organism: Helianthus annuus (assembly GCF_002127325.2). NCBI lineage: Eukaryota > Viridiplantae > Streptophyta > Magnoliopsida > Asterales > Asteraceae > Helianthus > Helianthus annuus. The sequence continues at coordinate 26,173,355 of NC_035445.2, forward strand.
TAGCGCTATTTAGGTTTGACTGTCACACCCCCAAAATACCACAAGCGGAAACCCCCGCGAGGTGTGTGACGTACCAGGATCTAGCCACCAATCATATTGAACTCATAGGTATATTTGAATAAAACTTTCATTTATTAACATTAAGTATTACAACATTACAAATAAATTATAGTGTTCAGCGGAAGCATAATTCATTCGTTAAGTGTTTATAAACCACAAGTAAAATCCACTAGTCTTGTGTTGCGATTCCATGTATCTCGACCCATGACCACTCCAGCTTCCCAGATAGCAAGTTCCAACAATATGCACCTAGAGGCCTGCAAGGCATGTAACAACGAATCAACAACAAAGTTGAGCGAGTTCACAGTTGGGTGTTCGTTTTAAGTTGTTTCCGAAAACATAGTGTGTCTTTAGCTGGCTTACTAGCCGTGGGGGTTACCCCATAGTTGAAAATATGATTAACCAGTTCTTTCTTTCCCAAACCATAACCAGTGGGGGCTTCCCCATGTGAACCACTAGACCCGTTTACCATATCGACCACTGACTAAAGTAAGTTGGTGCCCTGACATCAATGTCTATCATCATTGACTAGTGCCCATATCCATTAGTTCACGCCTGTCCTCTGCGGCACGGTGTGAGGCTTGTCAAACCTAAATAGCGCTATCTAACTAATGACCCGCTCGCCATTGGCCCGGCGATTAAGTCGATATAAAAAGGAGGGACTTCATGATAGAGATTTTGGTCTAGTATCCGTGTTGTCACCCTTCAATAAAGAGGGTGTGTACGAAATCCCCAAACCAGGAGATTACGTAGGTTCCAAATCAATTCCTTATCACATGTTGTCACTCTTCAGTACAGAGGGTGTGTACATGTTCCAAACCAGGAGATCACGCAGTTTCAGTTTAAATCCTTTACCCATTCCCAACCCTTGGGAATCCCATGCCTTGTGAAAAGTGTGAACTCACCTCGGTTTGCTTGGTATGCTTAATTACTTGACTAACAGTTGCATAAACACGTCCTAAAAGGATTACCGATAACAGTCAGTTTTACATACATACATAAACTATTAATACCCCCTTCAACCCGCTATTAAACATGTATGGCCCAAAGATAAAACATGTAAGTATCACAATTTCTAGCACATATAAAACATTCATTGTCCAGTCAAAATATATTATACGCGGCCACTGACTCGGCGGTCCTATTCGGCCCAACCATGCTGGCCCGATTCCAAATCAGAAAGTTCCATTCATCCCGGCCCAGCTGGATTGTGTGCGCCCTAAGGCTCCTGGCCCAGATCCAATGACTCAATATAAATAGGTGGTGGGTGTTCGGTCATCATGTGCAGCCCAGTAACAACAGCCCATGTTCGAACCAATGCAACCCACTAAATTTGTTGATCTGGACCACATGTTTTAAAACCAACCGATTCCTTTGTAGGCCCGATATACATATGTTGTACTCACAATAATGACCCCCATCTATTAGTGATCCACTCAATTCAAGATTATACCCCAATGAAATTAACATATAACACTATTATGGATCAGTAACACGTCCAATTAGTTCTTTGATTAATCAAGTTTAATTCTCATTAACTTGGCACATTCAAATATGGTTCATTACGACAAGGCATAGGACCCATTCAGCAACTTTCATAAATCAAATAAACCATTGACATATAACCCATCGAATCATCTTTTCAACCCAACTTCAACAGTTTCATGCAACCCTAGTCACTAATACGCAAGAACATTAATACATTCTAGCCTACTGATTAATAACTCTAGTGCACTCATAATTCCTTACCATAATTTCATATACATATCAAACTAACAATCTTTCCCCTTAACACAAATCATAATACACGACCCACATGTATGTATATAATCGGACCGATCAACTATTAACCACACCACTTAACCATTCATTATCACACAACATGAAAAATCAATAAATGAGAGCTACTAACCGGAATCTTGATTAATCAGAATGCAATCTCGAACAGGGGGGTCTGCTATGCCATCGCACACACACAAATGGGGAACAGGGTTTTTTATGTTGCGTTTTCTTGTGATGCAATTTGTGAGACATGTACATAATACGTATGTTTAGTTATAGACTAAACAACACTAGTGGGCCGATGACCTATTTGCTAATTAACATACAAGTGGGCCAAGCTAAGTAATACACACACAACACAAATGGGCCGATCGGCAAGTTACCTTGGCTACCTAACATGGGTCGAAACAATCAATACACACCAAGAAGCTTGTTGGGCTCAGTTGGTCCGTTTGGGCCGATACAGTATGATGTGTTATACGCGGCCCAACATATACGCGGCCCAACAATTTTCAATAAACGTTTAAGTTTAACGATGATATAATTGAGTAGCAAGGAGTTAAGATCGTAAGGTGAAACGTTACTAACCTCGAAACTTCTGGTTGTCACATTGACAAGCCTCACACCGTACCGCAGAGGACGGGCGTGATGTCACGGCCCTAGCCCCGGGTCGACCTGGTCAAGAGCCGTGGGACAGGAATCCCGTGGTATTTAATTTAGGCGACAGCGGAAGTCTTTAATACAGGATCTTTTAATACTAAAATGCCCATTTACTTTATTACATAAATTAGGGAGGGGGGGTGGTAGTTGCACGGACCTCCCATCCGCCGGAGTATTGCAACTCCGCAAGCTAGCTTAGCCCCATAGCTGCCTGGCGGTGATTACCCACGGTGAAGAGCCCCAACACCCCATAAGGGCATTGCCAAAGTGATTTCACTGGGAAATCCTTATTTCACAAAACATGTTTCTTTATTTATTTATATTGAGCCACTTCCTTAAGCTTGTAGTGCTTCTCGGCACTTGATCTTAGATCACAACAGATCACCTGAAACATGTTTGAAAAAGGTTTTGTCAGCGGGAAATACTGAGTGAATCATTCTTTTTGTTTAAAACGGCATATCGTTATAATGTACAGTATTAAGAGCGATTACAATGTTTCTGTTTATCAACCATATACCCACAGTATTTGTCACTCGAACATCCATTGGTAACCTCAGAGTCCAATGGTGTCTGTGACTATGGTCATATCACCCCTTGGCTAACTCGTTGTCCAATGGTGACGGTTATCAAGTAATGTATACAAAACCCCATATACCGGCTGTAACTTGGTGATTACAAAGACTTAATCCCCGTAATCATAACTTTAAAATAAATAGAGTTTTGGAAATAATTTGATAAAAAGAGAATGACTCACCTTGCAGATTTATACGGGCGGAGTTTAATCTACTGATTAGCCTGTTTAACCTAATTTAAATAACAATGAACACGAACTGGGTTAGTAACTAATACAGCATTTACGACAATTCACGAGATTAAACCCTCACAACAAATGACAAGTGCGATACTTAAACATCCATCGAATTAATGACGAATGACAAAGTATAAACCCAAATTTGTGCAGCACTTAAACATTCGTTGGATATTTTCAATCGATCGGACGTTGAATCGTAATAGCGATCGAGTTAATACCCGGTATCGTAGCAGCACCTCACTATATGAAATTATAGTTTTGGACAGTATATCTTCGTTTTTGGAAAGTTTTGTCGACACAGAATGAAAGCCCCTGAGCTAGGCTATTTATAGCCTGAAATTGGGTTTTACGCGGCCCGCATAAACCCACACATATATCTTACGCGGCCCGCGAGGCCGCCTAATCTAGGCGTAGGGTTGATGGGTCATGAGCTTAGGTTGGACAGTTGGGTTATACGTGGCCCGGATACTTATCCGATTGAATTTCAAGTTGACGCGGCCCGCGTAAGCATCCTTTAAGTTTTACGCGGCCCGCCTAGAACCCTAAAACTTATCCGATTGATTATTAAGTTGTAGCGGCCCGCGTAAGGTTAAGCTATCTCTTACGCGGCCCGCCTTAAACCAAATTATCTTGTTTTTCTTGGTTTTTCATGTACAATAGGGTTTTAGGGGTCCGGGTTTACATCTATAGGTTGGTTAGGGACATTTTTGAAGGTCCTTACATCCTCCCCACCTTAATTAAACTCTCGTCCTCGAGATTTATTGAAATAAGTGTGGATATTTGCGCTTCATCTTGTTGGTGCACTTATGTCTGTACTTTGTCTGTATTTTGTAATGATATAAAACGATGTCTTTTGTTAGTCTTATTTACGTCATTTATTGGTTTGTATATGTGTTTGAATGTAAGTTTGACCAAGTCAACCATCCTCCTGGTTTGACTTGGCCAAACAGTCAATCACTCAGTTTGTAAGTTTGATTGCTTCGAAGGATGTCATCGAAGGATTGTTTATATCCTTCGATGACCTCGAAGGATAACCTTCGATGGATACAAATGGACCTCGAAGGATATACCATCCTTCGAGGTATATGTGGATCCTTCGGAGGGTTTCTGGTCGATAGATGATCTTTCGACCAGACATACTGATCCTTCGACACAATCAATCTGTTATGGGTATATATACCCTTGTATGGGTTCATTTCACAGTTAAGACATCCAAAAGTTGTTAGACAGTGTATGTGAGTGAACCAAGTCTTGTAGAGAGCATTTTCAGTTTGGTCAAGGGCTGTAACCGTGTCCACTGAAATACAAGAGAAAACTTTGGTATCTTGTGTGTCTACTCTTTCTCTTTGTAGCTTTTGTTCTCATCTAAACTATCAGTTTGCATTCTAGCTTGGATTCCGCACTTGCTAGAGTGTTAAACATAACAAGGATAAGGTTTAACCTCAACCTCCGAGGGACCTACAAGTGGTATCAGAGCCAGGTAATTTCCTCTCTGTCGCAATTCGCACAATTGAACCATGAAGCGTCAACAATCTCGTTTCAAATGAGGTGTTTAATGATGCTGTTGACTACAATTTGTCATCAGAAGATGAGGAGTATGTTGATGCAAATGATGGTGAAGCACCGCGTCCGGTTCAAGGTATTTCAGAAGCAACGGATCCAGTGTCTGCGCCAATTATCCGAGAAGAAAATGCATCATCTTCTACAACTCAACAGCTTCAGAATGATATCGGGAATTTAAATATCAATAACTTGAGGTCAAATGTTGAAATTCCTCCAGTTTCTGAAACCCGAATTCATAACATTCATCCGCAGCAGAATATTATAGGTGATGTTCTCAGTGGTGTAAGGACAAGGAATCAAATCAGAAATAACGAAAATGCTGGCTTGTATGCTGAGATACGAGAATCGGGACAACAAAATGATTGGTCTTTCGCCTGCTATGTTAGCCAAGAAGAGCCTAGATCTTGGAAGGAGGCATTGAAAGATGATTCCTGGGTGGAAGCCATGCAAGAAGAACTTCAGCAGTTCGAGAAGTTGGGCGTATGGAAATTGGTTGATAGGCCCGACAACTACAAGAAGATCGGAACTCGTTGGGTGTTTAAGTGCAAGAAGGATGACCGTGGGATTGTTGTCCGAAACAAAGCAAGGTTAGTTGTTCAAGGCTTCAGTCAGATCGAAGGTATTGACTACAATGAAGTGTATGCACCTGTTGCACGTCTGGAGGCTATTAGAATCTTTCTAGCCTACGCATCCTTCAAGAAATTCAAGGTGTACCAGATGGATGTTAAAAGTGCTTTTCTTCACGGAGTAGTCGAAGAGGAAGTATATGTCGAGCAACCACCGGGGTTTGAAGATCCATTACATCCTGACAGAGTTTTATTACTTAACAAGGCGTTATATGGTCTTCATCAAGCGCCTCGGGCCTGGTATGAAACACTGTCTACCTACCTGCTGAACAACGGGTTTAGACGGGGTTTGATCGATTGTACCCTCTTCATCAAGGAAAAAGGTGAAGATCTTCTGTTGGTACAAGTGTACGTCGATGACATTATCTTTGGTTCTACCGATGATAAATTATGCAAGGAATTTGAAAAGGTGATGCAAGATCGATTCGAGATGAGTGCGATGGGTGAAATGACGTTCTTCTTGGGTTTGCAAGTTAATCAGTCCGAATCCGGAATTTTTATCCATCAAACCAAGTATGTCGGAGACATCTTGAGCCGGTTCCAGATGTCCGATTCGAAGCCAATTTCTACTCCTCTTCCGCAGAATCACGGGATTACTCCGGATGAAAAAGGGGATGTTGTAGACTCTTCACTTTATCGTGCTATGATTGGATCCTTAATGTATCTCACCGCATCAAGACCCGACATTATGTATCCAACGTGTCTTCTCGCCAGATACCAAGCAAATCCGAAGGTCTCTCACTATGCTGCTGTCAAAAGGATGTTTCGTTATCTGAAGGGTTGCCCTGACACCGGGTTATGGTACCCTAAGGATGATAACTTCGATCTCAAGGCTTACAGTGATTCTGATTTCGGCGGCTGCAAGAAAGATGGCAAATCAACTACAGCAGGATGTCAGTTCTTAGGCAATCGCCTAGTCACTTGGCAGTGCAAGAAGCAGACATGTGTGGCTACATCTACATGTGAAGCGGAATACATTGCTGCGTCTAGTTGCTGCTCCCAGGTTCTATGGATCCAACAACAGATGCGGGACTACGGTTTTGAATTCCTAACTACTCCTATTTATGTTGATAATGAAGCTGCTTTACAGATCACTAGAAATCCTGTACAGCACTAAAAAACGAAGCACCTCGATATTAAATATCACTTCATACGTGATTGCTTTGAAAAGAGACTTATCGATGTGGTTCACATTCATACCGATCACCAACGTGCCGACCTTTTTACCAAAGCATTTGATAAATCAAGATTCGATTATTTACTTTTGGTAAACGGCATAAAGGTGAAGCAAGAGTAACCGACATCAGGAAATCGTTTTTGTAAATTTTTTTCTAAAACCAAAAATCCAAAAATATGTTTTTACTTTATTTTATTTTTGAATTTTAGGGGGGGAAAGTTTCAAGAAAAATACAAAAACATTGAAAAACCACAAAAAATACAAAAATATGTCTTTAATTTATTTACTTTCTGCATTTAAGGGGGAGAAAATTCAGAAAAACACAAAAACAATAGAAAAACAAAAATGAGTTTCTTGGTAATATAAGGGAAAATGATATTACATCAGAGGTCGGTCGAAACATGTCTCTAGAAATCAAAAGAAAAAGAAAATGATAAGTAGCTCTACTAATGATGTACCGGTAGACTCGCGATCATTTTAAAGTATGCAGGAGATATAAACATAACGAACTAAAAACCGCGTGGGAACCGCTCATTGGCATATGGTCTTGGTACCGAAATTTCGTTTGATAGATTGCCGAGGTTCTGAGATATTCGGGGTTTATGCTGTTTATCATCTGGGTATCATGGTTGTTTCTATAAAAGACAAAGTCTAGTTCTTCCATGATACCATACATACGTGTACATATCTCATACTGCATTCGACCTCAATAAGTGATAAACAATCACATGTCCATACAAAATAAGTGATAAAATATCACATTTATCCGGGAGTCAAGTTCGTCTCTCTGCTGTACGGAAGTACTGACCTGTTCACGGACTTGCTCCTGTGCCCTCATGCATCGAAAATCAAGTTCCTCATCAATAAGTGATTCTATCACATAGGGCTTGTTTTTAACTCAAATAAGTGACTTGTTCACATGTTATATACGTTAAAAACGGATGATAAATGGTATACTCCCTAGTAAGATGAACTCTCGTGCATACCTTGATACGGGAATGTGTCGTGAGTGGATGAACACCGGTCGGTAAGTATAAATCATACCTTAAATGTATCTCATTGTATTATGATTACACTTGATCGCTGAGTTTAAGTGGATAACAATATCGGTAATTGTGGTAGAATACTTATCCGCGTCTGTAAAAGAATTTTAAAAGGAAATGTGTTTTGACAAAAGACCGCAAGCTGATATGATTCTCTTCGCCAGAAACTCGCAAAAATATTGTTGTGTTTGTACATATTTATTTACTGCTTAATTTTTCTTGTCTTATTTTAAACAGTTTTGTCGTTTGGTGCATATCAGCACGACATTAGCGGTGATGTCGTTTGATAACATTCAAAGGATATTAAAATTGTTGTCTTTTATTTTATCAAAACTTAAAATCCAAAAAGATTTTCAATTTAATATTATTATTGATTAACTGATGTTGGTGCTCGATCCGATACCTGGCAAGCCGAGATACTTCATAAAACTAACCTTTGCAGAACTTCATAACGGACAATTTTTCAAAATGGTCAATTCTGAAAACCTCTAAATTTTTGAAGGGTTTGAATTGGAAATTCCCAAAAGTCCAAAAATGTTGGTGAGAATCTGATCCTTCGAGAAAGCAATGGCCCTCGAAAGATCAGATGGTCAATGAAAGTCAATCATCTCAGTCGAAAGATGAATTGGTCAACGAAGGATTTGACCAATTTGATCTTTCGAACTGATCAGACCTTGTTGAAAGATGGATAAGGTTGAAAGATATCCTTCGAGGATTCCCACAAATATCTGGTATCCTTCGATCCAGATCTTTCAAATATCTGGTATCTTTCGATCCAGATATGGATCCTTCGACCCAAAGCTGATCTTTCGAAACACCTTTTCATCTTTCGAAAGGTCATTGATCCTTCGAGACGGTTCGACTTTCGAGGTCAGACTATAAAAATGTGTCATCTTCTTCATTTCAACATAACTTTTCAAATTCCATCTCACAAAACCTCTGTTTGTACTGAAACTCTGTCAAAATCAAAACAACATTTGGGATATCTGTTTTATAACAACATTCACGGCAGGATAACCCTAATGCATTTTACAAACAACAATTTGTGTTAGGATAATCTTCATTGATCATATGATTCTTATTTCCTTTGTTTTCATGTGACACCTGTGTCACCGCGACCATCAAACAAATACCAAGCCGATGAAATATTGTATTTCATACTTGGGATCTTGTATAAATATGTGTATGTTTTGCACATATCAATTATTGTTCAATTTCAAACTCTACATTGCTTTCTAGAGCATTATACGCAAACTGGTGCGTAAACGTACTCAGTTTAATGCGACAAATACTCCGGAACATCAACATATACTCAACATACCTTAAATAACCTTTACATAACTTAGAAATAAGTTTTGAAGGCTTGGGTATAGCAAAAACAAGTTAATTCGCTTACAGGGACTAAACTTGACAAACTGCGAAAGTATGCCAATTTGAACTGTAACGAACATTCCGGAACATGTTCATAAGTTAAACATACCCTAAATATCCTCTACATAGCTTAGAAATAGGCTTTGAGGTGTTTGGTATGCTAAAACAAACTTTTGGATCATTCAGGGACTAAAAGTGTCAAAAAGTGCACAAGTTTGCACTTTCGCGCATAACTTACGTTCTGAATACATCCGGACATCCAAAAATTTATGTAAGCATCCTTATATTATGCCTTAGTGTTGGGCATGAGAAAAATCCATTCGTCGCGTCATTTGGATCTTCTTTCGCGCTTATGCGCATTCCGTCGTAATTAAGCGAACATCGCAATCGTACGGCCAAACGAACCGACATCCGGAATATTTTTGAGCATATTTCATGTCCCCTACACTTTAACTTCATCTTAGAGCCTTGAAATGAGGTTAACGGGGCTTAAACGTGCCAAAAATGGGCCAAAATACGTGTTTCTGAAGTGCAGGGACCAAAATTGTAAATTCTGATCTGCGAACCTTAGGCGGGGCGCGTAAAGATTTACCAAATCCTTACGCGGGGCGCGTGAGACTGTCAGACAGAAAAATCTTTGCATTTAATGCAGTTTGGCCTTTCGTTCGATCAAGGGGCAATGCCCTTTCACCCAATCAGGAGCCAAGGGCCAAGTTCTGACTTACCACAAGAATTTGACAAGTGTACGCTCGAGATCGCGGCACGATATTCGATAAACGATCCTAACGGTTCCACTTTTTCTATAAATACCCCCCCCTTTGTTCCAAAAACCCACAAAATCTGATCTTAAGGCTCTAAGTTGGAACCATTGTTCCATACCTGAGCTATTTGATCTAGATTAGCACTCGGGGACCTTCCGTAAGTCTTCTTTCGCTCTTTTATCGCTTTTCGAGTCCGAAAGTCAACGTTTTGTTGACTTTCTGCATTGACCAGCTTATGATCGATGCGAAGTTCATGGAACTTCATAACGTGAGCGTGATCACGATGGTTATAGTCCGTAGTGACTATACCTACTGATCACCACGTTAACTAGGCTCAGTGACGGGTCGTAGTTTCGGCCAAAATGTGCATTCTTGCATATTTTGTAACCAAACTACTCGTGAGCATCAAAGCCGTTTGTTTTGATGTCAAACCAGTTTTCTAAACTTAGTTAAGCATGTTCTAACATGCTTAGCTCGTCACTTTTAGTTTAGTGCTTATATAGGGTCGTAAGGTAAGCGATCTAAACCATCGCTTATCCTTTCGAACCCGACCCATTTGGTCGGTCATTAGGACCCGACCAAACACATTAGGTGACCATAGCTATAACCTTCCAAGGTTATACCTTGTGGTCACGATATTAGGCGTTCCAGACGCGTTCTACGCGAACGACGCGTTAGGGTAGCCTAAGCTACCTAAACGGGTCATGATGGGGCGTATGCACTTAAGTTAGGTTTCATTTTAGTATGTAGGCTTTGTTAAACCATATTACACGAGTCTCCATACTCGTTTGGTTTACGAACACGCGTACTATCCGATCCTTCCGGTTTGATTCGGTATATTAACATAGCTACCTATTAGGTGCCGTTGATATCCCGTGATCTTTAGCATTATCTGGTTATTATACAAGAGCTCAAAGCAATCTCAGGTGAGTACATTGAACCCCATCTTTTACATGTTTTCGAGGAGTCAATGTGAGTACATTGAACCCCTCTTTTACTGTTTTCCAAACTATTTTGGGGTGAAACACATGTGCCTACTTGCTACTTTTATGCTTCCTGGTATTCACATCATATACTACTATGTTCGATAGTACATATATAGTACATGATTTCATTGTGTTTATGCTATGTATGCCCATTGTGTGCGTACTTAGTACATTGCTTTACATTTCATGCTACGTACGCCCATTGTGTGCATACGTAGTACATTGTTTCACATTGCATTACTGTTGCATATGCTCATCCAGCATATGAACACATTACACTACATTTTGAACCGTTGTACTCTACAATACATTTCATGCTACGTACGCCCATTGTGTGCATACGTAGTACATTGTTTCACATTGCATTACTGTTGCATATGCTCATCCAGCATATGAACACATTACACTACATTTTGAACCGTTGTACTCTACAATACATTTCATGCTACGTACGCCCATTGTGTGCATACGTAGTACATTGTTTCACATTGCATTACTGTTGCATATGCTCATCCAGCATATGAACACATTACACTACATTTTGAACCGTTGTACTCTACAATACATTTCATGCTACGTACGCCCATTGTGTGCATACGTAGTACATTGTTTCACATTGCATTACTGTTGCATATGCTCATCCAGCATATGAACACATTACACTACATTTTGAACCGTTGTACTCTACAATACATTTCATGCTACGTACGCCCATTGTGTGCATACGTAGTACATTGTTTCACATTGCATTTCTGTTGCATATGCTCATCCAGCATATGAACACATTATACTACATTTTGAACCGTTGTAACCATTTGAATATGTGAACCGTCTTAACCCTTCAATTATATCAACCGTTTGTATCCATTGAACCGTGTAAACCAGTTGTATCCGTTGACATGACTTACAATTGACGATAGACATTTGACTATACATAAACATTTCTACCGTTGTTAAACATTTCATCTTGATGGTTTGGTTGGAGTAAGTGATTAAGTAACGAGGCGTGTGTAATATGATACAAGCATGGTGGATACGCCGCTGGTACTTCCTATATATAAGTGTTTGTATGGTATTACATATCGTAGCGTTATTTAAATCATTTCAGTTTGAGACATATGACATTTTATACAAATAACACACTTTTCACGAGACATTGTTTTACAAACGACTTATCTTATACAAACTCATTTTACATGGTTATCCGTTTAACCATACAGTGTTCTCTTATTTATACATATCATTTGATCTTACCGTTTTTCAAACGATTTACAAGACAAAGCAAATTACAAGGTTCATGACTGACTGTTACTAAACATTTTCTCAAACATAAGTCATGAATTCCGTTTTCACAAAACCAATGTATCTCACAGGCATTTTTATGCTGACGTACCTATTTTCACATGTGTTTTCAGGAGATGATGCATAGGACTTATCAAGACATACTTAGGCGGACCTGTGCCTTAGTGACTTAAAACGAGACAAGAACTAGTTAATTTATGTTATGTACGCTTTGATTCTTGTTTAGACAATGTAAACTTTCATGTTTGATTTATAAAACTAAACTTCATTTGCCATGGATTTGAAACAATTGATTCTGTTACAACACTCCCCGACGTTTCCGCCACGTTTTGTATGTTCTACGTGGTCGGGGTGTGACAGAAAAGATGGTATCAGAGCCAATGGTTATAGGGAATTAGGTTATTAGTAATGCTTTGACCTAGTCTATAACCTTCCTAGGAACCTAACGCGAGTTTACTTGCGTTTAATCACAAAACAATACCGTCACCTACCCTTAGGCGACGACCACAACAAGAACATAAATTTCAAAACCGCCTTGAAAACTAATCATCTGTTCTAGGATGATTGATTACTAGGTTTTGAACCCTCTATTGTAAGGTTTTGAACCCTTTGTTATAAGGTTTTGAACCCCTTTGAATTTTCAAAACTCCCGTCAAAGTTTTGGGTCCTAACTAGTGTGAACACGTGCGAACTGGAAGAGTGAATGCCTGTACCCTGGGTTTTCTGTCTAAGGTTAGAGTGTTCGTACAAATCCACATAATCGGACCAGTCACTCTTACCTGGGAACTCTTGGGGTGAGTGTCCACTTATAGGCGAGCATGTCTTCGCGATACACTATGAGGATCTATTGGCTTTGATTCAGCCTTGGTGTTGTTTGTTTGCTTCATGATTCAAACAAGTGACCATCAACCGTGATTATGGTTAGTGATTGTAAAATCCTATTCTTACCCAATACCATTTTATTTGTTTCCTTTCATGTTCTCCTCTTTTAGAATGCCTCCTCGACGCGAACACCAGATAGCAACTGCCGAGCTGGCAGAAATTATTGCGCAGCAGATGGCTGCTCAATTCCCAAATCTCTTTGCTCAATGGAACCAAGCCAACAACAACAACAATGGTACATGCAATTTCAAGAACTTTAACTCGGCTAAACCACTCAAGTTTAGTGGTTCTGAGGGAGCAAATGGGCTTCTCCAATGGTTCGAGAGCATCGAGAATACCTTTCGCCACGTGAAGTGTCCGGAAAATCGCAAGGTCGAGTTTTCTTCGAGTGTGTTTCAGAAGAGGGCTCTTACATGGTGGAACGGGGTAATGAGAGACCGTGGTGCAGATGTTGCTCTAGCACAAACATGGGCTGAACTGAGAGCACTTATGATGAGAGAGTTTTGTCCTCGTCATGAACAACGAGCGTTGGAGAAGGAGTTTGATGATTTGAAACAAGATAGTGGCGAACACAGGGCATATACTGATAGGTTTGAGGAGTTGAGTCTACTTTGCCCGACTATGGTCGCCCCACTCGACAAGGCTATCGAAAGGTACATCGACGGCCTGCCTGACTCGGTACAAGACATTGTCACTGGTAGCAACCCTACCACACTCCGTCAGGCCATTGAGCTATCTGCAACCTTGACTGAATCACAGATCAGAAAGCATAAACTTTTTCGAAAAGGTGACAAGAAATCGGCCGGGGAATCGAACCCAATCGAGGAATCAAAGACCATGGATGAACAGACTGAATCTCCTAAGAAGTCAAGGAAGCGAAAGGCTTCTCAGAACTTCGCCGTGGTCGCTCACAATGGTCAAGCCGTCCCCAACCAACCAGCTCAACCCCCTGCTAGAAAACCATACAATGGAACTGCACCCTTGTGCAACCAATGTAGCCTCCATCATCACGCCAATGTACAGTGCCGCAAATGCCAAACTTGTGGACTCATAGGCCATACAACAAGAATCTGCCCAGCTGCAGCTGCACCAAACCAAGCTGGCAACAATCCCGCTCAAGGTCGTTTCCTACCAGGTTCTTGTTTCAACTGTGGCGAGATGGGTCATTTCCGAAGAAATTGCCCAAAGCTTGCTAATGCAAATCCAGCACAAGGATGATCACCCGACTGACTAGAAGACAACATCGTTTAGAAATAATCATGTCTTATGTATTAAGTTTCTTTTGTTGTCAAGATCCAAGGAACAGTTGATATCGTTGTTTATAAATAAATCTTTCATTTACATTGCAATGTATTTCGATGGTTGCATGTATTAACGACATATCCCTTGCAATACCGACAATCAAGGAACCGTATTCCTTGAAGAACAAACTACCCCCAAAATTCTCCCATTCTATAATCGCTTGCGTCTTCCACGGAATTCCTAAGTACCCGTTTATTCTAAGGAAACAAAGTACAAGGCGCAGGTTACAACACAAGACGAATACCCAAGGTACCACTATAAATCCTTAATAGGGTACCTAGGAATTTCCCGTAAGTCTTTAATTGTTGTATACCTTCATTCGAATGTGGTGATTCCTTGTAATCAAAAATCGAATTTTGGGAGATCTTCCTATCTTCTCAGATAGATTCCAGTGAACATTGAGACCCGTCGATTGGTTTCCATATTCGTATTCAATCAATAACAAGTTAAAAACAAATTATGATCAAGTTAAACAAGTATGTAACTTTGTGCTTATGTGTTCCCTTATGTGTTGTTGTGTGATCCAAATTATGCTATCCAAAATCCTCGTAGAATCTTACATATCCTTGTACAAGAGATTCATCGTAGGATACCCAGGGGTATTACTTAAGATCCTCAATGGACTTCTATGTTATAGTTAAGTCCCTCGGATTATAAAGCACTACTTCATAATTAGACCCCTTGAGTGGTCTAGCTAAACAGATTCATCCAAAAATCTGGTTAGGGATATCATGTGATGATATAGCTGAAAGGACTCCTTGGTGGCCTAACCAAGAGGATCCCCTGTCGATCTAATTAAAAGGAACCGATGGAAGTCTAGTCACCCTCGTCACAAGTTTGATATCCTTCCCCAAAACATTACAAAACAAACTGTGCGGACTGTGCAAGGGATTACGTAATTATGGATGCATACATAATTATGGAATTTAGTGCACAGAAATCACAGCAAGTTCTGTCATGTGTCTAGAGTTAACCCTATTCATTTCCAATTCTGATGAAGCATCCGTTGAGGAAAAATGAACTAGCTATTCATTTTTCACTTCTGAAGAATATCCGTTGAGGAAATGAATATCCGTTTATCCTTCATTTCCAAATCTGAAGAATACCCGTCGAGGAAAATGACTCCGTTTGTTCATTTTCGTTCTGAAGATTTATCCGTTGAGGAAATGAATATCCGTTTATCCTTCATTTCCAAATCTGAAGAATACCCGTTGAAGATGACCCTGTTTGTTCATTTTCGTTTCTAAAGATTATCCGTTGAGGAAATGAATATCCGTTGTGTAATCCTTCATTTCCAACTCTGAGGAAGCAACCGTTGAAGATGACTCCGTTAGCTCATTTTCGTTTCTGAAGATTTATCCGTTGAGGAAATGAATATCCGTTGTGTAATCCTTCATTTCCAACTCTGAGGAAGCAACCGTTGAAGATGACTCCGTTAGTTCATTTTCGTTTCTGAAGATTATCCGTTGAGGAAATGAATATCCGTTGTGTAATACTTCATTTCCAACTCTGAGGAAGCAACCGTTGAAGATGACCCCGTTTGTTCATTTTCGTTTCTGAAGATTATCCGTTGAGGAAATGAATATACGTTGTGTAATCCTTCATTTCCAACTCTGAGGAAGCAACCGTCGAAGATGACTCCGTTAGTTCATTTTCGTTTCTGAAGATTATCCGTTGAGGAAATGAATATCCGTTGTGTAATACTTCATTTCCAACTCTGAGGAAGCAACCGTTGAAGATGACCCCGTTTGTTCATTTTCGTTTCTGAAGATTATCCGTTGAGGAAATGAATATCCGTTGTGTAATCCTTCATTTCCAATTCTGATGAAGCAACCATTGAAAATGACCCGTCTGTTCATTTTCGTTTCGGAAGAATGACCGTTAAGGAAATGACAAGATATTGCCTTACATATCATTGGTGGTTATTTGGCAAATTCACAAATAGACTCCTACGAATAAATTTCGGGACGAAATTTCCTAAAGTAGGGGAGATTGTGACACTTGTGTCACCGCGACCATCAAACAAATACCAAGCCGATGAAATATTGTATTTCATACTTGGGATCTTGTATAAATATGTGTATGTTTTGCACATATCAATTATTGTTCAATTTCAAACTCTACATTGCTTTCTAGAGCATTATACGCAAACTGGTGCGTAAACGTACTCAGTTTAATGCGACAAATACTCCGGAACATCAACATATACTCAACATACCTTAAATAACCTTTACATAACTTAGAAATAAGTTTTGAAGGCTTGGGTATAGCAAAAACA
This sequence comes from Helianthus annuus, assembly GCF_002127325.2. Classification (NCBI taxonomy): domain Eukaryota; kingdom Viridiplantae; phylum Streptophyta; class Magnoliopsida; order Asterales; family Asteraceae; genus Helianthus; species Helianthus annuus. The sequence goes on from NC_035445.2 coordinate 26,189,959, forward strand.
AGTTAATTCGCTTACCGGGACTAAACTTGACAAACTGCGAAAGTATGCCAATTTGAACTGTAACGAACATTCCGGAACATGTTCATAAGTTAAACATACCCTAAATATCCTCTACATAGCTTAGAAATAGGCTTTGAGGTGTTTGGTATGCTAAAACAAACTTTTGGATCATTCAGGGACTAAAAGTGTCAAAAAGTGCACAAGTTTGCACTTTCGCGCATAACTTACGTTCTGAATACATCCGGACATCCAAAAATTTATGTAAGCATCCTTATATTATGCCTTAGTGTTGGGCATGAGAAAAATCCATTCGTCGCGTCATTTGGATCGTCTTTCGCGCTTATGCGCATTCCGTCGTAATTAAGCGAACATCGCAATCGTACGGCCAAACGAACCGACATCCGGAATATTTTTGAGCATATTTCATGTCCCCTACACTTTAACTTCATCTTAGAGCCTTGAAATGAGGTTAACAGGGCTTAAACGTGCCAAAAATGGGCCAAAATACGTGTTTCTGAAGTGCAGGGACCAAAATTGTAAATTCTGATCTGCGAACCTTAGGCGGGGCGCGTAAAGATTTACCAAATCCTTACGCGGGGCGCGTGAGACTGTCAGACAGAAAAATCTTTGCATTTAATGCAGTTTGGCCTTTCGTTCGATCAAGGGGCAATGCCCTTTCACCCAATCAGGAGCCAAGGGCCAAGTTCTGACTTACCACAAGAATTTGACAAGTGTACGCTCGAGATCGCGGCACGATATTCGATAAACGATCCTAACGGTTCCACTTTTCCTATAAATACCCCCCCCCTCTTTGTTCCAAAAACCCACAAAATCTGATCTTAAGGCTCTAAGTTGGAACCATTGTTCCATACCTGAGCTATTTGATCTAGATTAGCACTCGAGGACCTTCCGTAAGTCTTCTTTCGCTCTTTTATCGCTTTTCGAGTCCGAAAGTCAACGTTTTGTTGACTTTCTGCATTGACCAGCTTATGGTCGATGCGAAGTTCATGGAACTTCATAACGTGAGCGTGATCACGATGGTTATAGTCCGTACTGACTATACCTACTGATCACCACGTTAACTAGGCTCAGTGACGGGTCGTAGTTTCGGCCAAAATGTGCATTCTTGCATATTTTGTAACCAAACTACTCGTGAGCATCAAAGCCGTTTGTTTTGATGTCAAACCTGTTTTCTAAACTTAGTTAAGCATGTTCTAACATGCTTAGCTCGTCACTTTTAGTTTAGTGCTTATATAGGGTCGTAAGGTAAGCGATCTAAACCATCGCTTATCCTTTCGAACCCGACCCATTTGGTCGGTCATTAGGACCCGACCAAACACATTAGGTGACCATAGCTATAACCTTCCGAGGTTATACCTTGTGGTCACGATATTAGGCGTTCCAGACGCGTTCTACGCGAACGACGCGTTAGGGTAGCCTAAGCTACCTAAACGGGTCATGATGGGGCGTAAGCACTTAAGTTAGGTTTCATTTTAGTATGTAGGCTTTGTTAAACCATATTACACGAGTCTCCATACTCGTTTGGTTTACGAACCCGCGTACTATCCGATCCTTCCGGTTTGATCCGGTATATTAACATAGCTACCTATTAGGTGCCGTTGATATCCCGTGATCTTTAGCATTATCTGGTTATTATACAAGAGCTCAAAGCAATCTCAGGTGAGTACATTGAACCCCATCTTTTACATGTTTTCGAGGAGTCAATGTGAGTACATTGAACCCCTCTTTTACTGTTTTCCAAACTATTTTGGGGTGAAACACATGTGCCTACTTGCTACTTTTATGCTTCCTGGTATTCACATCATATACTACTATGTTCGATAGTACATATATAGTACATGATTTCATTGTGTTTATGCTATGTTTGCTCATTGTGTGCGTACTTAGTACATTGCTTTACATTTCATGCTACGTACGCCCATTGTGTGCATACGTAGTACATTGTTTCACATTGCATTACTGTTGCATATGCTCATCCAGCATATGAACACATTACACTACATTTTGAACCGTTGTACTCTACAATACATTTCATGCTACGTACGCCCATTGTGTGCATACGTAGTACATTGTTTCACATTGCATTACTGTTGCATATGCTCATCCAGCATATGAACACATTACACTACATTTTGAACCGTTGTACTCTATAATACATTTCATGCTACGTACGCCCATTGTGTGCATACGTAGTACATTGTTTCACATTGCATTACTGTTGCATATGCTCATCCAGCATATGAACACATTACACTACATTTTGAACCGTTGTACTCTACAATACATTTCATGCTACGTACGCCCATTGTGTGCATACGTAGTACATTGTTTCACATTGCATTACTGTTGCATATGCTCATCCAGCATATGAACACATTACACTACATTTTGAACCGTTGTACTCTACAATACATTTCATGCTACGTACGCCCATTGTGTGCATACGTAGTACATTGTTTCACATTGCATTACTGTTGCATATGCTCATCCAGCATATGAACACATTACACTACATTTTGAACCGTTGTACTCTACAATACATTTCATGCTACGTACGCCCATTGTGTGCATACGTAGTACATTGTTTCACATTGCATTACTGTTGCATATGCTCATCCAGCATATGAACACATTACACTACATTTTGAACCGTTGTACTCTACAATACATTTCATGCTACGTACGCCCATTGTGTGCATACGTAGTACATTGTTTCACATTGCATTACTGTTGCATATGCTCATCCAGCATATGAACACATTACACTACATTTTGAACCGCTGTACTCTACAATACATTTCATGCTACGTACGCCCATTGTGTGCATACGTAGTACATTGTTTCACATTGCATTTCTGTTGCATATGCTCATCCAGCATATGAACACATTATACTACATTTTGAACCGTTGTAACCATTTGAATATGTGAACCGTCTTAACCCTTCAATTATATCAACCGTTTGTATCCATTGAACCGTGTAAACCAGTTGTATCCGTTGACATGACTTACAATTGACAATAGACATTTGACTATACATAAACATTTCTACCATTGTTAAACATTTCATCTTGATGGTTTGGTTGGAGTAAGTGATTAAGTAACGAGGCGTGTGTAATATGATAAAAGCATGGTGGATACGCCGCTGGTACTTCCTATATATAAGTGTTTGTATGGTATTACATATCGTTGCGTTATTTAAATCATTTCAGTTTGAGACATATGACATTTTATACAAATAACACACTTTTCACGAGACATTGTTTTACAAACGACTTATCTTATACAAACTCATTTTACATGGTTATCCGTTTAACCATACAGTGTTCTCTTATTTATACATATCATTTGATCTTACCGTTTTTCAAACGATTTACAAGACAAAGCAAATTACAAGGTTCATGACTGACTGTTACTAAACATTTTCTCAAACATAAGTCATGAATTCCGTTTTCACAAAACCAATGTATCTCACAGGCATTTTTATGCTGACGTACCTATTTTCACATGTGTTTTCAGGAGATGATGCATAGGACTTATCAAGACATACTTAGGCGGACCTGTGCCTTAGTGACTTAAAACGAGACAAGAACTAGTTAATTTATGTTATGTACGCTTTGATTCTTGTTTAGACAATGTAAACTTTCATGTTTGATTTATAAAACTAAACTTCATTTGCCATGGATTTGAAACAATTGATTCTGTTACAACACTCCCCGACGTTTCCGCTACGTTTTGTATGTTCTACGTGGTCGGGGTGTGACATTTCATTTCTATTAAAATGACAAAATAAGATTCATGTGAATGTGTTGTAAAATGATTAGTGTTAGGTTTTGATGATCATCAAGTCTGTTCGAATGAAACATGGAATGGTTGAACCTTGATGTCAAGGATTGTGGGTTTGGGTTAAACAGAACTTTGTTTGGGTTTATGGTCTAAATTGATACAATGGGTTTGTGTTTAGTGTTCGGGTTTAAGATTAGTGTCCGGATGGATTTTGAAACTGATGTTTTCAATGGTTTTGATGTTAATGTTATAAAGTGTTTCTGATGTCTAAAACCACTTAAAACACACTTAAAAACCACCACCGGAAAATCGCAGATGAACAGTGTTGCCGGAAATCAACACGAAGGATGTTGATTCTCAACCTCGAAATATGTGTTGCAAAATATCTTTCGAATTGAGACTCGAAAGATGTTAAGTTTCTCGAATTCCTCGAAGGATGAAATTCCTTATCGAAGGATCATCTTTCGAAGGATCATAAATTTGAAAGATATCTTGATCATTCGAAAGGTCTGATCAATCGAAGGATGAATCCTTCGAGAAACTTAACATCTTTCGACCAGTTTGTCATCCTTCGAGCCATGTGTCAATCCTTCGATGGCCAAATGGCATCCTTCGAGGATTCAACACTTAGAAATTTTTCAAGAAATTGAAATTTTTTTCTAAGTGTGAAATCCTTGTTGACTGTTTGACTGGTTTCTCATTACGTGTCATTGTTTTGATGTACAGAAATGGCACCGAAAGTAAAGAAGGAACGGGCAAAGCCAACGAAGAAGGAAAAATCTGAGGTTGAATCTATGTCGGAACCTAGACATAACATGGCTGCTTATCTACAACCTGAAGGCAAGATCAGTCCGGAATTCACGGGAATAATGGAGTATCTTCATCGCGCTCGTATCAATTATGCCATCACTACACAGCACACTGCTTATCAGTCTCATATCAAGGAGTTCTGGAATTCGGCTGTGGTTGAAACAGTGGATAACAAGGAAGTGATTAGTGGATCAGTTGCTGAGAAACCCGTGGTGATTACAGAGAACACCATCAGAACACGTTTGCAACTAGGAGATCAACCAGAAGATTCTACTTCTATTGATTTACAATGTCAGCGGGGCTTACTGATGAGGCTACGGTACAGCGATAACGTTCTTGCAAATCAGATCAACAAAGGGTTTATGCCGCTTCGATACAAGTTCTTGCTGCATATTCTCATCCACTGCCTGAGCAACAAACGATCTGGATATGATATGTCGCCGATTGAATTAACGGGATTGTTTACGGCTTTGATTCTGAACAAGCCGTTTAACATATCACATTATATTTTCGACAATCTGAAAGAAAATGCTCGAAGGCCACTCCCGTCAGCAACCCAACGAACATCTACCAAGTTTTGGCTATATCCTAGATTTCTGCAGATGATGATTGATGATCAGATTCCTGATCTTCCAAAGGCTGAGGCAGATGTTCTACCTGTCAATCCGATGAATGAGCGTACACTGCTGATTTTCAAGTCCATGTCCAAGTATAAGGAATCGGATCCAATTATAAAGCTTATTGGTCATCTCGATGTTCCGACTTACGAGGCACCGCAGAACAACAAATGGCGTCGAGATGCGAGTGATTCTGATGATGAAGAGCCAAGGTTAATCGCTTTGGCTAACACGCAGCTCGGGGCTAAGCACGGAATCAAAGCATCAAGCAAGAGATCTGCTGGCAGTTCTAGTGCTGCAGCACATGTTGAAGTTGATGTAAATGTTGCTGCGGAAGAAGTTCAGGGTGTATTCATCGAATCTGATGTCCGTAGTAATGTGGTTGGTTCTACGGCTGGTGAGACTGGTGGTACTGTAGTTGGTGAGACAGGCGGTAGTGCAGGTGGAGATGGTGGTCCTGCTAGTCAATCAGGTGATGTTGCAACTGACAAGGGTAAAGGAAAGGTAGATGAGCCGAGGAAGTTGATAGATGAAAGTAGTTCGTCTTCTGAAGATGAAGGAGGTTCTGGTGACGATGGGTCGTCTTCTGAGGATGATAATCCTCCTCCACCAGGGATGCGTAAGGTCTATGATAATCGCGGGAATCTCCGTGGTCTTGAACGAATAGAGAAGACGGCTAGAACCGGAGAATCTGACAAAGATGAGGATTATATCCCTGCCGCTCCTGGTTTTATTAGAAAAAGGAAACCAAAAAGACAGGGTATTCGTGCGTCAAAGAAAACTGCTGGTGATGCTCCTATTCCTGTTTCTATTCAGCATTCAACGGCTCCAGAGCAACAGCTACCTCCTGTTAGTGATCAATTGACTGCATCAGAGATGCTGGAGCTGATGTCTTCTTCTCAGACGTCTTCTGGGATGCGCACGGTGACTGTTGATCAACAGCCGCCTGCAACTCCCGTCTCAGGTACACATGTCCGACCTCCTCTTGTTATTACTGGTCCAACAGGTGCTTCTGGTCAGGCTGGTCAGTCTGGCTCCTCAGGACCTGAGCCTTCACGGCCGACTCTGGCAAAAACTTTGTCTGTCTTATCTGAAGCTGAAAAGATTCAATTCCTGATCGAACAAGTCAGTGAATTGGGTTCCATAGTCGGTCGGCATACAAGAACGATTGAAGAGTATCGTGTGCAGCGAACACGGGATGTGGAGGCACACAACAAGTTAGTCTCAATTGTTGATGCCCAGAATCTTAAGATAAATGCACAGGCTATAGAGATTGAAAGGTTGAAAGAAGCCAACAGGGCTCGTGATAGGGAGGTCGAGATAATGAAAAGGCATAGTACTGTGTTGGAGAATGAGGCAAAAGCACTAAGGCAGAAGCATGAAGAGCTGTCAGAGCGCTATAAAAATCACGATGATCGATTAATAGAAGGCTTCAAGCCTGTTCAAGCAAACTTCAAGAAGTTGGAATACAAAGTAGGTACGCTGTGGAATGAAAGGTGCAATGCATTAGGCATCATTCCCTCAAAGCGTGGAGATGACAAGGATGATGATGCAGCAAATCCAGATCAACCAGCTGCCTCAGGTTCCGGTGCAACTGCATCCGGTGCTGCAGGTGGGTCTGGCACATCTCAAGATGCTCCTACTGCTCCTTCAACAGATACTACTTTCCCTTCTGAGCAGACAGAAACGCTAGAAACTTCGACAGGGCTTGAGCATGTTAGTCTGGAACCAGAAGCGTTTGCTGATCTCCCTGAATCCTCAGTTGTTTATCAGTATCATCCAGTCACGGGTGAACTTTTAGAAGAGGGAGAACATGTTACCGAAATGTCTGATGAACGGGTACTGGCTCTGAAGGAATTGGATGAAGTTGATGTGAACATGATCGATGCTACTCCATTGGTTCCGGACCAAACCGATTTCTCTACAATTGATGAAATCTTCATCGCTTCGGATCCGGAACGTCCTGTCTATGTTGGGAAAGATGATGCAGAGTTTAATGCTCTTGATGATGAGTTTGTGACGGCGAAAACGGCATAATTCGCTAATCTTTCTTCAGATTCTCCTTCAGCTCAAGAAAACCGTGAGAAGACTGTGAACGAATGGCGAGCGGATTTCTTAGCTAGGAATCCTCCTCCGCTCGCTCCGTTGGATCAGGTTAATTACATGAGTCTGCAAAAGAATCAGGCTCGGGGTCGTATCATTAGCTGGATGTTTATCAAGGAGCTTCACTACATGGTTGTGAAGCGAGAATGCGGTCTTCAGTACTTCAGGTCTCTTCTCAGCATTCTGTCACTTCCGTACTATGATGTTGCAGTTTTAGCTCAACTAAATGTTATCAATCGAGTCGAAGAAAAGATGGTGGATCTGTTCGCCAAGAAAATCAGATTGGAAAGAAGAAGGGGTTGGAAGGATCCGCTATACAAGCCGCAGTTTCCTCGATACGAGCAGATCAGATTTACACTTGATCCAGAAACCAACACTGCTCGCTATCGTTTGGTTTATGATCCTCCAAAGTTGATGAAGAAGATACCTTTGTTGAAAATGAAGACTGACTTTCTGGGAAACTTTCGTTGCTGGGTCTATGATGCGGATACTGGAGAAGCCGTGATCTTATTCCGAGATAGTCAAGAGAACTTTCGAATAATAGATCCGATGTGGATTACTAACATGTCCAGGTCAGATATTATTGTTCTTAAGGATCACGAGATCAACTACCTGGTTAGAGATCGTGAACAAGCAATGAAGTTTCAGAAGATGGCCTTGTACTGCTTCAATTTACTGGTGAATGCGGGAAGTGCATGGTCATCGCATCACTTAACAGCTGAGAGGACGTCAGAGACTTAAAGACTCGAAGATTGAGACAAAGCTACAGCCAAGGGGGAGTTTGTTGGTGCACTTGTGTCTGTACTTTGTCTGTATTTTGTAATGATATAAAACGATGTCTTTTGTTAGTCTTGTTTACGTCATTTATTGGTTTGTATATGTGTTTGAATGTAAGTTTGACCAAGTCAACCATCCTCCTGGTTTGACTTGGCCAAACAGTCAATCACTCAGTTTGTAAGTTTGATTGCTTCGAAGGATGTCATCGAAGGATTGTTTATATCCTTCGATGACCTCGAAGGATAACCTTCGATGGATACAAATGGACCTCGAAGGATATACCATCCTTCGAGGTATATGTGGATCATTCGGAGGGTTTCTGGTCGATAGATGATCTTTCGACCAGACATACTGATCCTTCGACACAATCAATCTGTTATGGGTATATATACCCTTGTATGGGTTCATTTCACAGTTAAGACATCCGAAAGTTGTTAGACAGTGTATGTGAGTGAACCAAGTCTTGTAGAGATCATTTTCAGTTTGGTCAAGGGCTGTAACCGTGTCCACTGAAATACAAGAGAAAACTTTGATATCTTGTGTGTCTACTCTTTCTCTTTGTAGCTTTTGTTCTCATCTAAACTATCGGTTTGCATTCTAGCTTGGATTCCGCACTTGCTAGAGTGTTAAACATAACAAGGATAAGGTTTAACCTCAACCTCCGAGGGACCTACACATCTCTGATACCACTTCCTGAAAAGTAGTCCAGAAATGGGAAGTGAAACGACTATCCCTATCCGATACAATGGAGAGCGGAACTCCATGTAAGGATACTACTTTGTCTACGTACAACTTTGCTAACCTTTCCATGCTAAAGGTTTCTTTCATGGGTAGAAAATGAGCTGATTTGGTTAATCGATCCACAATTACCCAAATCGCATCATTACCTTTTCTTGTTTTGGGTAACTTAGTTACAAGTCCATTGTTACGAGTTCCCCTTTCCATACAGGCATTTCTAATTGTTGTAGCAGTCCCGAAGGTTTCTGATGTTCTGCCTTTACTTGTGAACAAGTAAGACACTTAGATACATATTTAGTTATGTCCTTTTTCATTCCTATCCACCAGAAATTATTTCTTAAATCTTGGTACATCTTATTGTTTCCCGGATGCATGGTATACCTAGATTTATGAGCTTCTTCTAAAATCTTATCTCGTAATTCTCCTTGCTTAGGTACCCAAATTCTTTTCTTGTGGAATCTCCAAATTCCATCATTTCCTTGCTCTAACTCTTTTATTCGTCCTTTCATTCCTTCGGCATCGTCTTCGATTGCTGTTCCTTGAATTTTCTTTAATTGTTCCATTAAATCAAATTGTAGATTTAATCTAAGAGCGCGGACTTGCTTTTGCTTTTCATGATACTTACGACTTAAAGCATCTGCGACTACATTTGCTTTCCCTTCATGATATTGAATATCACAGTCGTAGTCACTTAGGATTTCCATCCATCTTCTTTGCCTCATATTCAATTCTTTTTGCCCAAATATGTACCTTAAACTTTTATGATATGTATAAACAGTAAACTTACTTCCATACAGTTAATGTCTCCAAATTTTAAGGGCAAATATTACGGCTCCTAACTCTAGAATCATGAGTTGTATAGTTTTCCTCGTGCTTCTTCAATTGTCTTGAAGCATATGCAATTACTTTGTTGCGTTGCATTAGCACACATCCTAATCCTAATTTTGAAGCATCACAATATACTTCAAAATCTTCAGTTCCTTCTGGCAAGGCTAAAATTGGAGCATTTGTTAACAATTGTAACTCAAATCCCTTCGGCAAACACGACTACCTACAATATACTGATGTCTATTAGACCGACGGGTCGTGCCTGGTTTAAATACTAATGTTTCTGAGTTACGTTTACTTCATGTCTTCAATATTATTCCAAGTTATAATTATTTGTTAAAATAATGATTATTTTAACTTTAAATTACATTTGATTTTGGAATAATTGTTAAACAATATTTTGTAACAATACTTCTCAAGTATTTCCTTCCCAAGGATGGGGGTATCTTATACACGTATATCTGTATTCTTGTATTGGTATATCTTGCAATTTGTTGGTGTCGTATTCCAGTGCGTTCGTATTTCTAAATGAATATCCCATATACTCCCAAAACATTGTATTTTCAAATCTTACTTAGAAACTATATATAAACTTATCTTGTCCAAAAATACTGTATCTCCCGAAAATATATATTTTTCCCAAAAATCATATATCTTCTAAATACCCTAGGAAAATATATTTTTACTTCCAAAAATAATATATTTTCTCTCCTTGTCAAAATATGATATAACTTTGTAATATTTACCAAAAATCATATTTTCATTTCTTGTATCCAAAATAATATTTACCAAAAATATATTTACAATGGTATTTTCCGGAATATTTTGTAAGTTACGTTTTTGCGTTCGTTTTCCCCAATATCATGTGTGTAACTTATATATTTATTCCTTTGTGATTTTAGGTATTATCTTGGATTGTAAATTTCTTGGTATTTGTCAAGTTATATTATTTTAACCTTAAATAATATAACTAGTTTACAAATATACAAACATTCACACATGTGTCTTCTATATATATATATATAGTTAGCCATTTTTTTATTTATAAAAACCAACCTCCAATATTTGTACTTTTGTAACAAAATCCATGGCAAAGTTTTTATTGAAAACTCATGATCAAAATACACTTGTAAATACTAGTTAGAAAATATTTTTCTAAGTGTTTATATTTTTAGAAAATTTTGCCATAGTTTCCCCTATAAATGGAGGTGTCCATGCTATCAAAGCATATCATTTTCCTTTTAAAATCATCTCAACAATCAACAATTTAACCTACACTTACCAAGTGTCATAACAATGCTTTTTACATAACAACATGAACTTGAACTTTCACAAAAACTTGTAGTAACTTGGTAATGTTTTTAGTAGACTTAGTTACTCTTTAAAGTGTGTTTATTTCTTTAAAAATCTCATTCTTAAAGAATTTAGGTGTTTACAACTTGTACACATATTTTACAAAAATGTTTCTTGGTGAGATCTTCTTGTTTCATAAGTGTTTATACACTTGTTTTACCACTAAAAATAGTATATATTTAAGTAAAAACCAAGATCTTCTACAAATCACATTTTAAACTTGGTTCTTTTGGAAAACCATTCATAAATCTTAGATTCATAAGATTACTAGCTTACTTTGTTAATTATTTTTCAAGAAATCATCTTTTTATTCAAGTTCATGCTTATATATGAGGATGATCTTCTTGTGTTAACACATAATAATCCTCTAACTTGCTAGATCATGTGTTTAATCACAATCTAGCAAGCTCCTTATGATGATCAACATCATAATCCCAAGTAAATAACAAGCAAGTATCATACATACTCTAAACAACCTTATTTCATCAAGATTTCATCATATGTAAGCTTGTGTTCATGATTCATGTTTATGTCTTTTAGTGTTCTTGTGATTACAACATACTACATCTTTTAACCAATCAAAATTAGAAGTAACAAAGGTTATGAGAGTCTTACTACTAGCACTAAGCTAGGGATGAATTCTTGTAGATTGAAGGTGACAAAAGTGTTGGATAAAAGCAATTGATGGAGGTCCTTCAAGATCCACAAGCACCAAACCTTCTAATCTTGCTTCTTACACCTTGTGTGGAGCTTGGAATGGATGAACTTGAAATGAAAGTGATGGTGGTGGTGGTGCTAGCTCACGGCTGAGAAGAAGGGGGAGAAAGGAGGAGAGATGTGGTGATGAAGATGAAATGGGTGAGCTCTAGTGATCTTATAATCCATCCAACACTATTATCCATAGGTTTTTATGTTTCAGTACATACATGATCTTGAGGCAATCCATATAAGATCAATAAGATTTAGAGAAGATTATGTAAATCTTGAGGGTGGGCCACCTAGTGGCCGATTACTAGCATGGGGGGGGGTTAAGTGTAAAATTTGAACTAATTAGTTTGTTTAAGGTTCCATTTTAAGTGTTAGTTGCAAGTGTTACTTACTAGGTATTTTTAGTGGGGTGTTAAGGTGTTCGGGGATCATGACTAGCTCAGAAATATTAAAACAATGCTTCTAGTAAAATTTTGGTGTTTCGGGTAATGTTCGGTTGTTCGGTTATATACCGGTTCGTTAAAGTGTCAAACTATTTCGTTTAGTGCTTTTTGAGTACCCTTTTGTGACACTTTTAATTCCCGACACTTAGGAAATCATTCAGGACCATTTTGCCATATTTTTGCACATAACTAGCTTGTTAAAAAGCTGAATTCTGCTGAAGTATGCAGAATTCTGCACTTTTAGTGGATTTTAAGCACTTTCCAGCACTTAAACTATCACCTAGTGACGCAGTTTTATGGTCCTTACTTCCCTACACTCCATACTAGTATAGAACTTGGTTTCTGGCTCATAATGGGTCTCATAACACTGTCTGTCTATGTACTGAACATCGTCAACATTTTTCGGAGTTATCCGCTAACTGTGCTAACTGTGTTTTGTGCATCATGTATGTCACTAGAGTCTGTATGTGGAATAATGTGACAGTATGTAATATGTGATGCACATATATGCATGATACAGAAATCAGAAAGCAGTTTAAGTCATTAATTGTAATTCAGCACAGTCATTAAGCTAATCAATATTAATTAATTGTACGGATACATGCAAATTTGACAGTTGTCACATTCTCCCCGTGTTAAGAAAATTTCGTCCTCGAAATTTGTACTACCTTGACTCCTTTGGGTTACATTATGTATGTATGTATATGAATAATACTGGGGTAGATAACCACAAAACCGAAATCAAATCTTAATCATATCAGGTGAATCTAGGGGCATATTACAATAATCGGAACCCAGCAGTTAAAGAGTATGTGTTTCAGGATTTGTTGTTAAGTTACAGGACATATTGACGTATAGTCTAGTGTAATCCAGTAAACAGGGGTTCCATAAAAGAGGAGTTTTGACCGATGGATTCTCAAACAATCGGTCACAACATGCAAACGAGTTTTCACCAATGATATCATCCGCTATATGAATTCAAAATCAACAACTCAATGTGATAGTAACATGAAAATGATCTGTCAACTTCCGAATAAATGAATGGTAAGGTTTAGTGTGTTGACATTCTTGAATTGCGAAAATACGCCGAATGAAATACAAGCGAATCTAGTGTATCATTGTAGTTGCATCAGGAGTGTTTAAATGACAAGTCAAACAAAAGTATGTGTAGTTTCGTGTGGAACGGTTAACCATGATTAGCACAAGCTACAAGTTTGTAATGGCACCACAAGGTGTCGTAATAACATAATTCAAATATAGTGGTGGCTGAACAAGTTCACCGTGTTTAAAATCAAATGAAAATGTACTGAGACAATCCGAAGATTTGATTTACACAATGTCATAGAGTTTTCAGTTGAATACGGAACATCAAAGAGCTACTGTTTCTGACTGAAGATGGAAAGCAATAAACACTGCAAGGTTTTCAATTTGTAACGAAAGAATCGTTAGGAGGTACACCGTGCTATGAAATGAATCTATGTACCGTTGTCTTAACACATAACTGTGTTGAGACTGCTTTAATTGTGAATATCAAAATGGATTTTTGAACAAACAAATAGACAACTAAATCTGTGTATGAGGTGCGTAACCAAATTAGCGCAAGCTTCAATTTTGTGAAAGTATCACCATAAGGTATCGAAATCAACAAACGGTTTAGTGGAGTCGTAGATCAATCAAGTCTACTACGGCTCGAAACAAAAGAACATATGCAAACATATTTGAATATGATGCTCCCAATACATCATATGACGTTTTAAATTGAATATGTGAAATAGATAAGTTCAAGCAATTGAACTTGGTTCTAGCGTAATCTGACAATAAACGTATGTATCAACAAGGGAATCTCAGCACGGTTACGAAGATAAACCATGAGTGTAACTTGAAAGAAAAGAAGTCTCAAGAAAGTGTGTTTACTTGGTAACAAAAGAGCCAACAATTACAATAATGTAGGACATTCGAATCATAAATCAGTAATATTTGAATTTCAATGAAGCGTTTATTCGAAACAAAACCACATGCGTAGCAAATGGTGCATGTGTGACATATAAGTTTCCGAGTACTGAAACAATGAATATTTGCTAAGATGAAGAAATGACCAAGTATTCGAAGCAAATGTGTGTTCGCTCTCAGCGAACAAAATTAACGCGATGCAACTCATGGTTTATCCATTAAGGGGAGTAGAGATGCAAACATCTACTCGCTAGAAGCAAAAGTGAAGATTTCAACAAAAGAAATTTTAGTACTTTCTGTTTGGTTAACTGATATATATGTCAGGATAATGGGGGTTTGCTTGAGTTAACAGGTGTGGTTCCAATCTTTATGAGTTTTGACCTGGGTCCCCAAAAGCCCTAAGTATATATCTTCTAAGTTCTCAAAGTTTCGTATTCTATGTAAAATTGTTTTGTGCATCGTGTAGGAAACACCATTTTTGTGTATGTTTAAAACAAGTTATTGTCCCACAATTTCCCCGATATACTTTCTTCCTGAATTCACCGCTAATGACACTCGACCGTCGACTAGTCGTGTAATAGTAGTTGGATCCTCACAGTTAGTTAAGTAAGAATTTTGTTGATCCTCAGCAAGAGTTATCGACTCTTGTTGGTTAGCTCGTTCGGCTCCTAGTAGTTGATGCTCATTTGAAAATCATCGTCCTTCTTCTTGACGAGCAGAACTGGGGTTACCCATAACGGGAAACTTGGTCTGTTAACTTCCTTCTCTATCAACTACTAAGGTTATACTGACAATCCTTGCATCTCCGAAGGTGTAAGCCGCTGGGGTGCACTGACTACAGGCGTGGTGCCTGGAATCAAATCGATGCGAAATTCGTCTTGTCGTTGAGGAGGTAATTCTGGCAAGTCTTCGGGGAAGACTTTAGGATATTTCCTTATCACAGGAATGTCTTTGAGTTTTGGTTCTTCGGCTCCCTTGTCCACGACATGAGCAAGAAAAACAACATATCCCTTACGCAACAACTTTCGTGCCTTCAAGCAATTGGTAATTTGTAGAGGCGTATCCTGTTTCATGAGTCACGATCATTTCTTCGTTCGCCATCTGGATGCGAATATCAATCTCCGCTCGATCACTTGACAACCAATCCATCCAATTACCTTGTCGAAGCTTCCCAATTCAACTGGCAGTAGATCAAGCGTAAACTCACGCTCTCCGGGTTCTATCTTGTCGTTTCCAATTACTTCGTTGGCTTCTACTATCTTCCCATTAGCTAGTTCTATCGAGTGCGGGTTATCTAACTTACTTGCTACTAAACCAAGTATACTCTCAAACTCTAGAGATGCGAAGCTAAAATTTGCAACAGTATCTAGCAGCATAGATGCATAACGTTGAGTAATATGGGACGAATGGATAACCTTGTTTTGATTCTGGCGTGTTTCCCTAGCTTCGCTGTTAAGCTTTCATCCTTGTGCCTGATTCTTCTTAGGGCTGTATTTTCTGAAATGCTTCTTGCTCCCACAGTTAAGACAACCTTGAGCACGTTTTTGTTTGTCACTCGTCCTGCCTTGATAGTTGTCGTTGTCGTCGTTTCCTCCGTGATTCTAGCTACCATCTTGGCCTCCATTTCTACGTTCAGTATCTTGCCTACAAGTTTCTTTAGGATGCCCCCTCTTGCCACAATTATCACATTTTCCATACTTACATCGCCCGACATGATAACGTAGACAATTGTCGCACTTAGGTAGGATACCCATGTAGTCTTTTCCCTTTTTGGCCGTCTTCTTGTTACTCGCCCGAGTAACCTTCTTGAAATTTGCAAGCTTTCTCTTGTTATCTCCAGATGACTCTACAGGAGTCTCCTTTTTCTCTTCCAAAGCGGAAAATTTTCCTAGTCTAACCGCTTCTTCAGTGAGCGCCATGCTCATGTCGATAGCTTCGATGATTGTTGGAGGCTTAGATGTTGTCACCAGGCTTAGAATCTGAGGCGCCAATCCCCCGATGAAGCGTTCGATCTTCCTAGATTCTGGTTCCACTAAACGCAAAGCAACTTGTGATAAATCGTCAAATCTCTGCACATACTCAGTTATCTTTGGACCTTCCATTTTCAAGTTCCATAGTTTAGTCTCCAACTTCTTCTGGACTTCTGCCCTAGAGCAATATCTTTTACACATTAGTTCTTTCAGTTTGTCCCACGTCAAAGCATTCGCAGCAGTCTCGCCCATTGTTTGAACCTGAAGGTTCCACCATGACAGAGCCCCATCTATAAACAGTCCCGCTATGTACGTGACCTGATGTTCGGGGGCGCATTTACTTAGTCGCAAAACATAATCCATCTTCTCAACCCAACGCACAAAAGCTATGGCACCCCAAGTGCCGTCGAAATCTCGAGGTTTGTGGTTCAAGAACAGCTCGTAGGTGCAGCCGTTGGGTGGGTTATCTCCTGAGGTACCTCCGCCGCGTTCAGGGCGAAGGGCCTCGAGCTGTGCAACGGCCTGTGAGATGCGCTCTTGTAGTTCTGCCGCTGTCGTTGGTGGGGGGTTATTGGCATCAATGTTCCTTTGAATCGACATCTTCCTAGAAGAAGATTGGTTAGGTCTATTGGTGCACTGAATGTCTGTTGACTACGTTTGTATCGAGTCTTAGGTCTAGATAGGTTAGATTGGAGCTCGGAAGTAAAATTTAGGGTTTAGGATGTTAATTTCGCTCCTAATGACATGTAGGTCATTAGAAGCGAAATCAGAACTTGTAATTTCGCTCCAGTGTACACATTAGAGTTAATTTCGCTCCTAGGTTAGTTAGGGGTTTCGCTCATGAGGCACATGGGGTTTCGCTCCTGGTAGTTTGGAGCGAAATCAGCCAGCTTATAAATACCAAGTCATGTGATCTCATTGGGTAACTGTTGGAGTGAAATCTAAGCTGAGGTGCTGCCGGATTTTTGTCAGAATACATTGTAAAAGCTTGGATTTCAGTAATATAAGAGGAAATTAAGAGGAAAAGTTGTTGTTACTTTGTATACACTGATTCCGCCTTTGTACACAAAGATGAACTGCCTTAACTGACTATTTAGGGTCATACAACGGTCCAACAAGTGGTATCAGAGCTCAGGACGAGGAGTTCATACTACTACAGCTTAATTCTACTAGATTCTCTTACTTCTACTCACTTCTTCTCATACTTTTCTGATTTGAACTGGTTCCTACGGTTGAAATGGACTGAATTTTGAGTATAACGTGTAAAACATAGAATTAACAAACCCTAGAAAGAATCAGGTTAAAATTCGGCTTAAAAATGGTAAAAATTACTTAAAAACCTGATTTCGCTCATAACTGACATCGAAGGTTTCGCTCTAAAACATTGATTTCGCTCGAGATTCTTTGGGACATTTGGAGTGAGATACTAGATTTCGCTCGTAGTGACATAAATTGCTAATTCGCTCGTGGGACATTTGCTGATTTCGCTCGAAATCAGTCAAAAACTGATTTCGCTCGAAACTGTTTGCTGATTTCGCTCATAATCAGACACTTATCTGATTTCGCTCAACATTTCTTGTTGATTTCGTTCGAAATAGCTAATTTCGCTCGAAATCACAGTTTTTCAAAATTTCAAAAATTTTTCTAAGTGTTTGCTGATTTTTCAGGTACGTTCAAGATGGATGACATTTTCATGAACCCGTTTAGCGACATGTATGCATTTGCTGGAAATTCGGGAGATGATACATCTACAAGCAACAACAATGAGAACCCGCCAAAATGCAAAGAAGAAATTATCAGATGCTTTGGAAGTTCAAAGTGCTTTCGGAAATTACAACAAACCACCAAAGCTGATGGCTATTGAAGAATATAGTCGGTGGGCAAAGAAATTCGAAGATTGGTTGATGGCTTTTGCTTTTCCTAGCTGGAAGAGTCTCAAAAATGGATACGATGCTGGAAGCAAAAAGGGTGAAACTTTATCAACATCTGATGAGATAAAATCGTTTGTCGCTGAGTAGAAATGTATTGCGTTGCTGTTTCAATCAGTTCGTGAAGATATAATCTCTCTGATCGAATACTCTAGTTCTAAAGATCTCTGGGAAAAGTTGAAAAACAAATGTTTAGGAAGTAAAGAAATTGTGAAAAACAAAAGGAAACTGCTTAAAAAAGAGTTTGATCTGTTTGGGTGTTTAAAGAATGAGTCGGTCTGTAAAATGATTGAGAGGTTTGGGCATCTAAAACTGGAACTAGCGAGACATGAAATTTCTTATCCTCAAGATGAGCTAGTTGATAAGCTGTTTGATTCATTACCGGATGAAATGGATTGGCAGTACTATGCATTGATGCTGAAGAATACGATCAAGCCTGCAGATCTTACTGTGGATTTGTTGATTGAGAGACTTGAAAGTCACGAGCTGGAGTTAAAGAAGACACACAAAGTCAATCACTCATCGTACCAGCAGGCTGAAAACTTTTCCACCTCTGAAGGCTGAAAACTTTAAAATTCAAATTGCGAGAGTTAAAAGTGTCAAGGTTACACCCAAGGCTGATGAGGCTTCGGTGGACACAATGTTTGACTAAACAGTTTGAATTGCCGGAGCTTCCTTGATCGTGAAGCATGAATCGGCATCTTTATTGAAGTGTTTAAATCATGCTGTGATATGTGCAGGATCTTCCGAGATTAGTCTCACGCTGGATTATGGATAGTGGAGCATCTCGACATATGACAGGGAAGACTGCATTGTTGTATGATGTGAAGAATATCAATGGAGGTTATGTTGGTTTTGCGGGTAATCAAGGAGGAAGGATTATTGGTGAAGGAACGTTATCCAACGGGATTGTGACATTTGAAAGAGTTAACTACATTGCTGAGCTGGAGAACAATCTGCTAAGTATCTCGCAGATTTGTGACAGGATGTATACCACTCACTTCACTGATAAAGAATGTTTGATCTTAAAGCCAGGATTTGTTATCCCTGAGGAATGGATTATCATGCGGGCACCAAGAGTTAATGATCTGTACGTGTTGGATATGAGCGTAGCTACTACAACCACGGGTCAGGCTCATTGTTTTGTGTCCAGAGCAACTGAAAAAGAATCGAGATTGTGGCACCGTAAGATGGGGCATATACATCTTAGAAAAATGAATCACTTGGTGCACAATGATTTGGTTACAGGAGTTCATGTCAAAGGATTTCATCTGGAAGGGGAGTGCATTAGCTGTGTTAAAGGCAAGCAAAAGAAACAGTCACACCCTACAAAGCAAGTCAATTCAGTATCAAGACCCCTGGAGAGACTTCACATGGATTTGTTTGGTCCGGTGAATGTCAATAGTATTACGGGAGACAAATATTGTCTTGTGGTTACTGATGATTATTCCAGATTTTCGTGGGTTTCTTTCTTGAAGACGAAAGACGAAACGTTTGACAGTTTGATGGCGTTGTTCAAAAGAATTGAGAATCTATACCAAAGGCGTATCAAAAGAATTCGAAGTGATAATGGTACTGAATTCAAGAACAGCAAGATGGAAGAATTTTGTGATGAAAAAGGTATTTTGCATGAGTTTAGTGCTCCGTACACTCCGCAGCAGAATGGAGTAGCAGAACGTAAAAACCGGACACTAATCCAGACGGCTAGAACTATGCTCGCAGATTCAAAGTTACCAATAAATTTTTGGGTTGAAGCTGTTTCCGCCGCATGCTATACGCTCAAAAGAGTTCTCACTGTCAAGAAGTTCAACAAAACATGCTTTGAGTTAATCAATAACCGCAAACCGAATTCGAAGTATCTAGAACCGTTCGGGTCACCCTGTACTGTTCTAGAGCCTTATGGAAAGTTTGGTCCGAAGTGCATTGAGGGTGTATTTGCTGGTTATGCAAGTCCTTCGCGACGTGTCTTCGTTCCAAGTGAGATGCGGATTATTGAAGCGGCAAATGTTGAATGTCAAGGTTATACTATGCCGCCACAAAATCCAGGAGATTCATGGCGTTATCATTATGACAAGTTGTGGGATTCATTTGACATGATGGAAGAACAAGAGGAAGAAGAATCTTTCTTTGACGAGTTGGATATTTTGCGTGAGTACGAGTCACAGCAAATGTAACAACCCTCACTAAAAATTAATATTTAGTATGATAATTATGCAATAAGGAAACCCTAATTAAGTTTAGTATGATTAATTAATCAGTTAATCAATATTAATTAAGCTAACAAGATTAATTAAGCTAAGTAAGGTCTATTAAAAATAGATATATATGAGGTCGTATAAGAACGTTTAATATTAATAATAAAATATATTATTTTTTTCCTTACTCCGTTTTTAATGAAACTTAGGTTAAAACGTAGATAAAAATATGCTCGTTCTATTGACATATTCGTCGTTTTATAAAACGTCATATTTTAAAAGTTATACAAGAAAAACGAGTTAAGCAGCTGAAATAAAATAACTAAGCTAGCTAGCTAGCACGTCAAGCTAGCTAGCAAGCACGTCACTTGAATCCCACATCGAACAAAAGGAATTGTGCTGCCTGCTTGCTTGCTATAAATAAGAAGCTTAGGATTCATTTTTCTTTGCTCATTTCTCTTCTTCTTCTCTCTATACGTTGGTGTTCTAACCAATAATCACTCGATCGCTATTACGATTCAGTTTCCGAGCGATCAATATATCCAAAGAATGTCTAAGTGCCGCCCACATTGGGTTATGCTTTGTCGTTGTCGATAATTCGATAATGAGTTGAAGCATTGTACTTTGTCGTTGTCGATAATTCGATAATGAGTTGAAGTACTATACTTTGTCGTTTGTCATTTTGATAAATGAGTTGAAGTATTGCACTTGGTCATTCATTGTGAGCATTTGATCTCGGGAAATTATCGTAACTGCTGTATTGATCATTAACCCGGTTTTTGTGAAATTCGTTAAGGTTCGAATCTCATGACTACCGTTAAGGTTTGATTTGGGTTTTACACCAATACGTATTCTATTCTGTTAAACTACCAAAAACACTCCCAACTACACCCTTACAATCAAACAAACTATTAAATCATCAGAAGATCCAGAATAATAAAGTACATGCTTAATTATCGGGAAAAGTAGAATCAAGAAGTTTGTTAACTCAATCCTGCATGCTGAATTGTGAGTTATTCTTCTTTTATAAACTCTTTTCTCACCGTTTGTGAGCTGTTAACTATTTTACAATACTCCAAATTATTTTCAGAATTATAACTTACAGTGATTAAGTTTATGTGAATCACCAAATTATAGCCGGTATGTGGGGTATTGTGCACATTACTTGATAATCTTCACCATTGGGGCAGCCATTGGGTGATATGACCATAATCACAGACACCATTGGACGTATGGGCCAATGGGTCGAGTGGTAAAGTACTGTGGGTAGTTGGTTGATATCAGAAACATTGTAAAAGATCTTACCACTGTGAATTATAACAAATGTGTCGTTTTCAGTAAAATGAATAATTCACTCAGTATTTCCCGCTGACAAAATCTTTTTAAAACGCGTTTCAGGTAATTACAATAGATTGAAGTAAGGATTGGATCCGACACTGAAGGACTTCAAGAAGTGGCTTATTTTCAAATTAAGAAATATTGTTTTTATTTAAAAGCTACCTTTGTAAAACATGGAATTTATTCCATCTTTTTAAATAAAATCCGGTGTTTCTAAACTCTGATATTTTTCCTAACTCACGGTCCTGATGAAATTTCCGCTGCAATGTTTTTAAAATAATCACCGGTACCACTGGACTGCTCACGACACCGATTCCGGCTAGATGGGGTCGGGGGTCGTGACAGAAGGTGGTATCAGAGCTAAGCCACTGCTTTAAGCCTATAAGTGTTGTGATAACAATACTTAAGCTTAAATATAAGAGTTAGGAAATTGCTATTAACTTAACTGGTAGCACATCTGATAGTATTTAGACTTGAACATAAGAAAAGATGCCTTAGTATAAGCTAAGCCACTTGTTTACGCAAATAGGTGTTATAATAATACCTAAGCTTAAATGGAAAGTTAGAAACTTAATATTATTTGATAGCACTCTGAATGATATTTAGACTCGAACTTAAGAATTTTGTCTTAATATAAGCTTCAAGATAAAATTACTTATATGAGTATAAATAAGTATAATTGGTATTCAATAAGAATAACGACTAGCAGGCAATAGCATTTAATTGCTATTTATTCTTGTTTATTGGTATTACTGGGTCAAGAGTAAAAATATATTATGGAAATATAAATTTCCTTGATTCTGGATTAAAGCCCTAATAAAAAGAGGCATTTTTTTTGAAAAAGATACTATTTATGGGAAATAGGAAAATTTTCTCCGGCAAAACTGGGTATAGAGTAGCAGACTCTCCAGCTTGTCCGGATATACTGAAATTACCGCTCCGGCGCGAACCGGATAAGACGGGATAAATGGTATGTCAAACCAGTAACAAGATTTCCCTAAATAGTATTATGACCAAATATCTAACTGGTTTTTTTTTGGGAATATGAATCTATTATATACATTTAACCCTATGAAAGGTACGTATATTACAACATATGAAATATATAATATAGATATGTATATCTATAAGGAATTCCAAAAGTCAATTAAGAATAAAGCACAAGCATATGTATATAGATTTCTTTATCAGAAATCTTTCGCATATATCTTTAATTTTGATATCAAACATTCTTTCGTTTGATCATCTACCTCGTAACTCGTGCAACAAAATAATACTGGAAACCCATTAAGTTGGGACACCATCAAAAATATAAGAATTTCCAATACGTTACCATAAACTACTAACGCCAGTAAGAAGCTGGTAAAGTTAATGCACAAGAAAACACATGAAACTTAAATTATACATCCACAGATGTCGAAGTTTATCACACACGACTTCCAAAGGCAAGATCTTTGAAAAATATAAATTAGGCACGATGATACCTACACTAATTCCATCAGTAAAAGAACTCCTAAATCAAAAATCGGCACTTTGCCACATGATCTTACAAACGATCAAAATGTCGCTGAGGTACGTTGGAACAATATTTCACAAACATCGGTGCATAGTCTAACCTGAGTCATAATTATTAGCACTACAAAAGAAGTCATATATTTTTGCAAATCCCTGATTTCATTTCACTTCATTCGACATTCTCTGATAATGTTATTTAACAAATAGTTATCACACGAAATTTCAGATAAGAAGTTCTTATATTTCTTTCGTTGCAATTCTAACTTCTGCCTATAATAAGTTGGCTTTCGTGTTCTTTTAATGGTCATCATACCATAAAGAATTCTTTCATAATAGCAAATATTGATCCATTTCGTTTCTTGTGTAAATCCACACGATACACATGCACTATTTGTTGTGCATGTGGTTCATTTGAGTTATAAGACCCTAGGAAGGCATCCTTTCAATTTGTTGTTTTATCAAAAGTTCAAATATCGTTCCGCTATACTTGATCTTTGCATTGTAAACCGCGTTTTTACAAAGCAATGACTCTTTAATATCGAATCAATGAATTTATTGAAAAACTCGATTTCTTTTGAAAGGGAAACATGGTTTCTTTGTGATCATGTTTGAACTTTCTTATTAAAACTCGTTTTATCCAAACCCAGTTAACTTGCTCGCAATACGTACTCAATTCAAAGTCCCATATGATGGATTGAAACCATCATATTCAAAATAGTCCTAACAAGCACTTCAATTCTCTTAAACCATAATATGCTTGTTTAGTCTTCGAATTCATCAAATCATCTCTTTGATCACGATCACTTTGTGATGACATTTTCACAAAATTTAAGATTGCGCTAATCTAAGATTTAATTATTTATTTATATTGAATCCGCTTTATTGATTTATTTTATAAAAGCAATCTTAACACAATTATGTGCTAAAATAATGATCCACCATTTCATGTCCTAATTCCGTAGTCCTTACAACCAATCGAGCCTTTCGTGATATTTCTTACCTTTCATTAATCGAAAAACATTGTATAAACTTAATTGATTATATATAGAAACTTACAATATAGTATTTCTGTAATTAAAAAATTTTTGTTAAAACCATTAAGGTAAAGAAATTATATTTTTACGTATAAAATTTTGTTTAAAGTATATTCTCATTTAAGTTTATGCATTTATTATTGGTAATTAATATTAGTTTTATTATTAGTAATAATATATTAATAATAATAGTGTTAGTATTATTTTCAGATACTAAAGTTATTAGCAGGGGCATGTATTGAATAGCCTAGCCTTAGTTAGGCATGGACTGGCCACCTATGCTTAAACAAGGCAGCACTAACCAATATCCGCCGTGATAATGACTAGTTAATTAAGTCATCATACTTATTTAATAAATTTTAATTATATATAAAAATATTTTACTTTGTACTAAAAAGAAAAGACATATTTTTATAAAACAATACCAGAATTAGAGGGACGAATAAAAATATACAAATAATTATGTATCACATATTTTGTGATAACTATGTACTATAACACTCTAGCAAGAAAATAACCATGTAAGAATAATATAGTAGTCAGCGACTACATTGGGTTAGAAGAACATTGTAATACATAAAGAATCGTCACCATAACATTTGTAACTACATTTTACAACGCTATATGGTTTCAAAATAAAAATAAGTAATCACATAGAATTGACCCAGTGTTATATAAAATATTTTACAAATACTTTTACCCCTTTTATTCACAACTTTCATTTAAAAGTTATAAATAATAGTGATTCTTTTACAAAATCATAATACTAAAATATTTTGTAAATGTAATAACTTCACTATAGTATTTTGTAATCTATATTACATAATAAATATAAGTTATTTTACATAATATAATAAATACTAAAATAATATTTATTTGAAAGTAGTAACCATTTACATATAGTAAAAATGCGAAACAAATAATATATATTACATTGGCTTTACAAAATATAATATAATGGTTAGTCATGTCAAAACAACTTATTTTTATTATATTTCCATCTCTAGGACATAGCATGAAAAATATAGTCACTAATAGTAGGTACTATCACATTATTTCACCATTTAAAACAATTTGGAACTCTAATACACTAACTCTATTGTCCTTTGGTGTATCTTTGCAATTCACTCATCTCAACACATAGAATTTCTCATATCATAATTTACTGTTTGACAAATCATTTTTATGCTTTTATTTCCTTTTGAACCCGTCAATTCTAAGTCTTCCTTAGGTACCTTTCAAGGTAAGTCTTCTTCTGACAAAGAATTTTACCAATTCCAAAAAAAAAAAAAAAAAAAAAAATTCTTCACATTCATTTTAAGAATCTATAGATCATATATCTTTTGGCTTAAACCCAATCACCTTGAAAAAACTATACCATTTCATCTCATTCGTTTGAACATCTCATCTTTTGAAATATCTAGATTCACTTCCTTGAAACTCACAATTTCGAAAACGGTGAATTTATTCGGTCATCATTATTGAATTCTTTCAAATCATTACAAACACCTTGTAGCATCCGAATAGAGCTGTAGCCTGTGTTAAACCCTATTCATGAGTCATTCGTTTGATTTGTCATATTCTTGATACAATTATGTACTCAGATTACAATACACTAAATCCTGTTATCTATTACCATTTAAGTAAACAATATTGATTTTCGGATAATCATTAACAAATCATTTTTATTTTTAAAATGTCCATACCCCTCAAAATATCTTTTGATTTCATTCCACATTATTCCTCTTAATTAAAAGAAGAAACATAACCCCAAGAAAATATCATAGTTCAAATCTCGAGGACGAGATTTTTATTAAGGTGGGGAGGATGTAACAACCCTCACTAAAAATTAATATTTAGTATGATAATTATGCAATAAGGAAACCCTAATTAAGTTTAGTATGATTAATTAATCAGTTAATCAATATTAATTAAGCTAACAAGATTAATTAAGCTAAGTAAGGTCTATTAAAAATAGATATATATGAGGTCGTATAAGAACGTTTAATATTAATAATAAAATATATTATTTTTTTTCCTTACTCCGTTTTTAATGAAACTTAGGTTAAAACGTAGATAAAAATATGCTCGTTCTATTGACATATTCGTCGTTTTATAAAACGTCATATTTTAAAAGTTATACAAGAAAAACGAGTTAAGCAGCTGAAATAAAATAACTAAGCTAGCTAGCTAGCACGTCAAGCTAGCTAGCAAGCACGTCACTTGAATCCCACATCGAACAGAAAAGGAATTGAGCTGCCTGCATGCTTGCTATAAATAAGAAGCTTAGGATTCATTTTTCTTTGCTCATTTCTCTTCTTCTTCTCTCTATACGTTGGTGTTCTAACCAATAATCACTCGATCGCTATTACGATTCAGTTTCCGAGCGATCAATATATCCAAAGAATGTTTAAGTGCCGCCCACATTGGGTTATGCTTTGTCGTTGTCGATAATTCGATAATGAGTTGAAGCATTGTACTTTGTCGTTGTCGATAATTCGATAATGAGTTGAAGTACTATACTTTGCCGTTTGCCATTTTGATAAATGAGTTGAAGTATTGCACTTGGTCATTCATTGTGAGCATTTGATCTCGGGAAATTATCGTAACTGCTGTATTGATCATTAACCCGGTTTTTGTGAAATTCGTTAAGGTTCGAATCTCATGACTACCGTTAAGGTTTGATTTGGGTTTTACACCAATACGTATTCTATTCTCTTAAACTACCAAAAACACTCCCAACTACACCCTTACAATCAAACAAACTATTAAATCATCAGAAGATCCAGAATAATAAAGTACATGCTTAATTATCGGGAAAAGTAGAATCAAGAAGTTTGTTAACTCAATCCTGCATGCTGAATTGTGAGTTATTCTTCTTTTATAAACTCTTTTCTCACCGTTTGTGAGCTGTTAACTATTTTACAATACTCCAAATTATTTTCAGAATTATAACTTACAGTGATTAAGTTTATGTGAATCACCAAATTACAGCCGGTATGTGGGGTATTGTGCACATTACTTGATAATCTTCACCATTGGGGCAGCCATTGGGTGATATGACCATAATCACAGACACCATTGGACGTATGGGCCAATGGGTCGAGTGGTAAAGTACTGTGGGTAGTTGGTTGATATCAGAAACATTGTAAAAGATCTTACCACTGTGAATTATAACAAATGTGTCGTTTTCAGTAAAATGAATAATTCACTCAGTATTTCCCGCTGACAAAATCTTTTTAAAACGCGTTTCAGGTAATTACAATAGATTGAAGTAAGGATTGGATCCGACACTGAAGGACTTCAAGAAGTGGCTTATTTTCAAATTAAGAAATATTGTTTTTATTTAAAAGCTACCTTTGTAAAACATGGAATTTATTTCATCTTTTTAAATAAAATCCGGTGTTTCTAAACTCTGATATTTTTCCTAACTCACGGTCCTGATGAAATTTCCGCTGCAATGTTTTTAAAATAATCACCGGTACCACTGGACTGCTCACGACACCGATTCCGGCTAGATGGGGTCGGGGGTCGTGACAGCAAAGGTTCCCAGCTGAGTATTCAAGGCGACCACGGGAAACTTCAAATGATGATGAAGCAGGTCCGAGTAATGCTGGTGAACATGATGATGTCCAACAGAATGATGTTGCTAAAGATAATCAGACGATTGAGAATGATAATCAAGAAGCTGAAAACATGCCGATATTTGATCATGGAGATTCAGATTCTGAGGGGGAGCAGATTCAGGATTTAAGTCAAACAAACCAAATTGGTGAACAAGGTGCAAATCAAAATGTTACTAATCTGGAAGGAGATGTGGATGTTCCTAGCGAAGCAATGCCGCGAACTCTTTCATACCATCCAGAGGAGTTGATCATAGGAGAATTGCAAGCAGGCGTTCGCACGAGACGTCAAATTGACCAGGGCCTTACATGTTTTTACTCTACAGTAGCACCTTTACAAACTGAATTTTCATTAAGTTGTTTTATTTCGCAGATCAAACCAAGAACTTACAAAGAGGCGCTTACTGAAGACTCTTGGGTCATTGCGATGCAAGAAGAGTTAAGTCAGTTTGAAAAGTTGGGAGTGTGGAAGCTAGTGGATTTGCCGGATGGTCACATAAAAATCAATACGAAATGGGTATTTAAATGTAAGAGAGATGACAGAGGAGTTGTTGTAAGGAACAAAGCTCGACTCGTTGTTCAGGGCTCTAGTCAACAGGAGGGGATTGATTTTACTGAAGTCTATGCTCCTGTGGCACGACTAGAAGCAATCAGAATTTTCCTTGCATTTGCATCTTGGAAGAACTTTAAAGTATATCAGTTAGATGTAAAATCGGCATTTCTTTATGGGAAGGTCAAAGAGGAGGTTTATGTCGGTCAGCCGCCGGGCTTTACCGACCCAATCCACAAAAACAAGGTCTACTTGCTGGACAAAGCGCTGTATGGTTTACACCAGGCCCCGAGAGCTTGGTACGAGACCTTGTCTCAACACCTACTAGCCAACAGCTTCATACGTGGAAAAGTGGATGCCACTCTCTTCACTAAAGAGTTCGATGGACATCTTCTGATAGTTCAGATTTATGTGCACGATATAATTTTTGGGTCAACGAATGAAAATCTATGCAAAGATTTTGAACAGGTGATGAAGCAAAAATTTGAAATGTCATCAATGGGGCAGATGAAATTCTTTCTAGGTCTACAAGTTGAACAACTACCTGAGGGAATTTTCATTCACCAGACGAAGTACGTTCATGATATTCTAGAGAAATTTGGGATGTCAAGTTCTACTCCAGCTGCTACCCCACTTGCAACAAATCATGGGATTCACCCAGATCTCACCGGAGACAGGGCTGATGAAACGTTCTATCGTTCCATGATAAGTTCTTTGATGTACCTAACAGCTTCACGTCCTGATATCATGTACCCAACGTGCCTCGCAGCAAGATATCAATCTAACCCGAGAGCTTCGCACATGATTATTGTGAAGAGGATATTACGCTACCTGAAAGGAACTCCTTCATTGGGGTTGTGGTATCCTAGGAAAGGCGACTTTACGCTTGAAGGGTATTCCGACTCGGATTTCGGATGCTGCAAAGTCAATTCAAAATCAACATCTGCAGGATGCCAGTTCTTTGGACCTAGATTGGTTACCTGGCAGTGTAAGAAACAAACGTCTGTGGCGCTATCTACATGTGAAGCGGAGTACGTTTCTGCTAGCCGTTGCTGCTCTCAGATCCTGTGGATACAGCAACAGATGTGCGACTACGGTTTGCAGTTTCTTAACACACCTCTTTTTGTTGATAATGAGGCCGCAATAAATATAACAAAGAATCCAGTACATCACGCTAAAACTAAACATATAGAAATTCGTCATCACTTTATTCGCGATTGTTTCGAGAAAAAGTTGATACGAATAGAGAAAATCCACACTGACGAACAGAAAGCTGATTTACATACCAAAGCTTTTGATAAAACACGGTTTAAATATCTGTTAAAACTGAATGGTATGAAGCTTCTCTCGGTGTTGGATGGCATTATTGGCATTGATGAGAGTACTGTTGCGGATGAAGATGAGAAACAATTTGCAAAGGTTTGTCGATTTTTTACTTGTTTTGGTATTTAGGGGGAGTAGATATATTTTTCAGAAAATACAAAAACAGTAAAAAATGCAAAAATACAAAAACATGATAAATTTTTCAAAATGCAAAAACAATAGAAAACTGAAAAAGAGCTTGTGTAAAAAAGGGAAAATGATAGTACATCGGCTAGACAATTACAGTATGCTAAAGAATAGTAAAGATTATATGAGTTAAACAGTCTCACTAATGATGTGTCGATAGGTTTTCGCACATTTAGTAGATTTATTCGGGATATAAACCTAAAATTACAAACTTGCGTAATTCGTGGGGAACACTACATGGATATATAGGTAACCCCTAAAATCTCGTTTGAAAGGTCCCTTATTCTGAGATACTAGGTCTTTATACTCAGTGATATCTGGGGTATTATTCTGGGACTTCTGCTGAATGGAAGTTCTGACCTAGTCCCCGAATAATACTTTCTGCATTGCTTAAAATATACCACCACCCTCAGCATAAAAAACGATGAAACATTGCAAAATGCTAATCGTGTGCTGTTGTAACTAAAAGATCCTCTAAAGGGGACACACCAAAAAGTCGAAGCCGTCATCTCTCTGCGTATACGGAAGTATCGACCTGAGCTCTCACGGCCCTCGCAATTTAACCCCTGACAGATATCACTTGTGGTATATTCACCAGTAAGACTGAATATTTGGGATTCTGGATACGGGAGTATATTCAAGAGGTGGGACACATGAATGAGCTAAGTTCATAAAACATCTAAATCGTATCCTGAGTAAATTAAAATTTATGTGAGAATTTAAGATGGATCAGTATATCGACAATCGACGTGAATTGTTTAAGTCTGAGTATGAAATGAAGCTTAACGGTACTTGTAATTTGTCTGAAAAGATGATATGATTCCCTGACACGCTCACCAAAAATATGTTGTAAATAGTTTAATTTCTTTACTTTCTGCAAGTTAAGTTTCTGTATTTCATTTCTTAAGTTTAGAACAATTTATTAAAATCCAAAAAGATTTTTCATTTCTGTTTTATTTTTGACAAACCAAAGTGGAGATTTAATCATTGGATTCTCGAAGATTGAAGCATATGCATGAAAAGTTCTGAGCTGAAGAATGAGGAGAGCTTACTTTGATAGAGATTGGATTGCTGAAAAAGTTAAAACAAGTTCACTAATTTGATGCTTGTTATTTTCAAGAAAATGTTTGAAAATGTTTATCAAAATCAGTATGTATCGTCAAAAGATCAACCAAGGTCATTAAATTGGACTTGGTAGATTAATTGAGTAATCAGGGTCATTAAATTGGACCTGAATACTTGAGTGGATTTCTAGAACTGACAGACTGTGTTTTTGTGAAAAGATAAGTTTGTAATGTTTGATGTTTGAGACACAGGTTTTGAACTTCATCATTCCCATGGCAACGAAGTGTTAAAGATTGAACCAGATCAAGATCTCAGATTTCAGAATATTGAGAGTGGGAGTCTGTGAAAGGGGGAGTCTAGATCAACAGTCAAAGGGGAGTCTGAAGATGGAGCTAGGAAGTGATCCTGAACCTGTGAAGATAGAGTTTTTACGATGAAAAGACAAAGTTGGAGAAAAGACCAAGACTGAAGACTCGGAGCCAAAGACTTCGTCAACATCCAAGGGGGAGTCTGTTGGTGCACTGAATGTCTGTTGACTACGTTTGTATCGAGTCTTAGGTCTAGATAAGTTAGATTGGAGCTCGGAAGTAAAATTTAGGGTTTAGGATGTTAATTTCGCTCCTAATGACATGTAGGTCATTAGAAGCGAAATCAGAACTTGTAATTTCGCTCCAGTGTACACATTAGAGTTAATTTCGCTCCTAGGTTAGTTAGGGGTTTCGCTCATAAGGCACATGGGGTTTCGCTCCTGGTAGTTTGGAGCGAAATCATCCAGCTTATAAATACCAAGTCATGTGATCTCATTGGGTAACTGTTGGAGCGAAATCTAAGCTGAGGTGCTGCCGGATTTTTGTCAGAATACATTGTAAAAGCTTGGATTTCAGTAATATAAGAGGAAATTAAGAGGAAAAGTTGTTGTTACTTTGTATACATTGATTCCGCCTTTGTACACAAAGATGAACTGCCTTAACTGACTATTTAGGGTCATACAACGGTCAAACAAGGTCAAGTCTTATTTGTTCAGGGAGTGCATATAGTTGTTTAGAGGTCATATGTACATACACATAATAGATTATCATATCAACCAATCAAGCAATAGCATAATCATAGCATAACCAAGTAATTTGGTAATTATGTTTAATGAGAGCATAGTAAGCAAGCACGTAGCCTGATAATTATAGCACACACATATAGATCAACAACGTGCTTAACGAAGACATAGCGACTGAGCTTTCGTTGGTCATTGGCCACAAAGTATTGTCGCGTGTTTAATGATGATTGGGCTCTCATTATTCTCCGACCACAATTGTATTGTCTTACAAAATGTATCACATCATAAGGGACACAGGGTCACCCTACCCTTGTCCAATAAGTATATCAGTGTATCAAAATTATGTAGTCAGATGTGGTCTTCAAAAGTCTCCACAATCCCGGCTTATCATTAGTGTCTTTACCCAAATGTAATGCAATCCGCATAATCCAGAAACCAACTATACTGGTGACTGAGGTGGAGGAGGAAAGAAAAGTAAACTGTTAACATGCGTGAACTCCTCCTCCAACTTGTATATACGTCAAAGTAATTAACTGATCTGCCGCTCGACAGCAAAGAAACGAGCATCAAAAACATGGGAAAGGTGTAATAGCAGCAAGTGAGAGCGCAAAAGGAATCTTGATAAATGTGGAGGATCAAGGTATACTGGCAATAGACAGGGTGGAGGACGTGGTGTCAGCTCAAGCTCCAACATTCTGCGACTTATAATCTCATACTGTAGCTGATGTTACAGGAGCACTCATCCCGTGTGTAGCCTCCATAATATGAGGGATGGTAAGGGTCTAAAATCAGCATAGTGTATTATAGGAACCATCGAAATGGCTCATCCAGGGATGTAGAGGTGAATGTAGCAAACGGTGCAGTCTATGGGGTTGTAGAAAATGATGCTGTAGCAATAGGGATTGTTACGCGGGTGTTGACCTGGAGTACCTTTCCAGGGAGCGGGTAAGTCCTAAAAGAAAGTGATAGGCATGCCAGTGCAATGGACGCCGGTCTCCATAGGGGAAGAGGAGCAACATCTGCGGTTGCGGGTGCAAAAACAAATGTCTCGACAAAAGAGAAGATCATCAGGTGCAGGTACTGGGTCATGTATAAGGGATGCATTGTCTGGTAAACCAAAAGAAACATGGTTAGGACCAGGAATCGGCTCAAGATCATTAGGCGCATCATCAGGCTGACCCAAAAAGGTGCAGAAGCTAGCTCAGGAGCAGGCTCTGGGTCGTGTAACGGTGTGGTGCCTCGAGCAGGTGATAGTGCAGCAGTCATAACGACGTCATCGTCTGTGTCAGTAGTAGAAAGCTGTAATCCAGCCGTCTATAAGGCTGCAGATGTCACAGACTCAAAGGAGTCTGAAATCGAATGCATGCTAGAATCAGAGGATAGCTTGTTAACAGGGGTCTCAAGAGGTGAAATTAGTAACAACGTTCCCGTCTAACTTTCCATCATCATGGGCATTATCAAAAGGACCATCAATAACATGTCAACGTCATCATCAATTATTCGTCGAGTAGCCAACCTTCGGAAGGAATGTCCACAGGAGGCGCATTGTCGAGGATCGGAGCCATGGTGTGTTCACCATCGGGATGACCAGTGATGAAGTGGTCATGGACTGAAACAAGAGTGACAGGAGGATTCTTGTCAGAGAAGCCATCAGCAAAGGTATCATCACCAAAATCTGGTAGCGCGGACTGTTGAAAGTCGTCCTCGTCCTTGGTCAGCATATCAGGATCACTCTCAGTGTCTGACGTAAATATCTCCGGCACAGATGTAATCCCATTATCTGTGGCGGTGGCCGTAGGGTTATCCATGTCTGACAACTCGCTTTCTAATCAAGGTGATGTGTGTGCCGGTACATAATGGTCATAGCATGTATATCCATAGTAATCACCAACAATTAGCATATGCAAAAAAAAAGTAATTTATCATGTACTCATGTATTCACATTCTTCTTATGCAATTTTCTATCCTTCCTAGTCTCCCAGACTAAACCAACCAGTCTCCCAGACTAAACACCCAGTCTCTCAGACCAAACACCCAGTTTCCCAAACTGTCCCAACTAGTCTCTCAGACTAACTACCTAGTCTCTTAGACTCAATTTCCCCAGTCTCTAAACTGAATCTCCCCAGTCTCTAAACTGAACCTCCCCAGTCTCTAAGACTGAACCTCCCCAGTCCTTAAGACTGAATTATAAACACAGCCTTGAAGTGTGTTTTTGTGCCTTTTGTTTGTAAAAATGTTTGTTCCCTGGATTTGGACGCTTTGTGTATGCAATGAAAACATGTTGTGAAAATATTTTCGTTAGAGCCCTAATGATCGTAGTCTAGAAACGAGAAAGAATCCTAGCTCGCTACGATCGAAGCTCTCATACCAAGCTGTCACACCCTGACTTTTGCGGAAGCATGGTTATCGGTGTGACTTTCTTAATATCATTGCATTCAATCATAACAACAACTATATGATAAAATCATAGATTTGTCATCCATAATATAAGTTTAAAACATAACAACATTGTTTTAAAAACGTAGACCTCAAATTTAGTTTTTACAATCATACAAAATGTTTATGAGTTCACTAAAGACTCATCAAAAGATATTAAACAGCACCAAGGTTTGGAAGGTGTGTCTCGTCCAGGAAAGAGACACACTGACCAAACTCAAAGACCATGGATGACATCTTTATTCTTAACGCAGCATAAAAACTTCCAACGTCCGCCAGATCCACTTTACAATTTCCCTGAAATACATGTAGTTTGAAAAACATCAACAAAAGTTGAGCGAGTTCATGTGTTCGTTTGTGCGTATGTATAAACCTTTGAAAACGTTGTAAGTATGTGTGTAAGTCCCTGGTATGTAGCAATAAGGAAAAAGAGATCACCACTGGGTTGCAAAGCCAATAGTATGTGTGAAGTGATGCAGGAAGACTCAAACCTAGCAGACTTGCACCAGGCTTCAGCTATAAGACATAGTCACCACATGGTCCACTCGACGAACTCACGTGTGGGGCTCGCTACACCCAAATAGATCTATCACTCATGCCCCTCGGTCCTACAACGAGGATTGATGGCCTTAATCGCCCTACCCATTCACATGATCTAGCAGTAACCCTCCTTAGCTAACCATACCATGTATAAAATGTTTGTAATAATCGTAACATGTATTTCACCCCCGAAGTATAAAACTGAAAACAGTTAAAAGAAAAGGGGGACATGAACTCACAGTATTGCGTCTTCACAATTGTAACTCAAATCCCTTCGGCAAACACGACTACGTACAATGTACTGATGTCTATTAGACGGACGGGTCGTGCCTGGTTTTAATATTAATGTTTCTGAGTTACGTTTACTTCATGTCTTCAATATTATTCCAAGTTATAATTATTTGTTAAAATAATGATTATTTTAACTTTAAATTACATTTGATTTTGGAATAATTGTTAAACAATATTTTGTAACAATACTTCTCAAGTATTTCCTTCCAAAGGATGGGGGTATCTTATACACGTATATCCGTATTCTTGTGTTGGTATATCTTGCCATGTATTTCTAAATGAATATCCCATATACTCCCAAAACAATGTATTTTCAAGTCTTACTTAGAAAGTATATATAAACTTATCTTGTCCAAAAATACTGTATCTCCCGAAAATATATATTTTTCCCAAAAATCATATATCTTCTAAATACACTAGGAAAATATATTTTTACTTCCAAAAATAATATATTTTCTCTCCTTGTCAAAATATGATATAACTTTGTAATATTTACCAAAAATCATATTTTCATTTCTTGTATCGAAAATAATATTTACCAAAAATATATGGAAAATTGGTATTTAATAAACCAACCTTTAACCAGTTGGTAAATAATAATCCAACCTTCAGAATTGGTATATAATAATCCTACCTATCAACATGTTGGTACTCAATGAACTTCTGTTAATTTTTTTAACTGAAGTTAGTTTTTAAGTTTTATTTATTACACAAACAATCCCTGTAGTTATAAGTTACTAGTTTTAAGTTTTATTTATTACACAAACAGTCCCTATAGTTATAAAAAATCATAAAAATCCTAAAAAATCATACAAATTCTAAAAAAACAAAAAAATTCTAAAAAATCATAAAAATTTTAAAAAATCATAAAAATTCTAAAAAATCAAAAAAAAATTCTAAAAAATCATAAAACTCTGAAAAATCAAAAAAAATCTAAAAAATCATAAAAAATCTAAAAAATAAAAAAAATCATAAAAATTCTAAAAGACTTGTGAACCCTAATCCCCCCTTTAGAATCAGCCGTTTCCACTACTTCTCTATGTTTCCCTCCTAAACCAAAAAAGAAAAAAAAAACTAATCTCCACAAAACCTTTAATCTGAGCTTTATCTTCAAGACTCAAACCAAATACGCTAGGGTTTATTAAAAAAGAAGGTGGCTGTTCTTTGTGCTCCTCCTTTTTTCTTCACAGATTCTTCTCTGCAACCAACTTTCTCGCACACTCTTCAACTTCTTGTTCAACCAATGACCTAAATTTTACCGTTGCTGATGAGGGTTTGGATGTTAACGAATCTGGTTTGTGGTACGATAAACGTCGGGTTCGAAGGAGATGAAGAACAACTTCGTATGCGGCTGAAGAATGGAACCAACGGTGGCGGCGAGAGGTCGGAGACGACGGTGTCGGTGGCTAGCGGCAGCGGCTTAAGGGTTTTCGGTGTTTATTCGGTGATTGGATCTGCAACGAAACGAAGCAGATTTGAGTTGTTTCAGATCTGAAAGTGAATCTGAAAGGTATAAGATAGATGACCGATGATTGCTGTTGTCAAGACTATTGTTCAGGGGCTGGAGATGTTTGGAGGTCAGAAGGTTTTAGGGTTTGATTTTGAAGATGGCGAGGGCGGCAAAGGCAGTGGCGCTGGAGATAAGATTTTCAGCAGAAGGTAAGGACGAGATGTCCTGTTTGATGATGTCTGGGTTTTGATTTTGATTTGTTGGATTTTTTTTCTGGTTTGGGTAAGGATGAGATGTCCTGTTTGATGATGTTTGGGTTTGTTTGTTTAAGTTTCATTTTAGTTTTGTATAAATCGTATATAAATCGTATAGATATTTAATGCTTCATTGATTGTTGCGTTTTGAATATTATATCGACAACTTGTGTTGTCGGAGTCGTCCAAAAACAGAGGAAACTCTGCCCGTTTTTCGTAAAATTTCTGTAAAGCGAAACACGTTAATTTTATAAATCGATTTTTTTGAATTTTTATGATTTTTTTTATTTTTTAGATTTTTTATAATTTTTTTTTTGATTTTTTAAGATTTTTTTTAGAATTTTTATGATTTTTTAGAATTTTTTTGATATTTTAGAATTTTTATGATTTTTTTATAACTACAGGGACTGTTTGTGTAATAAATAAAACTTAAAACTAGTAACTTATAACTACAGGGACTGTTTGTGTAATAAATAAAACTTAAAAACTAACTTCAGTTAAAAAAAATAACAGAAGTTCATTGAGTACCAACATGTTGATAGGTAGGATTATTATATACCAATTTTGTAGGTTAGATTATTATTTACCAACTGATTAAAGGTTGGTTTATTAAATACCAACGGTATTTTCCAGAATATTTTGTAAGTTACGTCCTTGCGTTCGTTTTCCCCAATATCATGTGTGTAACTTATATATTTATTCCTTTGTGATTTTTTGTATTATCTTGGATTGTAAATTTCTTGGTATTTGTCAAGTTATATTATTTTAACCTTAAATAATATAACTAGTTCACAAATATACAAACATTCACACATGTGTCTTCTATATATATATATATTTATATATATATATATATATATATAGTTAGCCATTTTTTTATTTATAAAAACCAACCTCCAATATTTGTACTTTTGTAACAAAATCCATGGCAAAGTTTTTATTGAGAACTCATGATCAAAATACACTTGTAAATACTAGTTAGAAAATATTTTTCTAAGTGTTTATATTTTTAGAAAATTTTGCCATAGTTTCCCCTAAAAATGGAGGTGTCCATGCTATCAAAGCATATCATTTTCTTTTTAAAATCATATCAACAATCAACAATTTAACCTACACTTATCAAGTGTCATAACAATGCTTTTTACATAACAACATGAACTTGAACTTTCACAAAAACTTGTAGTAACTTGGTAATGTTTTTAGTAGACTTAGTTACTCTTTAAAGTGTGTTTATTTCTTTAAAAATCTCATTCTTAAAGAATTTAAGTGTTTACAACTTGTACACATATTTTACAAAAATGTTTCTTGGTGAGATCTTCTTGTTTCATAAGTGTTTATACACTTGTTTTACCACTAAAAATAGTGTATATTTAAGTAAAAACTAAGATCTTCTACAAATCACATTTTAAACTTGGTTCTTTTGGAAAACCATTCATAAATCTTAGATTCATAAGATTACTAGCTTACTTTGTTTATTATTTTTCAAGAAATCATCTTTTTATTCAAGTTCATGCTTATATATGAGGATGATCTTATTGTGTTAACACATAATTATCCTCTAACTTGCTAGATCATGTGTTTAATCACAATCTAGCAAGCTCCTTATGATGATCAACATCATAATCCCAAGTAAATAACAAGCAAGTATCATACATACCCTAAACAACCTTATTTCATCAAGATTTCATCATATGTAAGCTTTTGTTCATGATTCATGTTTATGTCTTTTAGTGTTCTTGTGATTACAACATACTACATCTTTTAACCAATCAAAATTAGAAGTAACAAAGGTTATGAGAGTCTTACTACTAGCACTAAGCTAGGGATGAATTCTCAAAGATTGAAGGTGACAAAAGTGTTGGATAAAAGCAATTGATGGAGGTCCTTCAAGATCCACAAGCACCAAACCTTCTAATCTTGCTTCTTACACCTTGTGTGGAGCTTGGAATGGATGAACTTGAAATGAAAGTGATCGTGGTGGTGGTGCTAGCTCACGGCCGAGAAGAAGAGGGAGAAAGGAGGAGAGATATGGTGATGAAGATGAAATGGGTGAGCTCTACTGATCTTATAATCCATCCAACACTATTATCCATAGGTTTTTATGTTTCACAAAGTACATACATGATCTTGAGGCAATCCATATAAGATCAATAAGATTTAGAGAAGATTATGTAAATCATGAGGGTGGGCCACCTAGTGGCCGATTACTAGCATGTGGGGGGTTAAGTGTAAAATTTGAACCAATTAGTTAGTTTAAGGTTCCATTTTAAGTGTTAGTTGCAAGTGTTACTTACTAGGTATTTTTAGTGGGGTGTTAAGGTGTTCGGGGATCATAACTAGCTCAGAAATATTAAAACAATGCTTCTAGTAAAATTTTGGTGTTTCGGGTAATGTCTGGTTGTTCGGTTAGATACCGGTTCGTTAAAGTGTCAAACTATTCCGTTTAGTGCTTTTTGAGTACCCTTTTGTGACACTTTTAATTCCCGACACTTAGTAAAGCATTCAGGACCATTTTGCCATATTTTTGCACATAACTAGCTTGTTAAAAAGCTGAATTCTGCTGAAGTATGCAGAATTACGCACTTTTAGTGGATTTTAGGCACTTTCCGGCACTTAAACTATCACCTAGTGACGCAGTTTTACGGTCCTTACTTCCCTACACTCCATACTAGTGTAGAACTTGGTTTCCAGCTCATACTGGGTCTCAAAACACTAGAGTCTGTATGTGGAATAATGTGACAGTATGTAATATGTGATGCACATGTATGTATGATACAGAAATCAGAAAGCAGTTTAAGTCATTAATTGTAATTCAGCACAGTCATTAAGCACTAATCAATATTAATTAATTGTACGGATATGTCACACCCCCAAAATCCACACGCGGAGTACCACCGCTTGGGAGCATGACTGACCAGGATCAAGCCATCAATCATATTGAACATAGCATATAAATATCGAAGTAGTTCGTAAAAACCCAATTCAATACAATTGATGTTCAGACCAAACATAGTTTAAGTAGCGGAAGCATAATATGAAAAGCCAATGTATGTAATAAATTCAAGTGTTATAAAGTGTAACAAAACATCCACGATCCATGCTCCACAACGACCTGCTCCTCCCTGTGCAAGCTCCATATGTACCTAAGGTCCTGCAAGGCATGCAGCAGAGAGTCAACAACTAGTTGAGCGAGTTCACAGTTTATAGTTCAGTAATTGTAATAGTATAGTAAGCCTTGTGTTCGTTCACTAAGTCATGTATCGTATTTAGTTCGTATCGCGGCCCTCCAGGCATGTATGCGAAGATTAGGGAAAGTTTCCAAGTATTCTAGACTAGGTATATTTGTATCGCAGCCACCCGGCACATGTGCGAAGTTTAGTGTATAGTTCGCAGCCTTCCTAGGCCTGTGTGCGAAGATTAGTCATAATATCGCGGCCAACCCCGGCGTGTATGCGAAGATCAGTTCTATTAGTATCTGTCGGTGCACTACATCTGTTGATTCCGTCTAGGTGTCTAGGATCAGGTCTTACATCGTATTGTATAGCATAGGGCACGTAATACGAGAAAACAGGAGTCTGTATAGGTGTTATTTGCTAGGACCGCTCATAGGGACATAGGGATGTTGGATCGCTTATTTGGCATGTATGGATCGCTTATGTGGACGTGTCTGGACCGCTCATATGAACATATGACATATGAGCGGACCCAAACCACTATATATAGGTATCTTTAGGGCGATCCACATAACGTTGAATCCGAATTCCACGCCGAAGCTCTGCCGGTGTGAAGATCGAGCTGTAAAACGTTGCAAATTAGTAAAACAAGCAGTTAGAAAGAAGAACAAGCTACTTCTACTTGTATTTCTTATTATTCTGCATCTGAAACGCAAGAGATAACCTCTGAACGACTCGTTCGGGTCAGCAAACGATGCTACAATTGGTATCAGAGCTTGGAAGGAGGTTTTCTGCAGATTGTAGCTGTTTTTCATCGTTTCTTCTCACTTCTACACCTTATTTTCTTATTTCCGGGAGATTTCACGGTTGAATTTCGTTCAAAAACTCACAGACTGTGCATAATCATACTTAGACAAACCCTTGAAAGATTCAGGCCGAAATACAGCTTAAAAACAGATCAAAACATGTTCGATATGTGGATCGATCGAAGTGACGTTATCGTGGACCGCTCTTAGATCACGTTTTGGACCGCTTATTCGTACAATTTTGGTTCTGGTTCGCTCCAAATTTGCAGATGGATCGCTCGTAAGACAGTTTCTGGACCGCTCGAGTGTACATTTCTGGACCGCTCCAAAGACATCTTGGATCGCTCATTTGGATCATCTTGGACCGCTCTTAAGACATTTATTTCTCTGGATCGCTCATTCGAACAATTTTGGTCCGCTCGAACAATCTTTAAGTTTGGACCGCTCCAAAGGACATTTCTGGTTCGCTGTTCTGTCATCTTCATTGAAAAACGTGTTAAGACAGTATGGATTCCGAGTTTTACAACGCGTTTGCTACATCGCCTACCCCAGCCGCAATTGCTCAAGCAATGAATTTGGAAAATGAGACGGGAATGACTCAAAAGCCTCCTAGATTGATGAGCATTGAGGAGTATTATGGGTGGAAGGATCGGTTTGAAAACTGGGTCCAGGCAAATCATCTCAGATCGTGGGAGTGCATATTGAAAAAGTACACATTGCCTCGAACAGATTTACAAGTTGTTAAAGAGATATCTGAATTTACCGATCAAGAAAGAGCAATGTATAGAGCCGAGAAAATGATGATCAGTTTGTTGCAGTAGGCGATAAAGGAAGATATATTCATCTTGTTACGGCACGACAAAACTGCTAAGTCAATATGGGATGCTCTTAAGGTTAAATTCGAGGGAAGTGAAAACATGATCAAGAGCAAGAAAGCACTGTTAAAGAAAGAATTCGATCTGTTTAGTAGTTTGCCGGGAGAGGATACTAAAAAGCTAATCGAGAGATACTGTCATTTGGGGCGATCGTTATCAATGTTGGGAGTTGAAAAAGGTCGTGAGGAATGGGTGGATAAATTGGCTGACGCGTTACCTCAAAAAGAGTGGGGAACATATTTGATGATTTTAAAGAATACTGGTGTGTATGACGGGCTGACTATTTCACAGTTCATTGAGAAAATAGAGAGTCAGGATCTTGAGCAGCAAAAGATTGCTAGAATGAATAGTCCGAGTGGTAAACAGGATGTTAAGATGTACTACCGGGGTAGTGTTCCAGTTACTGAATCTGAAAGAAGTCCGAAGATACAAACTGCATTCAGTGCTGGTGATTCATCTGAAAAAGCTGATCAGGGTTCGAACAAGAGTAGCAGCGGGTTTTCATCGTTTCCGAGTGTGAATCCGAAAGAGACTAACACTAATTTTCAGTCTCAGAGTACAAAAACAGGAAATGGATACATAATTCAGTGCAACATAGCTCTCAACCTTCCAGAAGGTCAAAGCTTCTCTGAAGACACTGCGAAAGACCACATGGCACTTCTGGGTTCAGTTCTGTTATCTTATGAAGGTCTTGTTGCTGGTCGGATCGGAAATCCTATGCTTACCAAAGAGGATTATGATCAGATAGACGCCGAAGAAATGGAACTCATGGATATTAAATGGTGTCTTGCTAGTGTTCTTCGACGAGCTGAGAAATTCAAAACCATTACCGGAAGAAATGACTTTCTTGATGCACATGTTTCTACTTTAGGTTTTGATAACTCTAAAGTTACTTGTTTTCGATGCAGGGAAAAAGGCCATTTCAAGCGGGAGTGCAAAGGAAGAGAAGCTAGCGGAGCACAGAATCCATTCGGGAAAGATGACTACTACCGTAAAGCTATCTATCAGCAAGTCGGCCAATCCCAAGAATCTCAGACAGCTCATGGGAGAAAGATTGAAGATCCCAAGAGAGCATGTTTGGTAGATTTCAGCTGGAGTGATTACATATCATCTGAAGTCACAGCAGCACGCATTATCGATCAAGATGATGAGAAACTACCAGAAGGTTTCAGTTGGGATATGTTTGTGGATGAGAAGGGAGAGTTTAAAGCTTTCATTGCCAAGATTGTCCGAGAGCCAGAATTGTTTGCTACTTGGATGAGATCTATAGGAGAGACTATGAAAAGTGAAGATGAAAAGTCTGTGTCATCTGATGAATGCTCAGACAGTACTGATAATCTTTCAGAACATTCTGGGGAAGTGTCAGAAAGTTCAAATGAAGGTTTACAGGGTTCAAATGAAGAAGGACAAAATTCTGATAAAAGTGTACAAAATGAAAATGTTCAAGAAAAAGCAGTTATATTTGATAAAACACCGACTGTTTCTGAAGTATCAGATGATGATTCTGATAAGTCTGTAAAATTTGATCAATCACCAGATCACAGCAGCAGTGATGATGAGGAAGAAAAACACATAAATATTGCAAAAACTCATCTTTTTCCTGAAAGTTTTCATTTTTATTTTGCAGAAAGAATGGAGAAACTGAAAGAGAAACGAGCTGCTAAAGATTTACAGACTGAATCTGAAGGTGATATTCAAAACGCTGAGAATGTTGCTGAGAAGATTACTGAGGATGTGAAAGAAGAAGAAAAAGTGGTTGAAGTTGTTAAAACAATTGAAGTTGAGAAGATTGTTGAAGTCATCAAGCCGTGTGAAAAGTGCTTGGAAGCTTGCAAGAATTGTGCAGCCAAAGACGACATCATAGCTGAGTACGAGAAGAAGAAGGAGCAGTTACTGTTCAACCTCAATTATGTAAAGGAATCGTACGACGTGTTGAACAAAACAGTAACTGGTCTCCAAACAACGAACTCAGAAAGAGAACAGGCGCTGACAATGATGAATGCAACTTTAATGTCAAAGCAAAAAGCTATAAATTACTACATCGAAGAGAGTGCTAAGTGGAAGCAAGAGTTGGAGACAGAGAAAATAGAGAATGAGAGAATTAGACGTTTATTGCAAAGTTATTCTAGTTCTGACTATCTCATTGATCGTATTTACCCAACTGTTGCAGGTATGGAAGCTTTCAAAGATGAGAAGCTAAAAGACAAGAAAGACTGTGGTAAGAAATCGAC
The DNA here is from genome assembly GCF_002127325.2 of Helianthus annuus. Lineage (NCBI taxonomy): Eukaryota > Viridiplantae > Streptophyta > Magnoliopsida > Asterales > Asteraceae > Helianthus > Helianthus annuus. Next base: position 26,233,926 of record NC_035445.2, read on the forward strand.
TGTTAGTTACAACAAATGTCCACCTCCAATTTGGAATGGTTATTCACCTAGGAGACCAAATGAGGAGCAATTGGAAAAAGCAGTCAATATAAAGCTTAAAACCGACACAACTGACGATTTACCAGATAACATAGATATCACGTATACCTCGTCCGATACTGATCATGAGTCTGTTCTAATCAAAAAGGTGGTCGATCAGGTGTTGGATACTGATGAGGAGTCTGAGTTGAAATCTGGGTCTGGAAAGTCAAAGTCGTCAGTCAACAGTCAAAATTCGTCGGAAAAACGGTCTTATAGTAAAGAATTTTTATTGTCAAAGGCAGATTTGAATGATGAAACATTCGAAGTTGTGTATACTTTGAATGATTCGGACAAATTATATTACAATAAGGAGTTCCCAATAATGAGTATTAAAACGGAACTAATAAACAAAACTTTCAAACTTATAGAGGTGAATATTCCAGAATTAAAAGTTTTGAAAAGTTTTGAAAAATCTAAAAAATATACTTCTAGAGTTCAGCAACGTTTAAACAAGAAAAAAGGTTACAACTCTGGTCCTGGTTTTCCAAAGAAACCTAATCAGAATCGTAGCTACAAAAATAAAGGTCTTGGTTTTATTCCACCAGAAAATGATAAAAATATGAAAAATTCTAAAACAAAATCTGAATTTGTGTCAGGTGGAAGTGCTGAGGAGGAACAGCAGAAACCGTTCTGGAGACAGTCTAATAAAGAGTTTCTTGCTGAGAGAAAGAAGAATGGAGCTGATATATGTTATCTAAGAGAGACTAGAACCTGTTATAGATGCAATGAAGCTGGTCACATTGCATGGAATTGCTCAAAAAGTGTCCAATCAAAACAGGGAGTTTCTCAGAAGTTGAAAGAGAAAGTTGTTGATGTTGACACACCAACCAATAGACCTAAAATTTTTGAGAATTCAAAATCCGAGGTTGGTGAGTGTTCAAAGAATAAGTATGAAAAGAAAGGAAAAGACAACCAGGTATGGGTGGCGAAGAAAGATGAAGTGAATGTCGGCGATGAATCTGGTTCCATAAAGCCAGAAGAGCCACAGGTTGAAAAGAAGATTTCAGTGAATGATGAGGAGTTTCCATCATTGAAGTTTGAAGAAGTGAAAAAGAAAGTTGGAAAAACTGATATTTCAAATCAGTTCTACAAAGAAAAGAATGATTTTGATGTCGAGAAAACATTCAACGGGAATGTTAAAAAGATTTTTGGGAAAATGTTGAGTGGGAGAGCTAAAGGGGTTAAAGATTTTTATGCAACTAAAAAGGCAACATACAACCCTACAGCTCAAGAGCTGAAAGCCATTAAGTCTGAGAAGACTTGGATGGAAGTCTGCTTTCCATGATAGTCTTAGGACTACGCAGGAGATCCCAAGTTTATATCGTGGATCAGGAATCGGCATATTTCTAGTGTTTGAAAAGTTTGTTTGAAAAATTTTGAATAGTGTTTGAATGTTTTACAGGTTGAAGGACTACGCCGGAGCTTCCAGGTTGGTAATTGTGAAGCAGGAATCGGCATCTTGATTGGTAAAATGGTGATGTAGACGTAACATTCCTACAAGTGGTAATCTTGATCCCACAAGTGGTATTTGTGGTTAAATTTTGAGATGTTTGTATATTTTGAAGAGGTTACATTTGCAAGTGGTACAGAAGGTTCTTAAATGAAAATGATAAATCAGGGACATTAAATTGTACTTGATTTACTATCCATGGCAAAAGATAGACAAGATGATGAATCACATCCCTATTTTTAAAAGATAGACCTACAAGTGGTTGTTATCAACACAAATTCATTTTCCGGAAAAGTAATTTTGATTAAAAAAACTTAAGTGTTTTGAAATCTAAATGAGAAAATGGTTTGTGATAAGGGGAGTTCAGATTGTTTATGCCTAGTGAATGGCGATTTGATGTGATTCAGTGTCAGTTGTCAAGTTTTTTTTACAGTTTGTTTTGCATTTTATGTTCTAGTGGGTCAAGAGTCTAGAAGTTTTCAAATTTTCTTTAAAATGTGTTTGCATTTTAGGCGGAGTAGGGAAATTTCAGAAAATCCAAAAACATTTGAAAATTTGAAAAAGCCAAAAACATGATAAAATTCAAAAATGAGTTTTGTTGCGAAAAAGAGGAAATGATAGTACATCAGTGGACTATCACGGCACGCTAAAGAATTGAAAAGTCTAAAAAGTGTTAAACCATCTTACTGTGGATGTGTCAGTAGATTTTCGCACATTTAGTAAATTGAAACGAGATATAAACCTAAATGCAAACTTGCTTAATTTGTGGGTAACTATTCTTGGATATATGGGTAACCCCCGAAATCTTGTTTGAAAGGTCCCATATTCTGAGCTACTAGGTCTTTATACTCAGTGATATCTAAGGTTTTATCCCGGGACTTCTGCTGAATGGAAGTTCTGACCTAGTCCCCGGATAATACTTTTTGCTAAAGCTTTGAAACATAAGCTTCGCCCTCAGCATGCTGATGAAACAATAAAATTGATAGTCGCTGCTGTTGAAATGCAAAAGATCCTCTAAAGGGGACCCACCAAAAGTCGAGCCGTTATCTCTCTGCTGAACGGAAGTTCTGACCTGAGCTCTCACGGTTTCGCACCTAACCCCTTTACAGATATCAGTTGTGGTATACTCACCTGTAAGACTGAATATTTGGGATCTGGATACAGGAGTATATTCAAGTGGAGTGATACACAATTAAGTTTAAGTCTCTAAAACATTAATATCGTATCTCAAATCGATTGAAATTTGTGTTGAGAATTTAAGAGGACAAACATACTGACAATCTAGGTAAATTGTTTAAAGCTTAAAATGAAATCAAGCTTAACGGTGTTGGTGATTTGTCTCATAAACTGATATGATCCTCTTGCACGAACTTACAAAAATATTGAATGTAAATATTACATTTCTGTATATTTTTTTTACTAGGAGTGTCAGGTAATATCTCTCAAAAATCCAAAAAGATTTTGTGTGTGTTTTAGCATAATTTTTTTTTGAAAAAGTCAAAAAGATTTTCGACAACTGATGTTGAAAAACTGATTTTCATAATTCCGAGTGCTAAACATGATGAACAGCATTTGAGGGGGAGTGTTTGTGTAAATCTAACTGTTTTCGTTAATTCTAACCTTCTTCAAGTGGTTCATCATAGGTTGTTGAGAGAGAGTCATGTGTTGGTGCACAGGTTTTTGATATGTGATGAATCTAGAAAATTTATTTCTGGGTTAAGATTGTGCAGGTAACCAGGTTTGGATTTCTAAAGATTTCTGTTGAAGGAGAGCCTAGTTTCAATCCTGGAAATCAATTCAGAAGATCTCTGTTAGAGTCAGGTTGATTGATTCTGAAAGCCTGTGAAGATCAGGCAACGATCCTGAAGATGTTACTGAAGAACAAAAGAATGCCAGTAAATCGAGAGGGGGAGTCTGAAGATAGAAAAAAAAGAAAGCCCAGAGACTGATCTAGATTGAAGATGTGAAGACACAGTTTTGCAGTCAGAGTGTATAGGCGACTCCATCAACATCTGAGGGGGAGTCTGTTGGTGCACTACATCTGTTGATTCCGTCTAGGTGTCTAGGATCAGGTCTTACATCGTATTGTATAGCATAGGGCACGTAATACGAGAAAACAGGAGTCTGTATAGGTGTTATTTGCTAGGACCGCTCATAGGGACATAGGGATGTTGGATCGCTTATTTGGCATGTATGGATCGCTTATGTGGACGTGTCTGGACCGCTCATATGAACATGTGACATATGAGCGGACCCAAACCACTATATATAGGTATCTTTAGGGCGATCCACATAACGTTGAATCCGAATTCCACGCCGAAGCTCTGCCGGTGTGAAGATCGAGCTGTAAAACATTGCAAATCAATAAAACAAGCAGTTAAAAAGAAGAACAAGCTACTTCTACTTGTATTTCTTATTATTCCGCATCTGAAACGCAAGAGATAACCTCTGAACGACTCGTTCGGGTCAGCAAACGATCCTACAGTATCACTAGTCTAGCAGTATCTTAATCAATCACCTTCCTCACCCGAGGATCATATCACTAAGTTCCATTATCTAGAGAAGTACAAGTAAATAATCCAATCCCATTCCCACCCTGGGAACCCCATGCCTTGGCTGTGTGAACTCACCTTGGTTTGCTCGGTATGTTATTGCTTCTAGAGTTAATTAACTGTCTAAGTCCGCTACACACGACTTAGGATACATTGCACATAAGCTTGATGTGAGTGTTTTACGTACAATTAGGGTTACAAGTCTTTGATATCAAGCAGTTGTGATCCGTGTGATAGTTGTGTATAGAATGATATGATGAGATTGTTCACACATACAGGATCATGCAGTTACATCCAATAGCATACAGTCATATACAGAATCATACAGTAACAATGATGTTTGTCATAAACATATATCATATGTGAGTTCAGACTAAGGCCACTTCCAAAACCCTGACACATCCTTCCCCCTCTTAAACTTCGGACTCTAGGGTTTCCTCTTCAAAACTCAGACAAGGGTAAGACAAGCACAAAGTTCGGACATCACAACCCTAATACAAAACTCTGACTTTAACAATCCTCTTTCAAAAAGTCAGACAAGAGGGGGGTATCCCTACTTAAAACTCGGACTAGGGGGGCTTCCATGGTTAAAAACTCGGACCAAGGAGTGGTTTCCCCACAAAACTCGGAACCCTTCAAGGGTTTAAAGGTCGGACAACCATTTCTTAAACAAAACTCGGACTCCCCCTTAGGTTAAATCAAAAAGTCGGATCCCCTATGTTTGATACAAAAGTCGGACTACATCATGTTTTATATATATAAACGTCGGACTCATATTTAACACAAAAGTCGGACAGAACATGCAATAAATACTCGGACTTTATGTTTTCATATAAAAACTTCAGACCATGTAATGTTTAATCAAAACTCAGACATTTCAATCATGCGTGAATTCCAGGGATCATTGCACAGAATCAAAAGAACAGAACAGTTACGTTTGTGGAGAGTACGATCAAAACCCTAATTTCATATATACAGAAATCCAATTAACCATCAATCATTCTGCAATTCTTGTATCTTAATCATCAGGAAATTGATTATATGACTAATCAACAACATTATCACAATAATCAGAATCCAATCAATAATCGCAGAATATCATATGAAGAACTAGGGTTTTCATGAAACACACAATCAAGAATAAAAAACAACAAACAATCATTAACAATTACCTTGGATTGATTCTAAACAAAGAGAGGAAAGAGTGGTGAAGAACTTGTGCCTATGATGATGATGATGATTGCCAGAGATAATCAGAGAATATGCAAGTACGTGTTTTAGTTTTTGTGTGGTGATTAGTGAAGGATTAGGGTTAAGAATCATTAGGATTTCACTAATTACTCTATACATCCCCAAGTATTATCTTTTACATAATTACACCATCTCAAAATAATTCACAGTTTCACCACTAAGTTCATACATTTGACAAATCTTTCATAAGTAACACATAACCATACTCAAATACAATATACTTAACTGAATCAAAACGTTACAGTTTCACAGCAAACTAATTGTGCAAGTAAACGATTAAACAAACAGTGAGCGTGCAATAAATGCAAAAAGTGGAATCTTGGAAACTCGAGTTGTCACATATCCCCAACTTAAAAGAAATTTCGTCCCGAAATTTAGCATGCGGTTACTGAGGAAGCTAGGTAAGTCGTATCGTTTACTGGTTTTCCTGGGGTGTCACATCATCCCCCCGTTGATTTGGAAGTTCGTCCAGAAATTCTGTAGTAGTAGCTTCAGCCTCAGTAGTGGTTGCATAGTTTCCGAATAACTGGGGATACTTGAGTTCCATTTGATCTTCTCGTCCCCAGGTATACTCTGGGCCACGACGGGAGTTCCAACGAACTCGTACAAGAGGTATTCTAGTGTTCTTGAGGACCTTGACATCCCGGTCTGTGATTTCAACTGGTTCCTCGACGAACTGCAACCGCTCGTCGATAGTGAGTTCCTTAAAAGGAACTATGAGGGTCTCATCTGACAGACACTTCTTCAGATTCGACACGTGGAATACGTTGTGAACTGCACCGAGTTCAGCTGGTAAGTTTAGTCTGTAGGCCACTTTGCCTATTCTTTCTGCGATTTCGAACGGTCCAACGTACCGTGGATTTAGTTTGCCCCGTTTACCAAAACGAACCACACCCTTCCAGGGTGAGACTTTAAGTAGCACTCGATCCCAACTTGGAACTCGAGCGGTTTTCTGCGTTTATCAGCGTAGCTTTTCTGGCGATCACGAGCTGCCGCCATGCGTTGTCGTATCTGTGCTATTCCTTCAGTAGCGTCAACTACCATTTCTGGACCTGTAATCTGACTATCCCCCACCTCTGCCCAACAGAGAGGTGACCGGCATTTACGTCCGTACAATGCCTCGAACGGAGCGGCTTGTATGCTGGTGTGGTAACTGTTGTTGTATGAAAACTCCACTAAAGGGAGATGTTTTTCCCAGCTGTTGCCGAAATCGATAACACATGCCCGAAGCGTGTCTTCTAGGGTTTGAATCGTGCGCTCAGACTGCCCATCCGTCTGAGGGTGATAAGCTGTGCTCATGTCTAATCGAGAGCCAAAAGCTTTGTGCATTGCTTGCCACAGTTCTGATGTGAATCGTGCATCCCGATCCGAAATAATAGAGGTTGGCACTCCGTGCCTCGAAACAACTTCTTTCAAGTAGATGTCTGCTAAGGTAGAAAACTTATCCGTTTCTTTGATAGCCAAGAAGTGAGCAGACTTTGTGAGTCGATCAACGATCACCCAAATAGTATCATTCCCACGCTGGGATCTAGGCAGACTAGTAACAAAATCCATGGAAATTTCTTCCTATTTCCACTGTGGTATCTTGGGTTGTTGAAGTAGGCCTGAGGGTTTCTGGTACTCTGTCTTGACTCTCGCACTAGTCAAACATTTGCCGACGTAAGTTGCAATGTGGGCCTTCATGCTAGGCCACCAGTATGTAGTTCTAAGGTCGTGGTACATTTTATCCGAACCTGGATGTACCGAGTAGCGAGACTTATGAGCTTCATCCATCACAAGTTCTCGTAAACCGCCGTATAGTGGTACCCAAATACGCCCTGTTACATAGAAGGTGTGACAACTCGTACTTTACCGTCTCGTACATTACGTGTAACCATCGAACTAGTGTGATTACGTGATCATATTAATTGAACAAATGTTGTGTTATGTGCTTGATGTTTACTATTTGTACATGTATGAATCGGACCGCACAACACACCCACACTCGCACAAGCCCATTCGGGCCTTATACTTTGCACACGGGTTATTAGGGCAGCCCATGTGGGTTCGACCCACTCCCCTTTAACCGTGTAAATCCCATAGTTGGGGATAGGTTTTGGTTAGTTGTCACAAACACAAAAACACACACAAACCCTAGAAGTTTTCCTCTCTCTCTCGGCTTGCTTGGAACCCGACGACACACACACACTTTGAAGCTTGTGAAACGAATCGATCCTCTACCTTCATCCGGTTAGTGATGATGTTATGTTTTTGGATTATTTGTGATATCATGTGATTGCTATCATTCGTTAGGCGATGTAACTAGGGTGTATGCTAGTAATATTGGTTGAATGTTGATGATAATTGGATTGTTAATCGGTTCTCATGAATGATTAAGATATACGGTTACTTGACATGAAATCGGTTATATGTATGTTTGTGTTATGAGGAATAATTCGGATGGGTTAATAGTCTGAATGTATGCAAACCGGGTAGGATGCATGATAGCTGATTTATGATTCGGTATGTTTTTATAATAATCTGATTTCCTGTTCTTGATGTTAATATGAACATGCTTGATACTCATGATTTGAAGTTGAATGAAATCGGAATTAACTGTGATTGATCGAAATTGTGAAACTGCCTAAGTTGTTTGCTAGAATCACGGATAAGTCAATGCAGGAAATATGGAAACCAGTTACATACGCGATTTCGACACCTGGTTGCGAGTCGGGACCATAGTTGCGAGTCAGAATCCCACTCGTAACCAAGCCAGCACAAGTCGAGACTACGGTTGCGAGTCCCGTTGCGACTCGTAACCAGCACATGATCAGTCGTAACCAGACCATGATGAACCGAGACCTCCATTGCGACTCGCAACCAGCGGTTGCGACTCGTAATCTCCGGTTGCGACTCGAGATCCCCGTTGCGAGTCGAGATCACCATCGTTTACACGCACACAGTTGGGCCTTCACTGTCACGGGCCCAATCTATTGAGCCCAACGATTTGAATTGTGGACTGTTTATTAATGGACTTGTATGTGTTGCTATTTGGGCCGATTGAGAATCTGGATTGTTTTGTTATTGGGCTGCTTATGTCATTGGGCCGGGTATGAATGGACTTAGAACAATTGGATCCTCACATGCTATGTCTTATCTGCTTACGTGCGTACATGCTTGCCATGACTATACGTGATTACTATATACGTGCTATATACGAACCTGACTCGTATAACAACCATGCTAGGACGTGATTGACAAATTACTAGCTTATCTATACTCTTTGTGTATCTGCCGAGCAAACCAAGGTGAGTTCACACAGCCAAGGCATGGGATTCCCGGGTTGGGAATTGGGTTGGATATGTTGAATTTGGAATGATTACTCGTACTTACGCATATACCAGACTATAGACCATCGTCCTCAGGTTAGTCAGGACACGTTACGTAAAGCCTACGTAACCCAGTATATTTGCCATATGTCTCCCGGGTCGGGAGGACACGTTACGTAAAGCCTACGTAACCCAATACCATTCACTGGCTTCCAGGTCGGAAGGCCACGCTGCGTAAAGCCTACGTAGCCCCCACGCGTACCACTGTCCTCGGGGAAGGGCACGTCACGTAAAGCCTACGTGACCCTGTACGTTTTCCTGTTCTCGGTATAGAAGAACACATGGTCGGAAGTTAGTCTAGTAAGTACCGTTAATGAGAAGCCCTCATTAACCAGAATGAACATGGGAAGCCCCCACCTTTATTACACACTAGAATGGGAAGCCCCCACTAGCTATACTTACGCATTACACAATGAACTTACTTTCTGTGAACTCGCTCAACTAGTTTGTTGATTATTTGCTGCATGCCTTGCAGGACCCTAGGTATACTTGGAGCTTGCACAAGGAAGGAGCAGGTCGTTGTGGCAGATGGATCATGAACATTATTGAACTTATAACTTTATTTGGGTTTACTTTACATTGCTTCCGCTACTTAAAACAGTATTTGGTTTTGAAACATCAATCATGTCATGGAGACTTACGTTAATTACTTTTATATTAAATGCTATGTTTGATATGATTGATGGCTTGATCCTGGTCAGTCACGCTCCCAAGCGGTGGTATTCCGCGGGTGGATTTTGGGGGTGTGACAGATTGGTATCAGAGCCATTGGTTATAGAGAACTTGGTTTTAATATGGGAAAACGTTTTTATTAGAACCGGACTATAACCAGTACAGTGCTCACAACGATCCACAACGACGCTTCGCTCCACGTGCAAGACTCGACATCCTAGGTAATAAGGGTTATGTTATGTTTATTGCCTGTTTGCTAGAACTGCTTAGAACTTTGCTCGCATTACGCTTAGATACACATGCTTGATTACATGAGAACACCTATATGCCTACGCTTTTCTGTCATCGCCCTACTCGCGAACCATTCTTATGTATGCTACTTGTTACTATGAAGATCAATGGCCGCACGAATTAACATGACTCAAGCCCAGCTAGAGGCTCTCATTGCTGCGGCAGTTGCAGCCGCCCAAGCAGGTCAACCTGCTCAGCAGCAGCTTGGGTGCACCTTCAAGAACTTCATGGAATGTCGTCCTAGCTCGTTTAGTGGCACAGAGGGAGCAGTTGGACTCCTCCACTGGTTTGAAAAGCTCGAGTCGGTTTTCGAAATGTGCGAATGCCCTGAGGCTCGCAGGGTGAAGTTCGCCACTGGCACACTTGAAGGGATTGCGCTCACTTGGTGGAACGCACAAGTGCAGATCTTAGGGTTGGCAGCTGCTAACGCCACCCCATGGAACGACTTTAAGGAACTCATCAAGCGTGAGTATTGCACGCGGGAAGACATACACAAGCTGGAAGATGAGCTTTATAACTTGAAAATGGTTGGATCGGAAATCGAAGCGTATACCAAACGGTCCAATGAGCTGGCCGTTCTGTGTCCAACTATGGTGGACCCTCCATACAAGCGCATTGAGTTGTATCTCAAGGGATTGGCGCCAGAAATTCAGAGCCACGTGACGTCGGCTAACCTCGAAAACATCCAGGAAATCCAACGCCTAGCTCACCGTATCACCGATCAGGCAGTGGATCAGAATAAACTGCCCAAGCGTGTTAATGCTACTGCTAACGTCACCACCTCAGTTACTCCTGCTACATCTGGTGACAGTAAAAGAAAATGGGATGGGGATTCCAGCAAAGGTTCAGCGACCGTTCAGCCACAAGCTCAGCAACAGAAAATCGACCACTATCAGAGTCCCAGTCAGCAATCCTCTGGTGGTCACAGACAGAGGAGATATCAGGGTAGTCAACCCAGGTGCCACAACTGCAACAGGCATCACCACGGCCCATGTAACAAGGGTCGCTGTCAAAGGTGCCTTAAGATGGGTCACGAGGCCAAAGACTGTAGGAGTCCACGGCCTGCGAATCAGAATCAGCAGCCTCAGCAACCAGCTCCACAGAACCAGCAGCAGCAACAGCAGCCACAGCGTGGAAACCGGGGATGTTTCCAGTGTGGGGCTGAAGGTCACTTCAAACGCGATTGCCCTCAGTTGAACCAGAACCGCAACAACAATAACAACCAGGGCAACGGCAACAATAACGGCGGGAACAACAACAACAACGGCAATGAAGCTCGTGGTCGTGCTTTTGTGCTAGGTCGAGGCGACGCAGTGAACGATCCCAACGTTGTTATGGGTAAGTTTCTCCTCGACAATATTTACGTTACTGTTTTATTTGATTCGGGTGCGGATACAAGCTATATGTCTGTGAAAATGTGTCAACTGCTAAAACGTGCACCAACACTTTTACCCACCAAACATGTAGTAGAGTTAGCTAACGGTAAAAGTCTAGAAGCCACGCACGTAGTTCAGGGTTGTAATCTTATCCTTGCTGGTCAAGCCTTCTCTATTGATCTCATTCCCATAGTTTTGGGTAGCTTCGACGTCGTGATTGGGATGGATTGGTTATCCCAACACCAGGCAGAAATCTTATGCAGCGAAAAGGTTATTCGCATTCCTCGTTCTGGTCAGGAACCTCTAGAAGTGCAAGGTGACAAGAGTGGTGCTGTGGTTGGCATCATCTCTTTCTTGAAGGCTCAGAAATGTTTACGTAAGGGTCACACAGCCATTCTGGCTCTCGTTACAGACGCATCAGCAAAGGAAAAGAAATTGGAGGATATTCCAATTGTACGCGGTTACCCTCAGGTGTTCCCTGAAGACTTACCTGGACTACCGCCTCACCGTCAGGTCGAATTTCAGATCGAGCTCGCTCCAGGAGCAGCACCCATAGCTCGCGCACCATATCGTCTGGCTCCATCAGAATTGGAGGAACTGTCTAAGCAACTGCAAGAACTCTTGGAAAAGGGTTTCATACGACCAAGCTCTTCGCCTTGGGGAGCTCCAGTGCTTTTCGTGAAGAAGAAAGACGGTACGTTCAGGATGTGTATAGACTACAGGGAACTCAACAAGGTGACGGTGAAGAACCGTTATCCTCTTCCACGCATAGACGACTTATTCGACCAGTTGCAAGGGTCGTGTTACTACTCGAAGATAGACTTGAGGTCTGGTTACCATCAGTTGAGAGTCCGAGATGAGGACGTCTCCAAGACAGCCTTCAGAACTCGTTACGGTCACTACGAGTTTCTCGTCATGCCATTCGGGTTAACGAACGCGCCTGCTGTATTTATGGATCTTATGAACAGGGTGTGCAAACCCTATCTCGACAAGTTCGTCATTGTATTCATCGACGACATCCTGATTTACTCCAAGAGTCAGGAGGAACACGAGCAGCATCTTCGCCTGATTTTGGAACTCCTTCGGAAGGAACAGCTGTACGCTAAGTTTTCTAAATGCGACTTCTGGCTTCGTGAAGTCCACTTCTTAGGCCATGTGGTAAACAAGGATGGGATTCATGTCGATCCATCCAAGGTAGATTCGATCAGGAACTGGCCTGCACCGCGTACACCGACAGAAATACGCCAATTCTTGGGTCTGGCAGGTTACTACAGACGGTTTATCAGGGATTTCTCGAAGATTGCTCAGCCGCTTACGTTACTGACACAGAAGGGAGTTACCTATCGCTGGGGAGAGCCCCAGGAGACTGCTTTTCAGCACCTAAAGGATAGACTTTGCAGTGCACCTATCCTCTCATTGCCAGAGGGCACGGATGACTTTGTGGTCTATTGTGATGCATCCATTCGGGGATTGGGATGTGTGTTAATGCAGCGCGACAAGGTTATCGCTTACGCCTCTCGTCAACTCAAGGTTCACGAACGGAACTACACGACGCACGATTTAGAGCTGGGAGCTGTTGTTTTTGCGCTTAAGATATGGCGACACTACCTGTACGGTACCAGGTGCACGATTTACACCGATCACAGGAGTCTCGAGCATATCCTTAAGCAGAAGGATTTGAATATGCGTCAACGACGATGGGTCGAGTTACTTAACGACTACGAATGCGCTATCAAGTATCATCCAGGCAAAGCCAATGTTGTGGCTGATGCCCTTAGTCGAAAAGACACATTACCGAAGCGCGTGCGAGCGCTACAGCTTACGATTCAGTCTAGCCTTCCTGCACAGATACGAGATGCTCAGGCAGAAGCATTGAAGCCCGAAAACGTCAAGGCTGAAGCCTTACGCGGCTCACGACAACAGATGGAACAGAAGGCAGACGGCGCCTATTACGTAACGGGCCGGATTTGGGTCCCACTTTATGGCGGTTTACGCGAGTACATCCAGGGTCGGATAAAATGTACCACGACATCAGCACTACTTATTGGTGGCCTAGTATGAAGGCCCACATTGCTACGTACGTTGGAAAGTGCTTGACCTGTGCGAGAGTCAAGGTCGAATATCAGAAACCAGCTGGTCTACTTCAGCAGCCTAAGATACCTCAGTGGAAATGGGAAGAAATTTCCATGGATTTCGTTACAGGCCTACCTAGATCCCAGCGTGGGAACGATACGATATGGGTCATAGTTGATCGACTCACCAAGTCTGCACACTTCCTGCCGATTAAGGAAACGGACAAGTTCTCCACACTTGCAGACGTCTATCTTAAAGAAGTTGTCTCGAGGCACGGGGTGCCCACGTCTATCATTTCGGATCGCGATGCACGATTCACGTCAGAACTTTGGCAAGCAATGCATAAATCTTTCGGCTCAAGGTTAGACATGAGCACAGCATACCACCCTCAGACGGATGGGCAGTCTGAGCGTACGATCCAAACTCTCGAAGACATGCTTCGGGCATGCGTTATCGATTTCGGCAACGGCTGGGAAAAGCACCTCCCTTTGGTGGAGTTTTCTTACAATAACAGTTACCATACCAGCATTCAAGCCGCTCCATTCGAGGCATTGTACGGGCGTAAATGCCGGTCACCTCTCTGTTGGGCAGAGGTGGGAGATAGTCAGATCACGGGTCCAGAGATTGTTGTGGACGCCACAGAAAAGATTGCACAAATACGACAACGCATGGCGGCAGCACGCGACCGTCAGAAAGCCTACGCGGATAAGCGTAGAAAGCCATTGGAATTTGAGGTCGGGGACCGGGTTTTATTGAAAGTCTCACCCTGGAAGGGTGTGGTTCGTTTTGGCAAACGGGGTAAACTGAATCCGCGGTACGTCGGACCATTCGAAATCATAGAAAAGATTGGCAAGGTAGCCTACAAGTTGAAACTACCAGCTGAACTCGGGGCAGTTCACAATGTCTTTCATGTATCGAACTTAAAGAAGTGCCTATCAGACGAAACACTCATCATTCCTTTTAAGGAACTCACTATCGACGAGCGGTTGCAGTTCGTCGAGGAACCAGTTGAAATCACGGACCGGGATGTGAAGGTCCTCAAACACAAGAGAATCCCTCTTGTCCGAGTTCGTTGGAACTCCACACGTGGCCCAGAGTACACCTGGGAACGCGAAGACAGGATGACAGAAAAGTACCCCCAGTTATTCGGGAACAAGGCAACCACTACTGAGGCTGAAGCTACTACTTCGGAATTTCGGGACGAAATTCCAGATCAACGGGGGGAGGATGTGACACCCCAGGAAAATCAGTGAACAGTACAGTTTACCTAGCTTCCTCAGTGAGTGCATACCAAATTTCGGGACGAAATTTCCAATTAGTTGGGGATAATGTGACAACTCGTACTTTACCGTCTCGTACATTACGTGTAACCATCGAACTAGTGTGATTACGTGATCATATTAATTGAACAAATGTTGTGTTATGTGCTTGATGTTTACTATTTGTACATGTATGAATCGGACCGCACAACACACCCACACTCGCACAAGCCCATTCGGGCCTTATACTTTGCACACGGGTTATTAGGGCAGCCCATGTGGGTTCGGCCCACTCCCCTTTAACCGTGTAAATCCCATAGTTGGGGATAGGTTTTGGTTAGTTGTCACAAACACAAAAACACACACAAACCCTAGAAGTTTTCCTCTCTCTCTCGGCTTGCTTGGAACCCGACGACACACACACACTTTGAAGCTTGTGAAACGAATCGATCCTCTACCTTCATCCGGTTAGTGATGATGTTATGTTTTTGGATTATTTGTGATATCATGTGATTGCTATCATTCGTTAGGCGATGTAACTAGGGTGTATGCTAGTAATATTGGTTGAATGTTGATGATAATTGGATTGTTAATCGGTTCTCATGAATGATTAAGATATACGGTTACTTGACATGAAATCGGTTATATGTATGTTTGTGTTATGAGGAATAATTCGGATGGGTTAATAGTCTGAATGTATGCAAACCGGGTAGGATGCATGATAGCTGATTTATGATTCGGTATGTTTTTATAATAATCTGATTTCCTGTTCTTGATGTTAATATGAACATGCTTGATACTCATGATTTGAAGTTGAATGAAATCGGAATTAACTGTGATTGATCGAAATTGTGAAACTGCCTAAGTTGTTTGCTAGAATCACGGATAAGTCAATGCAGGAAATATGGAAACCAGTTACATACGCGATTTCGACACCTGGTTGCGAGTCGGGACCATAGTTGCGAGTCAGAATCCCACTCGTAACCAAGCCAGCACAAGTCGAGACTACGGTTGCGAGTCCCGTTGCGACTCGTAACCAGCACATGATCAGTCGTAACCAGACCATGATGAACCGAGACCTCCATTGCGACTCGCAACCAGCGGTTGCGACTCGTAATCTCCGGTTGCGACTCGAGATCCCCGTTGCGAGTCGAGATCACCATCGTTTACACGCACACAGTTGGGCCTTCACTGTCACGGGCCCAATCTATTGAGCCCAACGATTTGAATTGTGGACTGTTTATTAATGGACTTGTATGTGTTGCTATTTGGGCCGATTGAGAATCTGGATTGTTTTGTTATTGGGCTGCTTATGTCATTGGGCCGGGTATGAATGGACTTAGAACAATTGGATCCTCACATGCTATGTCTTATCTGCTTACGTGCGTACATGCTTGCCATGACTATACGTGATTACTATATACGTGCTATATACGAACCTGACTCGTATAACAACCATGCTAGGACGTGATTGACAAATTACTAGCTTATCTATACTCTTTGTGTATCTGCCGAGCAAACCAAGGTGAGTTCACACAGCCAAGGCATGGGATTCCCGGGTTGGGAATTGGGTTGGATATGTTGAATTTGGAATGATTACTCGTACTTACGCATATACCAGACTATAGACCATCGTCCTCAGGTTAGTCAGGACACGTTACGTAAAGCCTACGTAACCCAGTATATTTGCCATATGTCTCCCGGGTCGGGAGGACACGTTACGTAAAGCCTACGTAACCCAATACCATTCACTGGCTTCCAGGTCGGAAGGCCACGCTGCGTAAAGCCTACGTAGCCCCCACGCGTACCACTGTCCTCGGGGAAGGGCACGTCACGTAAAGCCTACGTGACCCTGTACGTTTTCCTGTTCTCGGTATAGAAGAACACATGGTCGGAAGTTAGTCTAGTAAGTACCGTTAATGAGAAGCCCTCATTAACCAGAATGAACATGGGAAGCCCCCACCTTTATTACACACTAGAATGGGAAGCCCCCACTAGCTATACTTACGCATTACACAATGAACTTACTTTCTGTGAACTCGCTCAACTAGTTTGTTGATTATTTGCTGCATGCCTTGCAGGACCCTAGGTATACTTGGAGCTTGCACAAGGAAGGAGCAGGTCGTTGTGGCAGATGGATCATGAACATTATTGAACTTATAACTTTATTTGGGTTTACTTTACATTGCTTCCGCTACTTAAAACAGTATTTGGTTTTGAAACATCAATCATGTCATGGAGACTTACGTTAATTACTTTTATATTAAATGCTATGTTTGATATGATTGATGGCTTGATCCTGGTCAGTCACGCTCCCAAGCGGTGGTATTCCGCGGGTGGATTTTGGGGGTGTGACAGAAGGCGCCGTCTTCCCTTTGTTCTAATCGTTGTCTTGAGCCACGTAAGGCTTCAACCCTGACGTTTTCTGGTTTCAATGCTTCCACCTGAGCATCTCGTATCTGTGCAGGAAGATCAGACTGAATCGTGAGCTGTAAGGCTCGTACACGCCTAGGTAGAGTATCTTTTCGACTGAGAGCGTCAGCCACAACATTGGCTTTGCCTGGATGGTACTTGATGGCGCATTCGTAATCATTAAGCAGCTCGTCCCATCGTCGTTGACGCATGTTCAATTCCTTCTGCTTGAAAATATGCTCGAGACTCCTATGATCGGTGTAAATAGTGCACTTGGTACCGTACAAGTAGTGTCGCCGTATCTTAAGCACAAAAACAACAGCTCCCAGCTTTAAATCGTGCGTCGTGTACTTCCGTTCATGAACTTTGAGTTGCCGCGAAGCGTTGGCATTAACTTTATTCCGCTGCATCAATACACAACCAAGCCCCAGTATCGATGCGTCACAATAGACCACAAAATCATCCGTGCCCTCTGGCAATGAGAGAATAGGTACGCTGCATAGTCTATCCTTCAGGTACTAAAAAGTCGTTTGTTGTGTATTACCCCAACGATAGGTAACACCTTTCTGTGTCAGCATCGTAAGCGGCTGTGCGATCTTGGAGAAGTCTTTGATGAATCGTCTGTAGTACCCTGCCAAACCCAAGAATTGGCGTATTTCCGTTGGTGTACGCGGTGCAGGCCAGTTCCTGATCGAATCTACCTTGGATGGATCGACATGAATCCCATCCCTGTTCACCACATGGCCTAAGAAGTGGACTTCACGAAGCCAGAAGTCGCATTTTGAAAAATTGGCGTACAGTTGTTCCTTTCGAAGGAGTTCCAAGATGAGACGTAAGTGCTGCTCGTGTTCCTCCTGACTCTTGGAGTAGATGAGAATGTCGTCGATGAAAACGATGACGAACTTGTCTAGATAGGGTGTGCACACCCTGTTCATAAGATCCATGAAAACTGCAGGCGCGTTCGTTAGCCCGAATGGCATAACTAGAAATTCGTAGTGACCGTAGCGGGTTCTGAATGCGGTTTTGGAGACGTCCTCATCCCGGACTCTCAGCTGATGGTAACCTGACCTCAAGTCTATCTTGGAGTAGTAACTCGACCCTTGCAACTGGTTGAATAAGTCGTCTATACGCGGAAGAGGATAGCGGTTCTTCACCGTCACCTTGTTGAGTTCCCGGTAGTCTATGCACATTCTGAAGGTACCGTCCTTCTTTTTCACGAATAACACTAGAGCTCCCCAAGGCGAAGAGCTTAGACGAATAAAGCCCTTTTCCAAGAGCTCTTTGTGACAACTCGAATTTTCGACTTTCACTTTCACATTTATTGCACGTTGACTTTGACTGTTTAGTAGTTGACTTGTTTGACTTGTAACCACACATGTTATGTTTTAATGAAACGTGTTATGATTATGCATATATGTGATTTATTGTTGTTGTAAAATATAACAGGGATTATTATAAAACACTTAGACTGATTCACCAATCAAACAACTCGACGAAACGGAGTTGTGATTCGCCATGAACATACTCGACGAAACAGAGTTTTGTTTCGCCATCAAACCACTCGACGAAACATAAGTGTTTCGCCGGCCCGTCAGTTTCGCCAAGCCCATTAATAGCCCAAAACACTTAGATGCGTTTAAGTTATGCGGAACCGCTCATTTGACACATTTTAGCAAATCAGGAAAACCCTATAACTCCTTTGTGTGTGTGACGGCAACTCTGTGTTCTCCCAAGTACTCGTGAATGATCAAACACTCGTGTCATCCATCTCGGTTAGTTGCATGCTTGTTAAATCAGTTTCTTGATTCTTTGTTTCTTTATACATGTTGTGAATGTTTGATTTCTGGAACAGGGATGAGTATGATGGTCTTGACTTGGCTATGCGTGACTAATCGAGTACATAATCTTATGCGGAACTTGATGTTAAATATGATTTCATGAATCTTGCAATGCTTACGCATGTTAATGATTGTTAGCATAGATTCTGATTATTTTTAGATCACAAATATCGGATCTACCTGTGTGCATATGTTAGACAGTTCGGGATTTCATTAACAAGCCGTTACGCTTAGGGTATAGGTTGTACATGATAATTAGATGATGATTATATGTTGAACGATTTCTGTATGATGATGATAATTCTGTGAGATGATGATGATGATCGATGATGTTCATGACGGCTGTTAGCATAATTAGGGTTTTCTGTAAAATCGTAACTGATTCTTGACGTAACAAAAACTGGTTCACGAAACGGAATTTTTGGCGAAACAGAAGGGGTGTTTCGCCAAAGGGGTTTGACGAAATTGAGAGGGGTGTTTCGCCAAGGGTAGTTGGCGAAACAGAATGTGTCTCGCCAAAGTGTGTTTCGCCAACAATGTGTTTCGCCAAATGTATAATCTGTCCAGTAACTCAGTCTAATCCTGTTAAAAGTTAACTGAGATATTTAACTGCTGTTAAGTATAAAACAGTACTTGTATGATTACGAATACGTGCAATGTGATACTCGGTGTTTACTGATGCGATGTCTACTGTGAATATACTTACGTGCCAACTTCATGAATACAAACTGATTATGTATACGTGCGTACCATAGGACGTGATTGATTAACTGTGAGCACATACTTAGCATACCGAGCAAACCAAGGTGAGTTCACACAACCAAGGCATGGGGTTCCCAGGGTGGGAATGGGATTGGATGATTTATTCGTACATACTCAGATGATAGAATTTAATAATATGGTCCTCAGGGTGAGGATGGTAAATGATAAGATACGGCTAGACTAGTATACTAATTGAACTGATCTTCGCACACACGCTAGGGTTGGCCGCGATATTATGACTGATCTTCGCACACATGCCTTGGAAAGGCCACGAACTATATACTAAAACTTTGCACACATGCCAGGGTGGCCGCGGATACAAATATACATAGTCTAGAATACTTGGGAAAACTTCCCCTAATCTTCGCATACATGCCTAGAGGGCCGCGTTACGAACTAATACAATACACGACTTAATGAACGAACGCAATGCTTACTATACCATTACTATTACTGAACTATTAATTGTGAACTCGCTCAACTAGTTGTTGATTCGTTGCTGCATGCCTTGCAGGACCTTAGGTACTTTTGGAGCTTGCACTGGAGGCGCGGTCGTTGTGGACAAGGATCTTGATTTCTACATTGAACTGTTATGACATTTAAAACTATTAACTATGTTGGGTTACATATATGCTTCCGCTACTTAAACTATGTTTTGTTGGAACATCAATTGTATTGAATTGGGTTTTATGAATTACTTTAATTATTTACGCTATGTTCAATATGATTGATGGCTTGATCCTGGTCAGTCACGCTCCCAAGCGGTGATACTCCGCAGGTGGATTTTGGGGGTGTGACAGATTTGTATCAGAGCCATTGGTTATAGAGAACTTGGTTTTGATATGGGAAAAACGTTGTTATTAAAACCAGACTATAACCAGAACAGTGCTCTCAACGATCTACAACGACGCTTCGCTCCACGTGTAAGACTCGACATCCTAGGTAATAAGGTTTATGTTTATTACCTGCTTGCTAGAACTACATAGAACTTTGCTCGTAGTATGCTTAGATTACACTGCCTACTATACGTCATTACATGAGAATACCTATGTGCTTACACTCTTCTGTCATCGCACTACTCGCGAACCTTTCTCACTTATTCTACGTTTACTATGAAGATCATGTCTGGACGTGTGAACATGACTCAAGCCCAGTTGACGGCACTTATCAATGAACGAGTAGTTGCGGCACTTGCAGCTGCACAAGCAGGTAGTATGCCCTGCGGATGGGATACACATTAGGATCTTTGAATCCTACATTCCTAAATCAACCTTTGTATTTAATATTGTCCTATTCTATGCACAATAGGTCAAAACGCTCCACAACCTGTCTGCACATTCAAGAACTTCATGGACTGTCGTCCAAGCACATTCAGTGGCACAGAAGGAGCAGTGGGACTACTCCATTGGTTTGAGAAGCTAGAGTCAGTATTTGAAATGTGTGAATGCCCTGAGGCTCGCAGGGTGAAGTACGCCACTGGCACTCTCGAAGGAATAGCGCTAACCTGGTGGAACGCGCAAGTACAGATCCTAGGGTTGGCAGCTGCTAACGCCACACCTTGGAACAATTTCAAAGAACTGATTAAACGTGAATACTGCACACGGGATGACATCCACAAGTTGGAAGATGAGCTTTACCATCTGAAAATGACGGGGTCAGAAATTGAAGCCTATACGAAACGGTCAAACGAGCTGGCCATCCTGTGCCCAACTATGGTGGACCCTCCAGTTAAGCGCATTGAGTTGTATCTCAAGGGACTTGCGCCAGAGATTCAGAGCCATGTGACATCGGCAAACCTCGACAACATCCAAGACATCCAGCGTCTTGCTCATCGCCTCACGGATCAGGTTGTGGAACAGAACAAGCTGCCAAAACGCATCAGTGCTACCACTACTGCCGTCACTACTTCTGCTACTCCCAGTGACAACAAGAGAAAATGGGATGGGGATTCCAGTAAAGGTTCAGTTTCAGTTCAGTCTCAGGCACAGCAGCGCAAGACAAATGACTACCAGAATCCGAGTCAGCAATCATCAGGCAGTCAGGGGCAGGGTGCATATCGGGGATTTCACCCACTATGTTATAAGTGCAACAGATACCACAGTGGACGGTGTCGCAAGGAACGTTGTCAGAGATGCCTCAAGTTAGGGCATGAAGCTAAAGACTGCAGGAGTGCGCGACCTGCGAATCAGAACCAGCAACTACAATTACCAGCTCCACAGAACCAACAGCAGCAGCCACAGCATGGAAACCGGGGGTGTTTCCAGTGTGGGGCAGAAGATCATTTCAAACGTGATTGTCCCCAGTTAAACCAGAACCAGAATCGCAACAACAACAATCACCAGGGCAATGGGAACAACAACAACGGGGGAAACAACAACAACAATGGCAACGAAGCTCGGGGTCGTGCTTTTGTGCTGGGTCGGGGCGACGCAATGAATGATCCCAATGTGGTTATGGGTAAGTTTCTTCTCGACGATATTTATGTTACTGTCTTATTTGATTCGAGTGCGGATACAAGTTATATATCGTTAAAAGTGAGTAAAATGTTAAAACATACACCGACACCCCTAAACACCAAACATGTCGTAGAGTTAGCAAATGGTAAAAGTGTAGAAGCCGCACATGTAGTCAAGGGTTGTAGCATCGTTTTAGCTGGTCAGACCTTCTCGATTGATCTTATACCCATAGTTTTGGGTAGTTTCGACATCGTCATCGGTATGGATTGGCTATCCCAACATCACGCAGAGATTTTATGCAAGGAAAAGATAGTTCGCATTCCCCGTTCTGGCAAGGAACCTCTCGAAGTTCAAGGCGACAAGAGTGGTGCTGTGGTTGGCATCATCTCCTTCTTGAAGGCTCAGAAATGTTTACGAAAGGGGCACACTGCCATCTTGGCACTTGTTACTGATGCATCAGCGAAAGAAAAGAAGTTGGAGGATATTCCAGTAGTACGCGACTTTCCTCAGGTGTTTCCTGAAGATTTACCTGGGCTACCGCCTCATCGCCAGGTCGAATTCCAGATTGAGTTAGCTCCTGGAGCAGCACCAATAGCCCGCGCACCGTATCGTTTGGCTCCAACTGAACTGGAAGAACTGTCAAAGCAACTACAAGAGCTCTTGGAAAGGGGCTTCATTCGTCCAAGCTCTTCGCCTTGGGGAGCTCCAGTGTTATTCGTGAAAAAGAAGGACGGTACTTTCAGGATGTGCATAGACTACCGGGAACTCAACAAGGTGACGGTGAAGAACCGTTATCCTCTTCCACGTATAGACGACTTGTTCGACCAGCTGCAAGGGTCGAGTTACTACTCCAAGATAGACTTGAGGTCAGGGTATCATCAGCTGAGAGTCCGGGATGAGGACGTCTCCGAAACCGCATTCAGAACTCGCTACGGCCACTACGAGTTTCTTGTTATGCCATTCGGGTTAACGAACACGCCTGCTGTATTTATGGATTTGATGAACAGGGTGTGCAAGCCGTATCTAGACAAGTTCGTTATTGTCTTCATCGACGACATTCTGATTTACTCCAAGAGTCAGGAGGAACACGAGCAGCATTTACGATTGATCTTGGAACTACTACGAAAGGAACAGTTGTACGCCAAGTTTTCAAAATGTGACTTCTGGCTTCGTGAAGTCCACTTTCTAGGCCATGTGGTAAACAAGGATGGGATTCATGTTGATCCATCCAAGGTGGATTCGATCAGGAATTGGCCTGCGCCTCGCACTCCAACGGAAATACGCCAATTCTTGGGTTTGGCGGGTTACTACAGGCGATTTATCAAAGACTTTTCGAAGATCGCATAGCCGCTTACACTACTGACACAGAAGGGTGTCACCTACCGTTGGGGAGATTCCCAGGAAACCGCTTTCCAGTATTTAAAGGATAGGTTTTGCAGCGCACCTATTCTCTCATTACCAGAGGGCACGGATGACTTTGTAGTTTATTGTGACACGTCGATACAGGGTCTTGGGTGTGTATTGATGCAACGGGATAAAGTTATTGCTTACGCTTCGCGGCAACTCAAGGTTCATGAACAGAACTACACGACACACGATCTAGAGCTAGGAGCTGTTGTTTTCACGCTTAAGATATGGCGACACTACCTGTACGGTACCAAGTGCACAATTTACACCGATCACAGGAGTCTCGAGCATATCCTTAAGCAAAAGGATTTGAACATGAGTCAACGAAGATGGGTCGAACTTCTGAATGATTACGAATGCGCCATCAAGTACCATCCAGGCAAGGCCAATGTTGTGGCTGATGCCCTCAGTCGGAAAGATACTACACCTAGGCGTGTACGAGCTTTGCAACTCACCATTCAGTCCAGTCTTCCTGCACAGATACGAACTGCTCAGATAGAAGCATTGAAACCCGAAAACGTCAAGGCTGAAGCCTTACGCGGCTCAAGGCAACGAATGGAACAAAAGGAAGACGGCGCCTACTATGTAACAGGGCGTATTTGGGTCCCACTATATGGCGGATTACGGGAACTTGTGATGGATGAAGCACACAAGTCTCGCTACTCGGTACATCCAGGGTCGGATAAAATGTACCACGATCTCAAAACAACATACTGGTGGCCTAGCATGAAAGCCCACATCGCTACTTACGTCAGCAAGTGTTTGACATGTGCAAAAGTCAAAGTGGAGTATCAGAAACCAGCGGGCCTACTTCAGCAACCCAAGATACCGCAATGGAAATGGGAAGAAATTTCCATGGATTTTGTTACAGGCCTACCCAGATCCCAGCGTGGGAATGATACTATATGGGTGATCGTGGATCGACTCACCAAGTCTGCACACTTCCTGGCTATAAAGGAAACGGATAAGTTCTCCACTCTCGCAGACGTTTATCTTAAAGAAGTTGTTTCGAGGCACGGGGTGCCCACCTCCATCATTTCGGATCGGGATGCACGATTCACGTCAGAGCTATGGCAAGCGATGCACAAATCTTTTGGCTCACGATTAGACATGAGCACAGCATATCATCCTCAGACGGATGGGCAGTCTGAGCGTACGATCCAGACTCTCGAAGACATGCTTCGGGCATGCGTCATCGACTTCGGCAACAACTGGGAAAAGCATCTCCCTTTGGTGGAGTTCTCATACAATAACAGTTATCACACCAGCATACAAGCCGCTCCATTCGAGGCATTGTACGGGCGTAAATGCCGGTCACCTCTCTGTTGGGCAGAGGTGGGGGATAGTCAGATCGCGGGCCCAGAGATCGTAGTGGACGCCACGGAAAAGATTGTGCAGATACGGCAACGCATGGCGGCAGCTCGCGACCGTCAGAAAAGCTACGCGGATAAGCGTAGGAAACCGTTGGAATTTCAGGTCGGGGACCGGGTTTTACTTAAAGTTTCACCCTGGAAGGGTGTGGTTCGCTTTGGCAAGCGAGGCAAACTAAATCCGCAGTATGTCGGACCGTTCGAAATGATCAAGAAAATAGGCAAAGTGGCCTACAAGCTAAACCTACCAGCAGAACTCGGGGCAGTTCATAATGTTTTTCACGTGTCGAATCTGAAGAAATGTCTGTCAGATGAAACCCTCATAATTCCCTTTAAGGAACTCACTATCGATGAGCAGTTGCACTTCGTCGAGGAACCTGTTGAAATCACGGACCGGGATGTGAAGGTCCTCAAACACAAGAGAATCCCACTTGTTCGAGTTCGTTGGAACTCCCGACGTGGCCCAGAGTACACCTGGGAACGCGAAGACCGAATGAAAGAAAGGTATCCCCAGTTGTTCGCGAACAGTACAACCACTGCTGAGGCTGAAGCCACCACGGAATTTCGGGACGAAATTCCAGATCAATGGGGGGAGGATGTGACACCCCAGGAAAACCATGCAACATAACAAGCTTCCTCAGTGAGTACGTACCAAATTTCGGGACGAAATTTCTTTTAAGTTGGGGATAATGTGACAACTCGAATTTTCGACTTTCACTTTCACATTTATTGCACGTTGACTTTGACTGTTTATTAGTTGACTTGTTTGACTTGTAACCACACATGTTATGTTTTAATGAAACGTGTTATGATTGTGCATATATGTGATTTATTGTTGTTGTAAAATATAACAGGGATTATTATAAAACACTTAGACTGATTCACCAATCAAACAACTCGACGAAACAGAGTTGTGATTCGCCATGAACATACTCGACGAAACAGAGTTTTGTTTCGCCATCAAACCACTCGACGAAACATAAGTGTTTCGCCGGCCCGTCAGTTTCGCCAAGCCCATTAATGGCCCAAAACACTTAGATGCGTTTAAGTTATACGGAACCGCTCATTTGACACATTTTAGCAAATCAGGAAAACCCTAGAACTCCTTTGTGTGTGTGACGGCAACTCTGTGTTCTCCCAAGTACTCGTGAACGATCAAACACTCGTGTCATCCATCTCGGTTAGTAGCATGCATGTTAAATCGGTTTCTTGATTCTTTGTTTCTTTATACATGTTGTGAATGTTTGATTTCTGGAACAGAGATGAGTATGATGGTCTTGACTTGGTTATGCGTGACTAATCGAATACATAATCTTATGCGGAACTTGATGTTAAATATGATTTCATGAATCTTGCAAACTCACCGTAAAAAATTGTTATCCTCTTCCCCGCATCGACGATCTATTTGACCAACTACAAGGCGCAAGTTGTTTCTCTAAAATCGACCTTCGATCTGTTTATCATCAACTCCGTGTTCTCGAAGAAGATATACCCAAAACCACATTTCGCACTCGTTATGGACACTACGAGTTTGTGGTTATGCCTTTTGGCCAGACCGATGCACCCGCCGTGTTCACGGACCTTATGAATCGTGTTTGTAAACCTTATTTGGATCGTTTTGTAATAGCCTCTATCGATGATTCTCATTTATTCGAAAACCCGAGCTAATCATGAACGCCATTTACGCCTTATGTTAGAACTATTACGCAGTGAATGCTTATACGCAAAGTTTTCAAAGTGCGAATTCTATGTGACAACTGTCAAATTTGCATGTATCCTGTGACACCCCAGGAAAACCAGTAAACGATACGACTTACCTAGCTTCCTCAGTAACCGCATGCTAAATTTCGGGACGAAATTTCTTTTAAGTTGGGGATAATGTGACAATTCGAGTTTCCAAGCTTGATTTCCTCGTTCATCTTGACTATCAACCTGCAACATGTATTAAAATAAAATCAACAATAATGTTGGCGAGTATACAAGTTTAATACATAACATAAATAGTTTAAATTTTATCTGCTCGTGTCCAACATTAAGAACATATTACAAGTTTCAACATGCTAAGCTACCGTAATCAATATGTTAACCTAAGTTTCCAACGCGTTAACTGTGCCTTTCCTACATCGTCACCACAAAGGGGAGGTAAAAGAATTAGACTTAACAATACCCCAAGTCTCAAGGGCGGTGCGTTATCCCTATAGCGCTATAATTGTCAAGGTGGCTAAACATAAGATTCAACGTTACGTAGCATATAAGACTCACAAGTATCACAAGTATCATGTTTTCATGTTTAATAGTGGACAAAGTATGTTTATAAACAAGTTTCAAGTGTCGTGTGTTTATATAGAATACGCATCTTAAAGTGTTTAAAACAAAAAGGGATCGAGTATACTCACAGTGAGTGCTTAGAACCTAAACACAGTCTAGTTGGATCAAAGGGAACGCTGAATTAGCCTACATGCGGGAATAGAATATAAGTTCTCTAAGTGCTGGCCCGGTCGGAAACAGAGTGTCGAATAGTGCAAGAATGAGTTAAGTGTCCAATAGACTTATTCGAGCTGGATGGGTCCCATCCGGATGGATGATCATCTGGACGGATGGTCATTCGGTCAGATGGCCATTCGAAAGGATAGCCATTCGGACGGATGGCCATTCGAACGGATGGCCATTCGGTCGGATGGCCATTCAAACGGATGGTCATTCGGTTAGTCCGTCGTTGTTTGTGAACTGTTAAAAGTTTCGAAATTTTGATTAAAAGGTTCTAACAGTCAATGGTTATTAACAGGCTCAGGTCATCCGGTCGGATGGTCATCCGGATAGATGGCCATTCGAGCGGGTGATCTGTGGTTGAAGTTTTTATAAAATTTTCTAAACGGAAGTTTTAAGTTGACGGAAATGGCGTGATGACGTGTCAAACAACGGAATACACCAGATCCAGTTCATTCGAACGGATGATTCCAGCCCCTTTCGGACAAACGCGTTGTTTTTGTTGAAAATTCATGTTTGACAAGTTTATCGGTCCATCTCTTTGGTGGAAACCAGTTTTCAAACCAACTCTTGACTAAGGGAACGAGTCAAGAGCCTGATTGAGTCCCGATTCCATCCATATTTGTGTAAAACATAAAAGAAGTTTAGAAATAAGTTGTAAAACGTGAAATCCCATTAGATCTGAGCTAAAACATGTGAAAATCCCTTAGATCTTGTATAAAAATGTGAAAATCCTTTAGATCTTAGACGAATCTCTACTCATTGGTGTTGGAGTCTGTATGCCCAAGACACATATTAGATTGATGTGGCTAGTACGTTATGATCCAAGTCGAGTCATACCCAAATACAAGCTAGACAAACACTTATAATATTTATTTATGATATGATCAAAACAAATAAATATTAACACTTATAATATTTAGAAATTGGTTTTCTAAATAATTACACTTGAGAAACCAATAAATTATATGGATAATTTATTTTGAGAGAATATTTTATTTTGTTATTTAATGGGTTAAATAACATAATAAAAGTAGTATAAGTCTTATAACATGTGATTTATAATTTTATAAAAGTTATAAAATTATATATAAGATTTAAATTGTTTAAAAAGAAAATTGTATTTTTTTAAATAATAAGAGGTGGGCCACCCCGCTTTTTCTCTACCCAAAGATTTTGGTCCAATAACTTCTCATGCATTTGCATGTGTAAGAAACATGGTGATTGGCCAAAAAGGAGGTGATCTTCTCTCTTGTTTTTATAAAACATTAAGATGGCAAAAAATCAAAATGGAAGACTTGTTCTTTTGCTCTCAATTTTCGGCCATCATAGGGTATTTTTCAAGTGTTTAATTTTTGATCATAAGTGTGTTAAATCCTAGCTACAATCAAGGCGTTTGTTGGAAGCTTGGGGTATACAAGCTTGAGGTCTTCTACTCTTGAAGGCAACTCTTCAATAAGTATCATCCTTTTCCTTTTCCTCATCCTATTACTCCAAGAAGGTAATATTCTAAACATCCTATGGTTGTGTTTGATAGTATGCATATTCATATATGGATCCGGGTTTTGGGATTTTGCATATAAATGAAATTTATATATTAAAAGTGACATGTTTTAAATATTATTTCCGCTGAGTTTTTATTTCATATGGACGAAATTACTTTGATAAACATGTTAAAATCCCAACAATGGCATCTAGAGCCGCTTATATGAGTGCATGCTTCATAGGATATGAAATTTCCGGGTTTCGGGTTTGGTTAAACCCTATGGCCGAAATTTTACATATGGTTATCCTTTTGTTTTTCAAGATTATTTTCCTACATGCATAAAAATATCTTGAAAAATTATGTCATTTGGATGATTGTTTTGTTGGGATAAAAACCCACATTTTTCGGTTTTTCATTCTTGACCGAGAAATTGTAGGTTGTAAAAAGGAAACCATTTTTGCTTCTTGAATTTTATATATATGTGGATATATATATTTCGGTGTTCATAACCTAGCCATGACCTTGTGTGAATATGTTGAATGATTGTGTTTGTGATTTATATTTAATTATTTCAAAGGTTGTAAAAATTAATTATTTTTGTTCTTCCATTTGTTAAGTTTTGTAATTTATTTATTTTCATTTGGTATGTAAATAAATAGATTGGGTGCATTTTATTTTTACTAGAAAAATGTATTAGGATACCTTTTGTAAAAGAAGATGCACACAAAAAATGCGGTTTTGGTTTTGGCTAATTTCGGGCCTAAAGGACTTCATAGTTCTTAACGGGATTTTAGCCCGATAACCAAAACACATTTTTGAAGTCCAAAGGAGTTTGGAGTTGAATATAAAATACATTTGGAAGCCCAAAGAATGTGAAGAAATCACAACACAAGAAGAAGACTTGAAGCATTTGGATGCGGGATCAAGTGGCAGTTCAACGACACATTATTTGTGTCTATATTCACCCTTTAGGAAGGACCTTTAAACACTTGTTTCGGTTAACAAGTGTGGTCAAAATAGTTGGCTATGGTTATGCACCTTTTTGATATATGTGTTATGCTTGTATGGTTATTTTTTTATGGTTGTTTGGATGATATTTGGATATGCATGATTAACAACAAATAATCCGTAACAAGCTTAAAATTGGTTCTTTAAAAATCATTAAAATTGGTTAATAAAAGGTTATTAAAAATTAATGATTTTTATAATAAAATGGGTTTTATTAAAAAGAACCTTGAAAATTTGTTTTTACTAAAGTACCAAGGATTTGAATGCATGCAAATATATGGTACATAAAGTTTTCTAAACTAGAATTTTGAAAACTCAAAATCCCTTTTATAAAACAAGTCAAACACCATCCTTTTATACAACACTCGAATCACTTGGTAACTCTTTTGTGGGATAAAGGTCACCTAACCACATTTGAGGGAACTTGTATATTCGAGGTGAGTTTACCATATTTGTGGGATAAAGGTCACCTAACCACTTATGTGTATAAACTCACACGTGTGTGTAAGTTGGACGACTTGATTTGGAAACCATGAACTTAGGGTCACCGAAGCATGGCGAACAAAAGGTGTTGATGGGATTAAACATGCCAACTAAACATAAAGTTGTTTAACCAATCCCATAGGCTAGAAGTTGCAAAGGGTTGCAATTGTCAAATGTTGACTACCTTGTCAATTTAAATAGAGGCATAAAGGTCACCTAACCAATATTTAAATGTAACGTTGAATTCTAGATTTTAATTATTAATTGTCTATGAGACATAAAAGGGTATTAATGATTAAAATATAATGATATCGAAAATACTAAAATTGAACCTTGTTAAATGAGATGGCCGCTAACAATATTACCTAAACCGTCCGTAACCTATCACTGAAAACGATCCTAATCCCGATGAACATCTTATGGAAGATAAGGATGCCTATAACGATTGGATTAAGTATATCGAGGATACTATGCAAGCCTCTTGCCTCATGTTAGGAATTATGATTCCCGATATTCAAAAGGATTTTGAACATCATGAACATACGACATGATTAACCAATTGCAGGAAATGTTCCTAAGGGTAGAACGCTTCGAAATGGTTCGAGCGCTTCATGCATGTCGAATAGAGAAAACCCGGTCGGTCTCATCTTATGTCTTTAAGATGAAAAGCCACATTGATCGCCTTGAAAGGCTCAATATGGGTAAAATGGCTTTATCCATTCTAACGATCAATAAGGATGGCAACAAGGAAAGGGCATCACCCCGACACCAAAGTAAATATTGCAAATGGTAACGGGATATTCAAAGGGAAAAAGAAAAGAAAGACTAAAGCAAAACCACCGAAACCAAAAGAGAAGAAGGCAAAGGTTGGCATGAACGATCCATGCTTTGAGTGTGGTGAGATAGGGTATTTGAAAAGGAATTGTCCAACCTATCTCGAAGAGTTGAAAAACAAGAGGGATGCTAGGCAAACCTCAGGTACAATCTTTATGATACATATTGACTTTAATGTTATTTCTTCAAACACATGGGTATTAGATACCTGATGTGGAACTCATGTTTGCAATTTGTTGCAAAAGGGTTCAAAAGAAATAGACATTACAAGAAGGGAGACACTAGTCTGCTCTTGGGCAATGGAGCGAAAGTTCAAGTTGAAGCCCAAGGCGACTATGTTTTGAAACTTCCAAATTGTTTGGAAATTGTTTTAAACATGTTTTTGTATACTCCTAGTTTGACTAGAAACATTACTCAAGTTTCCCTTATAAGACAATATGGTTTTGATTTAAAGTTTGTAAACAATGACATTTATATTTCGATGAATGACATGTTTTACTTTAAAGCTATGCTTTCAAATGGTATTTATGAATTGGTTCATAATAATACATCATTTGATAGTTCAATGTACCAAGCAATCACCAAGAAACTCAAAATGGATTTAAGGGAGACCTATCTTTGGCATTATCGCCTTGGTCATATAAACAGAAGTCGCATGCTAGCACCTCAAAAGAATGGTCTTTTGGAAACAAATGAAGTTGGTTCATTTATACATGTGAATCTTGTTTACAAGGTAAAATGACTAAGAAACCCTTTATTGGGAAAGGGCAAAAGATTTATTAGGAATCATACATTTAGATGTATGTGATCCTTTTAAGCCAATGATTAGGAATGGTGAGAGATACTTCATTACCTTTTACCGACAACTATAGTAGTTATGGTTATGTGTATTTACTAAGACACAAGGATGAAGCATTTGAAATGTTCAAAGACTTAAAAAGTGAAGTAGAAAATCAACTCAAGAAAACAACAAAGTTCTTCGTTCCGATAGAGGAGGAATCGAACTATATTTGGATATGGTTCGATCTATGATGGCTAGGAGCACATTATCTCTATCATTTTGAGGTTACGCTTTGCTCTCCGCAGCCCGTATGGCCCTAACCAAGAAAGTGGATAAGACACCTTTTGAAATATGGCATGGAAGGGCTCTATCATTATCATATTTGAAGGTATGGGTTGTGAAGCTTATGTGAAGCAATACACCCCAAACAAATGTATCCTTGTAGGATATCCTAAAGATGGTATAGGATATAATTTCTACGATCCAACAGAGCAAAAGATATTTGTTGCTCGAAAGGCTGAGTTCTTAGAAGCTAAGTTCCTTGTGAAAGGAATTAGTAGAATAGTGGAACTTGATAAGGATCGAGAACCACAAGCCGATACACGTTTGGTTAATACTAGCACTCAACAAGAGGTTGTTGAAAACGATCAAGTGGTTAATCAATGATCAAGTGGTTGATCAATACACACAAAACGTTCGCAGATCTGGTAGAATTAGTAGTCCACCTGAAATATATGGATTTTTCATGGATGGATGCTACATGGTAGATTCAGGTGAACCTACCACATACCATGATGCAATGTCAAAATCCGATTGTGACAAATGGCTTGAAGCCATGAACGTAGAGATGCAATCCATGTATGACAACCAAGTTTGGAAATTGGTTGTGCTACCTCTTAACTCCAAAGTAGTTGGAAGTAAGTGGGTTTTCAGGAAGAAAACCGATATGCATGGTAACTTGGATACTTATAAAGCGAGACTTGTAGCAAAAGGTTTCAATCAAACTCAAGGGGTTGATTATGATGAGACCTCCTCGCCCATGGCAATGCTAAAGTCAATTAGGATATTATTTGCCATACCTGCATAATATGATTATGAGATTTGGCAAATGGATGTCAAAAAGGCTTTCCTTAATGGATATCTTGAGGAAGATGTCTATATGGTTCAGCCTGAAGGTTTTGTCGGTCCAAAACATCCTGACAAAGTATGCAAGTTAAAGAAATCAATATGTGGATTGAAACAAGCATCTAGAAGTTGGAATCACTGTTTTGATGAAGAGATTAGGGAATATGGATTCATCAAGAACGTCGATGAAGCTTGTGTATATATGAAGGCTAGTGGGAGCATCATCACTTTCTTAGTACTGTATGTCGATGACATTTCTACTATTTGGAAATGACATTCCAAACAAGGAAGGTGTAAAACCTAGCTTGGAAGTTGTTTTTCCATTAAGGATCTTGGTGAAGTCGCCTATATTTTGGGAATAAAGATCTATAGGGATAGATCAAGGTGCTTGATAGGTTTAAACTGAAGTGCATACATTGACAAAGTCTTGAAAAGGTTCAAGATAGAGAACTCTATGAAAGGTTTGGTACCTATTCAAGAGGGGACAATATTGAGTGCGTCTCAATGACCAAGCTCAAAGGATGAGCAAGAAAGAATGAAAGGAATCCCATATGCATCTGCTATAGGATCCATTATGTATGTTATGATATGCACTAGACGGACACGTCATGCGCTTTAAGCATGACGAGTAGATACCAGCGAAATCCAAGTAACGATCATTGGATGATTGTTAAGAGTATATTGAAATACCTTAAATGGACTTAGGATATGTTTCTAATATATGGATATGTGAAGAAGAACTCGTTGTAAAGGGTTACAGAGATGCAAGTTTCGGAATTCGTTGTAAAGGGTTACATGGATACGAGTTTCCAAACTGATCGAGATGGTTCTCGATCACAATCAGGGTAGCATTGTCCGCTGCAGAATCAGAATACATCGTCGCTTCATTGATTGAGATAATTCATATGGATCTGCCACTTGAATTATTGCCGATCTAGGGGTAGTCCCTACCATTCAGGACCCCTAGAAATCTTTGTGATAACGATGGTGTGATTGCTCAAATCAAGGAACCTCGTGCACATGAAAAGTTTAGGCACATTGAGCGGAGTTTCAACTACATAAGGGATGAAGTTGAAAAAGGAAAGATATGTATTCGCAAAGATCACAGTGATCAAAATATTGTGGATCCACTCACGAAGCTCCTTGAACGGGCATAGCATGAAGGGTCATACTTGTGCCTTAGGACTTTGATATTCTAGTGATTGGATTTGATCTATTTTGTATTTGGATATTGGAAAAACTGTTATTATAACTCTTTATGGTATTTTGAGTTATGTTCCATATTAGCATGTTTAAATCCATGAATAAGTTGCTTATTCTAAATGTCCGTAGTCGATCATACTTGTGGGAACAAATATGAATGTAAGACTATTATGAACTTAGATTGGTGGATATTCATGAGGTATGAATATAGAGCAAAGTGTTGCTGCCAAGGTTCATAGATATTTGTGGGATACAAATATTGGACTGACTCGCTCTCGAATAGTACTGCATGGAATCATTTGTGATTGATCATAAGTAAATTTGAGTAAAGGAGAATATCATAGTATCCTCTGACCTGAGATACATATTGGGTCTTGATATTATACCTTGACTTATTTCTTCGCTGTTAGTAAAATGACAGTACATAAGGCTAAGCTCAGGTGTGGTACAAGGTGATTGTGAGAGACGTATGTAGTCAAGAAGGGATTTGTTCCTCTTATTCGTTGAGAGTAAGATGTCTAAGGCCTGCTAAAGTTAAATCAACAGAGAGTGATCACTCTATGTCTCTGGATTTGACATGACATCTATAACGAAAGGATAAATGATAGATTCACCTAAATCATGTTCAAGTAAGGGACTTGAAGGGGATGATGTTATTGAATGGGAAATATAGTCATACGTATTTGGGGTAGTAAACTATAGTTAGGTGGTCTTTACTACTTACATCAATCTTCTATGTATCTTGTGCAAGTGGGAGATTGTTGGAGTCTGTATGCCCAAGACACATATTAGATTGATGTGGCTAGTACGTTATGATCCAAGTCGAGTCATACCCAAATACAAGCTAGACAAACACTTATAATATTTGTTTATGATATGATCAAAACAAATAAATATTAACACTTATAATATTTAGAAATTGGTTTTCTAAATAATAACACTAGAGAAACCAATAAATTATATGGATAATTTATTTAGAGAGAATATTTTATTTTGTTATTTAATGGGTTAAATAACATAATAAAAGTAGTATAAGTCTTATAACATGTGATGTTATAATTTTATAAAAGTTATAAAATCATATATAAGATTTAATTGTTTAAAAAGAAAATTGTATTTTTTTAAATAATAAGAGGTGGGCCGCCCCCCTTTTTCTCTACCCAAAGATTTTGGTCCAATAACTTCTCATGCATTTGCATGTGTAAGAAGCATGGTGATTGGCCAAAAAGGAGGTGATCTTCTCTCTTGTTTTTATAAAACATTAAGATGGCAAAAAATCAAAATGGAAGACTTGTTCTTTTGCTCTCAATTTTCGGCCATCATAGGGTATTTTTCAAGTGTTTAATTTTTTATCATACGTGTGTTAAATCCTAGCTACAATCAAGGTGTTTGTTGGAAGCTTAGTGTATACAAGCTTAAGGTCTTCTACTCTTGAAGGAAACTGTTCAAGAAGTATCATCCTTTTCCTCATCCTATTACTCCAAGAAGGTAGTATTCTAAACATCCTATGGTTGTGTTTGATAGTATGCATATTCATATATGGATCTGGGTTTTGGGATTTTGCATATAAATCAAATTTATATCTTAAAAGTGACATGTTTTAAATATTATTTCCGCTGCGTTTTTATTTCATATGGATGAAATTACTTTGATAAACATGTTAAAATCCCAACAATTGGTGCTCCACAACAGTTGGCCTAAGCAAACGAGTGAAAACCACGTTCGGAAGGTCTGGAATTAGTGTTTTTGAGAAAATGTTAAGGTGTGTGTGTGATTTTGATGAAGAAGATGGCGTAGAAGTGATTAGAGATGAAGATTGGAGAAGATTTGGGTGAAAAAGCTTACAAAATAGCGTTGAATCACGTCTGGAAATTGAGAGCGAATGGGCAGAGGTGAAAGTTGAAAATGAAGGTTTAAGTCTACTATTTATAGGTGACAGCGACAGGCCTATTCGAATGGTTATGTTCGGATGGGTTAAGGCGGTGGCGAGTGGCATTGTCCGGATGGTCATCCGGATGGATGGATATCCGGGCGGATGGCCATTCGGACGGCCAGTTCATGTTTGTTGGTTTTCCAACTTTGATTCGTTTTGCGAGCGAGGTTAAGCGTTGCGTTATTATTGTGTATAGCCATTATTAAGATTTACATTTAAACACATGATTAACATAACTAACATGAGTAAGTCCGTGTTTCGAGTTCGTGTCAAATTAGTCTCTCGCTCATTGAGTATCAAAGCATAACAAAGAGTCAAGAATCTAGATAAACATATCGTTCACACGTATATAAGAAGCATCACCTAGAGTAATAGTTTGTGTTTTGGTCAAAAATCACACAAGGATAATGCAACCAAACTTTATGTAAATGGGGTATGATGCTTGGTTTATTGAAAAAGTAAAGGATCACTTCAGTGTGAAATATGCAAAGACACAATGATTTATACGAGGAAAAAGCCCTTGATCAATGTATGATCTCCGGCATAAAAAACCTCGGGTGATGGCAACTACCGATCACCAAACTTCAATATATCAAAATATGGTTACAACTTCGGATGATAATGAGCTGAGTACAAGGATTACTATCGTAATGTGTGTCTAAGCGTGTGAGAATTGTGTTGTGTGTTCTTCCGAATGGGGAAGAGTGTTATATATACAAGTGTAGGTGACCTATTTTAGGTAAAAAGACTAATAATCAGCTCATTACCCCTTTAGAAATAGAAGTAAATCTAGACTAAATTGTCGCCCTTAAATCATGCCAAGTTTCCATATCCTTTGCAACGTTCATCTTCGATTAAGCACATGTTATAATTGTAAATACGCGTCCTTTGATCGTGATGCTAAGAGCGGATCTTGCTAGACATTCCTGCAAAATGACATTAAGTTCAACGAAAGCAACTGTTAGCATGAGGATCCTATGATGGTCCGTGATCCTGATCCTGGAACTCTGCTGAGGATCACTATCTGCCAAAGAAACAAGGATCACTGGTTAGGATCACACGTGAGGATCATGTATTGTAAAAATCCAGCCCTAATAATTGCCCCCAAAATATAAGGAGTGATTTTGTAAATAAATGAGTTATATTTTGCTTTGATCTTATCTGCAACGAACAACTCGGATAACTAGCCGTTAATCTCGAACTAGCCATTGCAATCCTTACGTCACTGAGGTGACATCCCTGCAAATCATGATTATAAATAGGAGATAGGGTAAGGATCAATCTGCATTTAAATTCAAGATATACTCCCTTTATAATCTCTACCGAAGATCGATCAGGTATTCTCTTCTTTTCTTTCTTCCTTCTCTTGCTCTGTTTTTCTGCTCCTCTGTTTTCATTCTGCTGTAAGTATGTTGCTCCGAAATTCTCCTCACAAGGATCACAAGAAGAGCAGTCCCCTAAAAAGCCAAGGGAACGTCAAAGACTCTCCTACGGAGAGGTGCTGCTTCACTGATGCTCATGTTGATAGGATCCGTCACTGTTTTCCGGCGGATGCTATCTTCAAGTCATTCACTTCCACCGCTCTAAGTGATTTTGTTTCCGACACCTGGGTGGCCTTTCCTGCAACTCCGTTTACCATAGGATATTCGTATCCTTTTCCAGCCTTCACCCAATCCTTCTTTTCCCTGACCGGCATGTCTTATATCCAAGCCATGCCGATGATCTGGAGGATTCTGTATACCCTTGAGAGGATCATCGAGCAGGAGGGGATTGACTTAGGGATGTCGGAGCTGGCTGAGCTATATGATCTTACCACATTTGGTTCCTGTCGGTACTTGTTGAAACGGAAAGCTGGGGAGGATCACCCTGTTCTTAAGGTCACCAAGAATGATACAAATTGGAAGCGGAGATTTTTCTTTGTTAGGAGGGATACCATCCCTAATGGGAAGGATCTGCCCAAGGAGTGGGCTACTCATGGTAGGATAGAGGATCCTGGAAGGATCACCATCAGACTTGTTCCTTATGATGAGGATCACTAATGTCTTCTTTGTTTTTTATGCAGCTATATCCATTGCTCATCTCAAGTTGACCCCTGCTGCAAGAGAGAGAGTTCTAGCCTTCAGAAAGCTTGATCCTGAAATCAGAAGTTTTCAAGTTGCTACCCAGGATTCACAGGAAGTATCCTCCGCATCTGCCACCATGTCAAGTAAGTATCTTTATTTAAAAAGCAGTTTTATGTAAGATTTTAAATTAGTTAGGGTACTTATCTTGTTTTGATTGTGTAGGCGCTGGGAAATCTGTCAAGTCTGCTTCCAAGTTTGGTATCGATGATCTTGCAAACGTTAAATCTGCAAGGAAGAAAGCTCCTGTTACCAGTCCCTCTGCTTCAGCCCCTAAAGCACCTGTTAGAGGTAAGGGAAAGAAGAGAAAGGCTTCTGAGGATCTTCAAGGATTTCCTCTGCTCCGCCAACAGTTTCTTGATTATTTCAACGAGGTTAGGATCACTGCCCCTGTTGGTTATCCTGACGATTTTGAGGATCACTTGTGTCTGACGTCATATCTTGTTTTTCTTGCAGAAATTTACTGAAATAGAGACTTATGTTAACCACGTTGAAGATCAAGATCGCCAAATTGCCGACCTCCAACAGATGGGTGTGCTGAAGGATCTCAAGATAGCTGATCTTGAGAAGGAGCTCCGGGCTACCAAGGATGAAGCTGTTAAAACACTGATCAAGTTTGACTACGAGAAGCATGATATCACCCAGGATGCTAAGGTCTCTGCTGCGATAACCATGTATAAGATCCAGCTGCAGATGGCTGCGGAGGCTCAGGATCCTTCCTTTGACAAAGGCACATGGGACGTGGAAGGTTGGAAGGCAAGGCTGGCAGAGTTGGAGGATGATGATGATGCTGAGGACATCCCAATGCTGGAGGGTGGTGATGCTGGCAAGGATCAGGGTGGAGAGGCTAGTGGAGCCGGTGGTGATGGAGCAGCGAAGGTTTGAGCTGCAGGATTGGGCAATGATGGATATTTCGAGACTAGGCCGGAGCCCAATTTTTTAAAGTTTGGTAGTGATTTGTTTGTGGTTGTGATGTTTTGAAACAATTGATGGTCTGTACTTAAACAATATTTTTTAGGGTTAAGGATCCTGGATCCTTTGGACAATAGGTAGGATCGCAAATGGTGGAGGGATCCTCTGTTTGGGGGATGAAGCCTTTGTGATCCTGCCGCCTTTAATTTTCTGCACCTGCTAAGACCGCATAGACAATGGACACCCTTTGCCAACCCATGTGGACGGGCCACGTTTTGCTGGTAGAAATGTGGGTTGGCAATTTTGACAACTTTTTTGAAAGGGTTTAAGATCCTTTTGTTAATAATATAACTTTAATCTTTCTGCCTTATCTCGTGTTGTTATCCTTTATTTATCCTCTTTATTTTCCAGTTGTTTTAGAAATATATTTGTTAGAGTAACAAGAGTTGAGCAAACCATGTTTAATAAATTTAGGATATGATCCTAGATCAAATATCCTGACATTGAAAATTTTTGAAGCAATCAATTTCAAGGATCATAGGTTTTGTTGTCAAAGTGTAAGGGTTGTTCAGTATAATCAGAATAGTCAAGGATCATACCTGAGGATCCAAGTTAGGATCCTAACATTTAATCAAGATAACCGTAGATGAGTTTTAAATAGATAATAAGGATTAAGGATCCTTAACTTCGAAAACCTGAAAAACGGAACATAACTTGGGACTAAGCCAATGTAAAAGATAAATTAGTAGCTGGGGACATGCCCAAAGGATAACTGGGGACAAGCCCAAAGGATCACTGGGGACAAGCCCAAAGGATAACTGGGGACAAGCCCAAGGATCGTATGTAAACTGGAGTATGGTCCTTACTGGCGACTATCCAAGCTTGGTGACATGAAAATGTCAAAACCTTAGCTAACGTGAAAACGTTAGAAACCTTAGGAACGGATGTATGGTACGTCTACCATTATACGTAGGATCCTAGGTATAGCCAGTACGATGAGGTTGTCAGCCCCGAAAGTGGGTACTGGTCCCAAAGACGTGAACTATACCAGGATCATCGTGCGCTACTGGCGAAAACTGGGGATATCCCAAGGATAACTGGGGTTGAACCCAAGGATCTGTGTTGCTTTTGAAGATCTTTGACGATATGCTGTAGATACCTGAATTATCATAACTCAAATGGTTCGTGAGAAGAGGATGAAGGATACATGATCCTTATCCTTAGGTAAAAAGTAAGGAAATGTAATAGTTTTAAGATAAGGACATTACCAGAGTAAGGATCATTGACATCACCGGGATCCTTCGAGGATACTTCAATGTAAGGATCACATGCTTGAAGGATCATGTTCACATAAAGTATCTCTTTAAGTGAACAGCATTCCAGGCTCTTGGTAACAAATTTCCTTCCATGGTTAGCAATCTGTATGCCCCCTTTCCTGCTTCAGCTTCAATCAAGTAAGGGCCTTCCCACTTTGGTGCTAACTTCCCGTCAGCAGGATTGATAGTGTTTTGGAATGCTTTTCTCAACACCATATCTCCGACTTGGAACTTCCTTATCCTAACATTTTTGTTGTAAGCACCAGCCATTCTTTGTTGGTAGCTTGCCATCCTTATCCTAGCCAGATCCCTGATTTCCTCAATAGTATCCTGAGCCAGGATTGTAGCATTCTCTTCAGGATCACGAGCACTTGTTCTAGCAGTTGGGATCACCATCTCTGTTGGGATCACTGCTTCTGCCCCAAATACTAAAGAGAAAGGTGTTTGACCAGTGGCATTCTTGGGAGTTGTCCTATCAGCCCATAGCACATAAGGTAACTCCTCTGCCCATTTCCCCTTCTTGGATCCTAGCTTCTTCTTCAGATTATTGATGATGATCTTGTTGGATGATTCTGCTTGACCATTGGCTTGTGGATGAACTGGTGTTGATGTTATCATCTTAATTCCCCAACTGTCACAAAAGTTAGTGGTTCTGCTTCCAATGAATTGGGAACCATTATCACATACAATTTCAGAGGGAATGCCAAATCTAGTTATAATGTTTCTTTTAATAAAGGATATAACTTCCTTTTCTCTGACTTGAGCAAAAGCTTCAGCTTCTATCCATTTGGAGAAGTAGTCGGTCATGGCAAGCATAAACACTTTTCCACCAGGTGCTTTAGGAAGCTTGCCAACTATATCCATCCCCCATCTCATGAATGGCCAAGAGGATGGTATCGGGTGTAAAAATTCAGCTGGCTGATGGAGGATATTTTGTGTCTTTGACAAGGATCACACTTCTTAGCATATTCTACAGCATCCCTTTTCATAGTTGGCCAGTAGTATCCTGTTCTAAGGATCCTTGAGAATAATGCTCTGCCCCCAGTGTGGTTTCCACAATCTCCTTCATGGAAGTCTCTCAACACTTCTTCAATTTTAGGATCCTCGATACATCTTAAATATGGTCCTGCAAGAGATCGTTTATATAATACATTTTTCAAAATTGTGAATTGAGATACCTTAGTCCTGAAAGCTCTAGGATTTTCTCCCATCGGAATCTCCCCGTATTGCAAGTATCTTATGATTGGTGAGATCCATGATCCTAAATAAGACTGAGCTTCTTTACTAGGGAGCACTGCAGTATCCTCTTCTATTTCCATGGCCACCTGATTTTCAATAGCAGGAGCCAGGATATGGATGATAGGGATACTTATGTCTTCTGGAATCTTCAAGGATGATCCTAGGTTGGCCAATGCATCAGCTTCTGTGTTCTCCTCCCTTGGTACCTGTGTTAAGCTGAAAGAGACAAAAGAGAGTGCCAATTCCTTGACTATCTCTAAATATTTGGTTAGTTTTTCTCCTTTAACAGCATAGGATCCAT
Source organism: Helianthus annuus (assembly GCF_002127325.2). NCBI lineage: Eukaryota > Viridiplantae > Streptophyta > Magnoliopsida > Asterales > Asteraceae > Helianthus > Helianthus annuus. The sequence goes on from NC_035445.2 coordinate 26,275,772, forward strand.
TAAAGTGATTGGTGATCAATAATGAGTCTACATATACTTTAAGATACTTCACCCCCATATCCTTAGCAATTTGTAAGCCAGCAATTAAGGCTTCATATTCAGCCTCATTGTTAGTTGCTTGGAACTCACAGGCTATGGAGTGGGGTATTATGTCCCCCTGTGGCGATTTTAGTAGTATCCCGAGCCCTGTGCCCTTTACATTTGAGGATCCATCAGTGTGTAGTATCCAAGGATCCTTGGTCTCATCCAGCTGCTGGACCTCCAATTCTGCTTCTTTTTGTAGATCACTACTGAAATCAGCCACAAAGTCAGCTAGTGCTTGGGATTTAATGGCTGTTCTTGGCTCATATCTTATATCATGGGCACTAAGCTTTACTGCCCACTTAGCCATTCTTCCTGACATCTCTGGTTTCCTGAGGACATTCTTAATTGGAAAGTTAGTTCTAACAACGATAGTATGGGTTTCAAAATAATGCCTTAACTTAGTTGATGCCATGATTAATGCAAGAATAAGTTTTTCGAGGTGTGAGTACCTGGATTCGGCATCAAGTAAACTCTTACTTACATAGTAGATAGGATATTGTATACCTTCATGATCCTTAACAAGGACAGCACTTACAACAGTTGAGGATACCGCCAAATATAAGGATAACACATCTCCTTTTTCGGGCTTCGTTAATGCTGGTGCTGAGGACATATATTCCTTAAGGGCTTGTAAAGCATTCTCATGTTTCTCAGTCCATTCAAACTTCTTGTTCTTCCTTAGGATATCGTAAAATTCTTTACATTTTTCTGAGGATTTTGATATGAACCTGTTTAGAGCTGCTATCCTGCCTGTTAGCCTTTGCACATCCTTAGCATTGGCAGGGGATTTGATATTCACCAGTGCTTTAATTTGCTCCGGACTTGCTTCAATACCCCTCTGAGTTACCATATATCCTAGGAATTTACCTGCCTTAACACCAAAGTGGCATTTTGAAGGATTAAGCTTCATGTTATAATTATCAAGGATATCAAATGCTTCTTCCAAATCCCTTAGGTGATCCTCAGCTTTCTTTGATTTGACTACCATATCATCTATGTATACTTCCATAGTTTGTCCAATTTGATCTTTGAACATCATATTCACCAGCCTTTGATATGTTGCACCTGCATTTCTTAATCCAAAAGGCATGGCAATATAACAATACAAACCTGTTGGGGTCATAAAGGCTGTATCCTCTTGGTCAGATGGTTCCATCTGAATTTGTTGGAATCCAGATGATGCATCCATAAAGGTCAACAGTTCATGCCCCGCTGTTGCATCCACCATGGAGTCAATGTGGGGTAATGGGAAAGGATCCTTGGGACATGCCTTATTCAGATCAGTGAAATCGACACATACCCTCCACTTTCCGTTTTTCTTTTGGACAACGACCACATTGGCTAACCATTTTGGATATTTTACCTCTCTGATCATACCTGCTCGAAGTAGTCTCTCTACTTCTTCTTGGATAATGGCATTCCTTTCTGGTGCAAACTTCCTCCTTTTTTGATGGATTGGTTTGATAGACCTGTCAATGCCAAGTTTATGAGTTATGATATCCTTAGATATACCTGTCATATCTTCGTGCTTCCATACAAAGGTAGACTTTCTTCTTTTGAGGAAGGATATCATGTCTTCTTTCATCTTGCCAAGGATCCCTGATCCGATATAGATTTTTGATTCAGGATCACTAGGATCCAAGAGGATTTCATCCACATCTTGTTCCCTTGCCTCCAAGACATTCCTCGGAGGATACTGTAATTGCTATTGCTCCCTTGGCTTCGAGGTTGGCTTCATGGATGAGGTATAACAATCCTTAGCCTCTTGCTGATCACTGTCGATCTTGATTATCCCCCATGGGCTAGGGAGTTTCACACATTGATGATAGGTGGATGGGACTGCTTTCATATCATGTATCCAGGGCCTGCCAAGGATAACATTGCAACAAGATAAACAGTCAATAACACAAAATTTTTGATAATTATGTAATCCTTCCACGTAGATTGGGAGTTTGATGTCCCCCAGAGTTTTCTTCGTTTCTCCACTGAATCCTACAAGCACGGAGGATCTTGGTGTGATGTCTGATTCTGGGATACCCATTTTCTTCAGAACATCAAGCTGGATAATGTTCACTGAGCTTCCTCCGTCGATAAGGATCCTGCGGACAAAATGGTTAGAGATAAAGAGAGTAATAACTAAACTATCATGATGAGGATCCTGGATGTTAATGCGATCATTCTCATCAAACGTTATCGTCTTTCCTTCCGAGACACTTGATGTTCGAATAGGTCTCTCTCCATTATCCATTTTTGCTTCCTTTGTGTTTTGGTCAAAAATCACACAAGGATAATGTAACCAAACTTTATGTAAACGGGGTATGATGCTTGGTTGGCTATGAAAGTAAAGGATCACTTCTGTGATAAAGATACAAAGACACAATGATTTATACGAGGAAAAATCCCTTGATCAATGTATGATCTCCGGCATAAAAAACCTCGGGTGATGGCAACTACCGATCACCAACTTCAATATAATAAAAATGTAGTTACAACTTCGGATGATAATGAGCTGAGTACAAGGATCACTGAGTGTCTAAGTGTTCGAGAGTTGTGTCGTATGTTGTGTGTGTTCTTCCGAATGAGGAAGATGGGTATTTATACATGTGTAGGTAACTTATTTTAGGTAGATAGACCACTAATCAGCTCATTACCCCTTTAGAAATAAAGATAATCTAGCCTAAATTGCTGCCCATTAATCAAGCTAAGTTTCCATATCCGGTACAACGTCTATCTCCAATTTAGCTCTTGCCATATTTGTGAAAACGCGTCCCTGGATCATGATGTGTAGGGCATATCCTGCTAGGTGTTCCTGCAAAACAATTTTGTAATAAGTGGAAGTGACCGTTAGTGTAAGGATCACCATATCGTCCCATGATCCTGATCCTGAAGTCTGGCTGAGGATCACTATCTGCCAAAGAAACAAGGATCACTTGTCAGGATCACGTATAAGGATCATTTATAGTAAAATCCAGCCCCAACAATTGCCCCCAAAATATAAGGAGTTAAATGTAAATAGATGAGTTATATTTTGTTTTGAGCTTATCTCTAACGGACGATTCCGATTTACTAGCCGTTGCACATGGACTAGCCGTTGTGATATTTACGTCACTGATGTGACGATCCCTGCAAATCATCATTATAAATAGGAGATAGGGTTAGGATCATTTTGTATTTAAATTCGAAGTATCTCCCTTTATAACCATCATTGAAGACTCTTGATCAGGTATCATCTTCTTCTTTCTCTTCTTTGCTCTGTTCTTTCGTGCTTTTACTCTGTTTTTTGTTCAAATATGCTGCTCCGTAATTCTCCGCACAAGAGTCCCAAGAAGGAGAGTCCCTTAAAGAGCCAGGGAATTATCAAGGATTCTCTCGTGGAGAGATGCTGCTTTACTGATGTCCACATAGACAAGATTCGCCATTGTTTCCCAGCGAATGTTGTTTTCAAACCCTTTGATCCTACTGCTTTGAGTGATCTTGTCTCAGATGTCTGGGTGGCTTTTCCTGCTACTCCCTTCCTCATTGGGTATTCATATCCTTTTCCGATGTTCACCCAATCTTTCTTTTCTCTTACCGGCATCTCATATATCCAAGCTATGCCGATGATCTGGAGGGTTCTATATACCTTCGAGAGGATCATCGAGCAAGAAGGGATTGATCTGGGGATGGCAGAGCTGGCCGAGCTCTATGATCTTACTACGTTTGGTTCCCACCGGTATCTGCTGAAACGGAAAGCTGGGGAGGATCACCCTATTTTCAAAGTGACCAAGAATGATACCAACTGGAAACGTCGATTTTTCTTTGTTAAGAGGGATTCCATCCCGGATGGGAAGGATCTGCCCAAGGAATGGGCCACTCATGGTAGGATAGAGGATCCTCGAAGGATCACTATCAGTTCTGTCTCATATGATGAGGATCACTGATGTCTTTTCTTTTTTTATGCAGCTATCTCCGTTGCTCACTTAAAGTTGACCCCTGCTGCCAAAGAGAGAGTGTTAGCTTTCAAGAAGCTTGATCCTGAAGTTCGAAGCTTCCAGATTATTATCCAAGACTCTCAAGAGATATCCTCTGCGTCTGTCACAATGTCAAGTAAGTATCCTCATAAAAAATAAGTTCTATGTGAAAGTATTTAATTCATCAAGGAGACTTATCTTGTTTTTTGAATTGTGTAGGTGCTGGAAAATCTGCCAGGTCTGTTAAATCTGCCTCCATGTTTGGGATAAGTGACCTTGCCAATGTCACGTCTTCTAAGAAGAAGAAGGCTCCTGCTGCCAGCCCTTCAGTCTCAGCCCCTAAAGCACCTGCCCGAGGCAAAGGGAAAAAGAGGAAGGCTTCAGATGACCTTCAAGGATTTCCTCTTCTCCGTCAGCAATTCCTTGACTATTTTGATGAGGTTAGGATCACTGCCCCTGTTAATTGTCTTCGACAAGTCCGAGGATCACATGTGTCTGATGTTGCTTTCCTGTTGTCTTCTTTAGAAATTCTCCGAAATGGAGACTTACGTCAATCAGGTTGAGGATCAGGATCGTCAAATTGCTGACCTTCAACAGACGTGTGGGCTGAAGGATCTTAAGATTGCCGATCTTGAGAAGGAGATCCGGGCAGTCAAAGATGAGGCTGTTAAAGCGTTGATCAAGTTTGATTATGAGAAGCATGACATTACCCAAGACGCTAAGGTCTCTGCCGCGGTAACCATGTACAAGATACAACTGCAGATGGCTACGGAGGCTCAGGATCCTTCCTTTGACAGGAGCACATGGGATGTCGAAGGTTGGAAGGCAAGGCTAGCAGAGTTGGAAGATGACGATGATGCTGAGGATATCCCAATGCTGGAGGGAGGTGATGTCGAGAGGGATCAAGGTGGAGATGCTGGTGGTGATGAAGCAGCGAAGGTGTAGGCTGCATGATTGGGCGATGATGGATATTTTGAGACTAGGCCGGAGCCCAATTTTTTAGGATTGGTAGTGGTTTTTTGCGGTAGTGGTGTTTGTGAACAATTATGGTTTGTAATTTAAACAATAGTTTCTTAGGGTTAAGGATCCTGGATCCTTTTAGACAATAGGTAGGATTACATAAGGTGGAGGGGTCCTCTGTTTGGGGGATGAAGCCTTTGTGATCCTGCCGCTTTTACTTTCCTGCAAAAATGCTAAGACCGCATAGACAATGGACACCCTTTGCCAACCCATGTGGACGGGCCACGTTTTGCTGGTAGAAATGTGGGTTGGCAATTTTGACAACTTTTTGAAAGGGTTAATGATCCTTTTGTTTAATAATATAACTTAACTTTTCTGGCTTATCTTGCGTTGTTATCCTTCAATAATCCTCTTATTTCTTAATTGCTATATTTGTTAAAATAACGAGAGTTTGAAAAAGTGTTTAATAAACTTAGGATATGATCCTGGATCAAATATCCTTATATTGAAAATTCTTAAAGCGTTTTAGTTCAAGGATCATAGGTTCGGTTGTCAAAGTATAAGGGTTGGTTAGGATAAAGAGTATAGTCAAAAATAGTCAAGGATCATACCTGAGGATCCACGTAAGGATCCTAACCTTCAATCAAGACAACATAGATAAGACTTTGATAATTAATAAGGATTAAAGATCCTTATATGTTTAGACTTCCAAAACCTGAAAAGTGAGATGTAACTTGGGACTAAGCCAATGTAAAAGATAAATGAGTAACTGGGGACATGCCCAAAGTATAACTGAGGATGATTCCAGAGGATCACTGGGGACAAGCCCAAAAAGATAACTGGGGATGATCCCGGAGGATCACTGGGGACAAGCCCATAGGATAACTGGGGATGAGCCCAAAGGATAACTGGGGACAAGCCCAAAGGATCGTATGTAAACTGGAGTATGGCCCTTTCTGGCAACTATCCAAACTTAGTGACATGAAAATGTCAAAACCTTAGCTAACGTGAAAACGTTAGAAACCTTAGGAACGGATGTATGGTGCGTCCACCATTATACGTAGGATCCTGGGTATAGCCAGTACGATGAGGTCGCCAGCCCCGAAAGTGGGTACTGATCCCAAAGACGTGAACTATATCAGGATCATCGTGCGCTGCTGGCGGAAACTGGGGATAATCCCAAGGATAACTGGGGTTGGACCCGAGGATCTGTGATGCTTTTGAAGATCTTTGATGATATGCTGAAGATACCTGAACTATCATAACTCAAATGGTTTGTGAGTAGAGGATGAAGGATACATGATCCTTATCCTTAGGCAAAAAGTAAGAAAATGCAATAGTTTTAGGATAAGCATATTACCTGAGTAAGGATCACCGATATCTCTAGGATCCTTCAAGGATACTTCAATGTAAGGATCACATGCAGGAAGGATCATGTTCACATGAAATACTTCTTTAAGTGAACAGCATTCCAGGCTCTTGGTAACAAGTTTCCTTCCATGGTTAGCAACCTGTATGCCCCCTTTCCTGCTTCAGCTTCAATCAAGTAGGGACCTTCCCATTTTGGTGCTAGCTTCCCGTCAGCAGGATTGATGGTATTTTGAAATGCTTTTCTCAACACCATATCTCCGACTTGGAACTTCCTTATCCTGACATTCTTGTTGTAGGCACCAGCCATCCTTTGTTGGTAGCTTGCCATCCTTATCCTAGCTAGATCCCTGTTTTCCTCAATAGTATCCAAATCCTGAGCTAGGATTGTAGCATTTTCTTCAGGATCACGAGCAATTGTTCTAGCAGTTGGGATCACCATCTCTGTTGGGATCACTGCTTCTGCCCCAAATACTAAAGAGAAAGGTGTTTGGCCAGTGGCATTCTTGGGAGTTGTCCTATCAGCCCATAGCACATAAGGTAACTCCTCTGCCCATTTTCCTTTCTTGGATCCTAGCTTCTTCTTCAGATTGTTGATGATGATCTTGTTGGATGATTCTGCTTGACCATTGGCTTGTGGATGAACTGGTGTTGATGTTATCATCTTGATTCCCCAACTGTCACAAAAGTTAGTGGTTCTGCTTCCAATGAATTGGGAGCCATTATCACATACAATTTCAGAGGGAATGCCAAATCTAGTTATAATGTTTCTTTTAATGAAGGATATGACTTCCTTTTCTCTGACTTGAGCGAAGGCTTCAGCTTCTATCCACTTGGAAAAATAGTCAGTCATGGCGAGCATAAATACTTTTCCACCAGGTGCTTTAGGAAGCTTGCCAACTATATCCATTCCCCATCTCATGAACGGCCAAGAGGATGGTATTGGGTGTAATAATTCAGCTGGTTGATGGAGGATATTGCTATGTCTTTGGCAAGGATCACACTTTTTAGCATACTCTACAGCATCCCTTTTCATGGTTGGCCAGTAGTACCCTGTTCTGAGGATCCTCGAGAATAATGCCCTGCCCCCAGTGTGGTTTCCACAATCTCCTTCATGGAAGTCTCTCAACACTTCTTCAATTTCAGGATCCTCAATACATCTTAAATATGGTCCTGCAAGGGATCCTTTATACAGCATGTTATTTAAGATTGTAAATTGAGATACCTTGATCCTGAAAGCTCTAGGATTTTCTCCCATTGGGATCTCTCCATTTTGCAAGTATCTCATGATTGGTGAGATCCATGATCCTGAATAAGATTGGGCTTCTTCACTAGGGATCATTGCAGTATCCTCTTCTATTTCCATGGCCACCTGTTTTTTAATAGCAGGAGCCAGGATATGGATGATAGGGATACTTATATCTTCTGGAATCTTCAAGGATGATCCTAAGTTGGCCAATGCATCAGCTTCCGTGTTATCCTCCCTTGGTACAGGCTATGGAGTGGGGTATTATGTCCCCCTGTGGCGATTTTAGTAGGATCCCTAGCCCTGTGCCTTTGATATTTGAGGATCCGTCAGTGTGTAGGATCCAAGGATCCTTGGTCTCATCCAGCTGTTGGACCTCCAATTCTGCTTCCTTTTGTAGATCACTACTGAAATCAGCCACAAAGTCAGCTAATGCTTGAGATTTAATGGCTGTTCTTGGTTCGTATCTTATATCATGGGCACTAAGCTTCACTGCCCACTTAGCCATTCTTCCTGACATATCCGGTTTCCTGAGGACATTCTTAATTGGAAAATTAGTTTTAACAACAATAGTATGGGTTTCAAAATAATGCCTTAACTTAGTGGATGCCATGATTAATGCAAGGATAAGTTTTTCGAGGTGTGAGTACCTGGATTCGGCATCAAGCAAACTTTTACTTACATAGTAGATAGGATATTGTGTACCTTCATGATCCTTGGCGAGGACTGCACTTACAGCGGTTGAGGATACCGCTAGGTATAAGGATAACACATCTCCTTTCTCCGGTTTTGCTAATGCTGGTGCTGAGGACATATATTCTTTAAGGGCTTGTAAAGCATTCTCATGCTTCTCAGTCCATTCGAACTTCTTATTCTTCCTTAGGATATCGTAGAATTCTTTGCACTTTTCTGAGGATTTCGATATGAACCTGTTCAAAGCTGCTATCCTGCCTGTTAGTCTTTGAACATCCTTGGCATTGGCAGGAGATTTGATATTTATTAATGCTTTGATTTGTTCCGGGCTTGCTTCAATGCCCCTCTGGGTTACCATGTATCCTAAGAACTTTCCTGCCTTAACACCAAAATGGCATTTTGAAGGATTAAGTTTCATGTTGTAACTATCAAGGATATCGAATGCTTCTTCCAAGTCCCTTAGGTGATCCTCAGCTTTCTTTGACTTGACCACCATATCATCTATGTACACCTCCATAGTTTTTCCAATTTGATCTTTGAACATCATATTTACCAGCCTTTGATATGTTGCACCTGCATTTCTTAGTCCAAAAGGCATGGCAATATAACAATATAAACCGGTTGGGGTCATAAAGGCTGTATCCTCTTGGTCAGATGGTTCCATCTGGATTTGTTGGAATCCAGATGATGCATCCATAAAAGTTAAGAGTTCATGCCCCGCTGTTGCATCCACCATGGAGTCAATGTGGGGTAATGGGAAAGGATCCTTGGGACATGCCTTATTCAAATCAGTGAAATCGACACATACCCTCCACTTTCCGTTTTTCTTTTGGACAACAACCACATTGGCTAACCATTTAGGATACTTTACCTCTCTGATCATACCTGCTCGAAGTAGTCTCTCTACTTCTTCTTGGATAATGGCATTCCTTTCTGGTGCAAACTTCCTCCTTTTTTGATGGATTGGCTTGATAGACCTGTCAATGCCAAGTTTGTGAGTAATAATATCCTTAGATATACCTGTCATATCTTCATGTTTCCAAGCAAAGGTGGATTTTCTTCTTTTGAGGAAGGATATCATGTCTTCTTTCATTTTGCCAAGGATCCCTGATCCGATATAGATTTTTGATTCAGGATCACTAGGATCCAAGAGGATTTCATCTACATCTTGTTCCCTTGCCTCCAAGACGTTCCTCGGAGGATACTGTAATTGCTATTGCTCCCTTGGTTTCGAGGTTGGCTTCATGGATGAGGTATAGCAATCCTTAGCTTCTTGCTGGTCACTGTCGATCTTGATTATCCCCCATGGGCTAGGGAGCTTCACACATTGATGGTAAGTAGATGGAACTGCTTTCATGTCATGTATCCAAGGCCTGCCAAGGATAACGTTGCAACAAGATAAACAGTCAATAACACAAAATTTTTGGTAATTATGTAATCCTTCCACGTAGATTGGGAGTTTGATGTCCCCCAGAGTTTTCTTCGTTTCTCCACTGAATCCCACCAGCACGGAGGATCTTGGTGTGATGTCTGATTCTGGGATTCCCATCTTCTTCAAGACATCAAGCTGGATAATGTTCACTGAGCTCCCTCCGTCAATAAGGATCCTGCGGACAAAATGGTTAGAGATAAAGAGAGTGATAACTAAGCTATCATGGTGAGGATCCTGAACATTAATGCGATCATCCTCATCAAATGTTATCATCTTTCCTTCTGAGACGCTTGAGGTTCTAATAGGCCTTTCTCCATTATCCATTTTTGATTCTTTTGCATGTCTTTTGGCCGCTGAGAAGGATGTTCCACAAATGTCTGATCCTCCGGATATGAAGTTAATCACTTGTGCGTTTGCCGGAGGTGCTGGAGCCTTTTCAGGGATCCTTTCAGGATCCTGGGTCCTTTGCTTTTTTCTCCCCAATAATTCTTTTAGATGCCCCTTGCTTAGCAGGTATCCAATTTCCTTTCTTAAGGCTATGCAATCTTCAGTCAGATGGCCGAAATCCTCATGGTATGCACACCATTTGGACTTGTCTTTAGTCCCGGATGGTTTATCATTCTTCCTGGGCCACCTAGCCTTTTCACCTAGATTCTGCATTGCAAGGATTAGTTCATGATTATCAACGGAAAAACAATATTCTGAGATTGGAGGATATTCTTCATCATCCTCTTCTTGGTCGACAGCATGCACATTCTTGTTCTCGTTTCTATGGTAGGATTTGAACTTGTTGCTTTTGAAGAAGGATCCTTGCTTATCTTGTTTTGAGGATCCTACTTGTCTCTCCTGGATCCTCTTGTCATCCTCTAGCCGGATAAACCTGAGTGCTCGAGTTCTTACTTCATCTAAGTTCCTGCAAGGTGTCATAACAAGATCATCATAGAATAATGAATCCTTAAGAAGTCCCATTTTGAAGGCTTCAACAGCCGTAGCCATATCCAAGTTGGGAATATCCAAGGATTCTTTACTAAATTTAGTTATATAATCTCTTAATGATTCGTTATGATTTTGAGTTATCCTGTACAAATCACTAGTTAATTTTTCAAATTTTCTACTACAAGAAAATTGGTTATTGAATAAATTAACTAAATTAGCAAATGAAGTAATAGAGTAAGGGGGAAGACTTAGCAGCCATTTGAGGGCTGATCCAGTAAGAGTAGATCCAAATCCTTTACATAGGCATGCTTCCTTCAATTTTTCCGGGATAGGATTGATCTCCATCCTTTCCCTGTATTGTGCTATATGCTCCTCTGGATCCGTTGTGCCGTCATACAACTTCATGGTAGGGATATGGAACCTTTTGGGTACCTCTGCATCACAGATTGGTGGTGCAAAGCGAGATACCTTGTGGCTCCCATCTGCAATCTCTGGGATAGGCCTGACTATCCCGGGAACACTTGAGATCATGTCCTTTAGTTTCTGTAGTTCCCTGGCCATAACATGATTGGTACCTGTATCCTGCATGAATCCATGGTTAGTGGTAGGATAATTATTTAAAGTGTTACCTCCCATTGGGTTCAAGTTAGGGAATCCATATTGCTGGGATTCTGGAACAACGGAGGGACCAGTGGAAGCAATAGTCTGCATTGGAATGAAGTCCCCTTGATGGACATCTAGACTCCCTGTTTGCAAACTTTTTAGGGATCCTGGCATCTGTAAGGATCCTGGTATCTGGGATGATCCTGGAACGAAGGAGGATCCTTGAACCTGGGATGATCCTGGAATCAAGGAGGATCCTTGGCCCTGGAATGATCCTGGGATAAAGTAGGATCCTTGAAACTGTTGTGCCCCCGGATAGGCTCCCGGATTCATGAAGGATCCCATATACTGAGGATAGGATCCTGCTGGCTGAAAATACGAGCCCGATGTCTGAGTCATTGCTGCTGACTTGAGATGTAATCCTCTCGTCTCCCCTGTGATCTGTACGTCTGGGATCCCTGATGGCTGAGAGGTGACCATTGGAGTCTCAAAACTCAAGGATTTTGGCATCAGTGGGGAATGATCCTCTGCCGCTTTCTTTTGTCTTTTGAGATCTCCAATCTCCCTGAGGATCCTGTCATTAGTTTCATCCTGCCGCTGCATACGATCCTTCATCTGCAAAATTAAAGCAAACACATCACTAGTACTGGGAATAGAAGAATTCATAGCAGAAGAAGATGGAGTTTTAGAGAAAGAAGGGGTTGGTCTCTTCTCAGCATTTCTCTGGGATCCTGCCGGTGGAGGAGGTAGAGTGGTTTGTGCTGAGGTGACTGCAGACATCGCCGTGGAGGTGTTTTTCAATGATGAAGCCATGTAACTCTTTGAAATGATTTCGAACAAAAGATTTTCTTTATGAATGAAGCACCAATTGCCCCACGGTGGGCGCCAAACTGTTTTGGTCAAAAATCACACAAGGATAATGTAACCAAACTTTATGTAAACGGGGTATGATGCTTGGTTGGCTATGAAAGTAAAGGATCACTTCTGTGATAAAGATACAAAGACACAATGATTTATACGAGGAAAAAGCCCTTGATCAATGTATGATCTCCGGCATAAAAAACCTCGGGTGATGGCAACTACCGATCACCAACTTCAATATAATAAAAATGTAGTTACAACTTCGGATGATAATGAGCTGAGTACAAGGATCACTGAGTGTCTAAGTGTTCGAGAGTTGTGTCGTATGTTGTGTGTGTTCTTCCGAATGAGGAAGATGGGTATTTATACATGTGTAGGTAACTTATTTTAGGTAGATAGACCACTAATCAGCTCATTACCCCTTTAGAAATAAAGATAATCTAGCCTAAATTGCTGCCCATTAATCAAGCTAAGTTTCCATATCCGGTACAACGTCTATCTCCAATTTAGCTCTTGCCATATTTGTGAAAACGCGTCCCTGGATCATGATGTGTAGGGCATATCCTGCTAGGTGTTCCTGCAAAACAATTTTGTAATAAGTGGAAGTGACCGTTAGTGTAAGGATCACCATATCGTCCCATGATCCTGATCCTGAAGTCTGGCTGAGGATCACTATCTGCCAAAGAAACAAGGATCACTTGTCAGGATCACGTATAAGGATCATTTATAGTAAAATCCAGCCCCAACACTTTGCATGCCTTTTGGCCGCCGAGAAGGATGTACCACAGATGTCTGATCCTCCGGAAATAAAGTTGATCACTTGTGCATTCGCCGGAGGGGCTGGAGCCTTTTCAGGGATCCTTTCAGGATCCTGAGTCCTTTGCTTTTTTCTTCCTAACAATTCTTTTAGATGCCCCTTGCTTAACAGATATCCAATTTCTTTTCTTAAAGCTATGCATTCTTCAGTTAGATGCCCGAAATCCTCATGGTATGCACACCATTTTGACTTGTCTTTGGTCCCGGATGGTTTATCATTCTTCCTGGGCCACCTAGCTTTTTCTCCTAGATTCTGCATTGCAAGGATTAGTTCATGATTATCAACGGAAAAACAATATTCTGAGATTGGAGGATAATCTTCATCATCCTCTTCTTGGTCAACAGCATGCACATTCTGGTTGTCACTTCTATGGTAGGATTTGAATTTATTGTTCTTGAAGGAGGATTCTTGCTTCTCCTGTTTTGAGGATCCTACTTGTCTCTCCTGGATCCTCTTGTCATCCTCTAGCCGGATGAACCTGAGTGCCCGAGTTCTTACTTCATCTAGATTCCTGCATGGTGTCATAACAAGATCATCATAGAATAATGAATCCTTAAGCAGTCCCATTTTGAAGGCTTCAACAGCCGTAGCCATATCCAAGTTGGGAATGTCCAAGGATTCTTTACTGAATTTAGTTATATAATCCCTTAATGATTCATTATGACTTTGAGTTACCCTATATAAATCACTAGTTAATCTTTCAAATTTTCTACTACAAGAGAATTGGTTATTGAATAAATTAACTAAATTAGCAAATGAAGTAATAGAGTAAGGGGGAAGACTTAGCAGCCATTTAAGAGCTGATCCAGTAAGAGTGGATCCAAATCCTTTACATAGGCATGCTTCCTTTAGCTTTTCCGGGATTGGATTGATCTCCATCCTTTCCCTGTATTGTGCTATGTGCTACTCAGGATCCGTTGTACCATCATACAGCTTCATAGTAGGGATATGGAACCTTTTGGGTACCTCTGCATCACAAATTGGTGGTGCAAAGCGAGATACCTTATGGCTTCCATCTGCAATCTCTGGGATAGGCTTGACTACCCCTGGAACACTTGAGATCATATCTTTTAGCTTCTGCAACTCCCTGGCCATAGCATGATTGATACCTGTATCCTGCATGAATCCATGGTTAGTGGTAAGATAATTATTTAAAGTGTTACCTCCCATTGAGTTCAAGTTAGTGAATCCATATTGCTGGGATTCTGGGATAACGGAGGGACCAGTGGAAGCAATGGTCTGCATTGGAATGAAGTCCCCTTGACGGACATCTAGACTTCCTGTTTGCAAACTTTTTAGGGATCCTGACATCTGGAAGGATCCTGGTATCTGGGATGATCCTGGAACGAAGGAGGATCCTTGAACCTGGGATGATCCTGGAACAAAGTAGGATCCTTGAAACTGCTGTGCTCCCGGATAGGCTCCTGAATTCATGAAGGATCCCATATGCTGGGGATAGGATCCTGCCGGCTGAAAGTGTGAGCCTGATGCCTGAGTCATTGCTGCCGATCCGAGGTGCAATCCTCTTGATTCTCCCATAATTTGCACGTCTGGGACTCCCGATGGCTGAGAAGTGATCATTGGAGTATCAAAGCTCAGGGATTTGGGCATCAGTGGGGAATGATCCTCTGCCGCCTTCTTTTGTCTTTTGAGATCTCCAATTTCCCTGAGGATCCTTTCATTGGTTTCATCCTGCCGCTGCATACGATCCTTCATCTGCAAAATTAAAGCAAACACATCACTAGTACTAGGAACAGAAGAATTCATAGCAGAAGAAGATGGAGGTTTAGAGAAGATAGGATTTGGTCTCTTCTCAGCATTTTTCTGGGATCCTGCCGGTGGTGGAGGCAGAGTGTTCTGGGACGAGGTGACTGCAGACATTGCCGTGGACGTATTCTTCAATGATGAAGCCATGTAATTCTTTGAAATAATTTCGAACAAAAAGGTTTTCTTATGAATGAAGCACCAATTGCCCCACGGTGGGCGCCAAACTGTTTTGGTCAAAAATCACACAAGGATAATGCAACCAAACTTTATGTAAATGGGGTATGATGCTTGGTTTATTGAAAAAGTAAAGGATCACTTCAGTGTGAAATATGCAAAGACACAATGATTTATACGAGGAAAAAGCCCTTGATCAATGTATGATCTCCGGCGTAAAAAACCTCGGGTGATGGCAACTACCGATCACCAAACTTCAATATATCAAAATATGGTTACAACTTCGAATGATAATGAGCTGAGTACAAGGATTACTATCGTAATGTGTGTCTAAGCGTGTGAGAATTGTGTTGTGTGTTCTTCCGAATGGGGAAGAGTGTTATATATACAAGTGTAGGTGACCTATTTTAGGTAAAAAGACTAATAATCAGCTCATTACCCCTTTAGAAATAAAAGTAAATCTAGCCTAAATTGTCGCCCTTAAATCATGCCAAGTTTCCATATCCTTTGCAACGTTCATCTTCGATTAAGCACATGCTATAATTGTAAATACACGTCCTTTGATCGTGATGCTAAGAGCGGATCCTGCTAGACATTCCTGCAAAATGACATTAAGTTCAACGAAAGCAACTGTTAGCATGAGGATCCTATGATGGTCCATGATCCTGATCCTGGAACTCTGTTGAGGATCACTATCTGCCAAAGAAACAAGGATCACTGGTTAGGATCACACGTGAGGATCATGTATTGTAAAAATCCAGCCCTAACAGTTTGCACATAGTTTAACCCAATTATGATTCAAACATTCTCATTTTCATTATGATCGGTTGTCTCGAGCGTACAAGTATAACAGAATAGGAAGTACGACAAGACTTGCTATGATATTAAAAGTATCAAAATGTTGGGCGTTACATGTTTGTTGTTCTTTAATAAGAATAGTTTGGAGAGTGTAGATGAATTAACTAAAGAGAAAATTAGTTTTAATGTTGTATTTCGGTGGTGGTGGTGGTGATGGTGGTGATGGTGAAAAAGTTGATTTTTATTGGGGTTTTCATGACTTATCACGGTTCTCACAATATTTATAGTTTTCAAGATAAGCACTCTATTTGAGTATGTTTCCCAAAATATAACCCCACCTCAATTCATTTGTCTTCCCTAAGTCCCTGACCATTCCATATTCCACAAGTTCTGAATCCATCAAGATCACATTAAATTTACCATTTTGTTATTATGTTCCAATGTACCAACTTGCCATTAACAACGAGGATAATACCAATAAAGATAATCATATAATATAATTGCAAATTTGAATATGTTGCGAAACCATCACCCTAGCATTTTGTTGATCCCAGATAATAATGCTCTTAACTAAATTTGGCAAGTGATTTCAATAAGTATGAAAATAATGTGCCGAAATAGAAATCAAACTTTCAAGAAACACAACTACAGAATTTTCAAGTTTATATCACTTTGAAACAATGTTTACAAGGTGATTGTGAGGTTATTGGCTAGTAAAAACAAATACTTTAAGAATTCTATAATGAAGGGTAATGGAGTTTTTGTTGTATGTAATGAATGATTGGCTTAACTCATTCTCCCTTCGGTGTTGGGTTCTCTATTTATAGAGAAGGTTTGAAATGAATAAACATTTGTTTATTCATGCACTTGTCTGCATAAAGTAGCTTTTTGGCATATTCATTGAATCCATCCAAGGTCCACTAGCTACTTTACTGTGGTTGCGGAGCCTTATCCTTTTGACAAGTTGGTTCATTAGATTTTCTGATGAATAACTTACCAGAAATTTGTTGGCTTGGTCATCAGATTTCTGATGAAAAGATTTTACCAGTATTCTGATGATAAATATCAGATATAACATCATACTTATCAGATTGGTCCTTTCTGGTCGTCCTTCTTTGCTTGTGGTCACTTTTTGATACTTGTTAAAGATGATGTTTGGCTTTCTGCTTGTCCTGTTATCTTGTATCTTCTTCTTGTATGATCTCTTGACTTTATCATCTTCAGGACATGATCAGACTGATCATATTTTTATTCAATACTTACAGAAAGTTCCCTAACAACTTCCCCCTAAGTATTGTAAGAAAAATAACTACTTATAACAAAGAACTTCAAAACATGAACTTAAAACAATCAAAATGTAACAGAATTGTTCAAAACAAGATAAACTTAAAAATTGTTTCACAAAGAAATATTATAACACTAGAGATCATCATGTTTAAACTGCTTCTTGTAGGGTATAGGCTTGTTGCACTCCTTGTACATAGCTTTGTAAAGGTTCCTTCAGCAATCCATTCATTTATGATCTTCTCAATCTCCTTTCTCAGCATTGGTTTGTCATGTCCTTTAGTTTTGAGTTGCTCTTGCTTCTTGTTCATGCATTCTCTTATATAGTTGAGAGTTTGATTTAAATACTTGCATATTTCTCTCACCCTAAAAAGAGCTTTCTCTCTTGCAATATCCTTGAAAATAATAGAAAGTCTTGACTCTTCAAAAATTACTCCTGTTCTGGATTCATCTTGTAGTTCTATTAGGACTGTTGTGTCAGGAGGTGTAATATACAACTTCTTGCTGATCACATGTCAAAATTGATCAAAGATCAAAATCAGTGATGGCTATGCGAGTGAACAGCTTAACTTTAGTCTTTGATAGGTTGCTGATGGCTTTCCCTTATGACCCTGGTATTTCCTTTTTCTTCATCATAAGTTCTTTTTAGCATTATCAGATCAGTTGGGTGGAGTCTATCTGGCAAATCACCACCAGTAATTACCTCTTCATCACCATTTTTCCTGATTAGAGTGTATTTGTTTTGCTCATGGATCCCTAACAAATCATCTGGAGTGACTCTAGCAGAGGGGACTTCCATTGTTGAAGCTTCTTTCAGAATATCAGTCATTCATTCTTGAACATTTACCTTTGACAATCTGGAAACATTGTAGTGCATCGTTTTCATCAGAGAGTGCACATCATTCATAAGATCTGCATTTTTCTTTTCCTCTTCATGCACTTTGTCAATCTTTGTCTAGACTTATTCTCTTTGTTCTGCCCATTCCTTTATCAATTTCTCAAGAACAGCAAATATGTTGTTGTTGCTTGCTCTTAAGTTATTGATTTCCTCTATTATTTCACCAGAATTAGTGGTTTTATTTGTCTCAGCGGCTTCTTTCACTTGAGCCTTAATGCTTTCCATTTCTTCAGTGATTTTCTTGAATTCTATTGTGAATTTACTGCTTTCTGGTGAACTTGTGGTGTTTGTTGCATGCTTTTCAGAGTTTCAGTGTTCTTCACAGTCTGACTTTTGATTACTTCCACTGATTCTGATAAAGCCTTGATATCAGATTTCTGGCTCTTCAATTCCTCCAATAGCAGATCCAGTTTAGCTTCAGTTGGTGTCTTTGACTCCTTTGTTGATTTTTCTGTTACAACTTGAATGACATTGTCAAGTACAGTGTCAAGTTGTTCTTTTGAAATGACCAGTGTTTCTAAGGGAAAAGGAGGAACAACAGATGTTCCAGCTAACACACCAGCAGAAGACACATTTGCTGCTATTTTCAAAGGTTCAAATTGACCATGAGACCAATCAGGAAAACCTTTACTAGATTCGTGAAACATATTCACATCTGGATTTTCCTCATGTCCTTGGATCAAACTGGTGAATGACCCTCTATGAGTTGTTGAGAAAAGCCTATTTTCCTCTTCCAGGTTTCGTTGATCAATTGCATGATTTCCACATGTTGTTGTCTCAATATCCTCATCACCAATTGATTTGGAGTCAAGATGTATGGGACTACCAATATTTTCTTCAATAATTGCATCAGATTGTCTGGTAAAAAATTTGTAACTAACTTCAATAGATTCATCAGAATCAAAATCTGTCGAGTTTCTAGCAATATTTAGAGAGGGATTGGTGTGAGCACCTATTTCAGTTTCATGATGCATCTCTATCTCTTGATTCAGTTCCACTTGTTCACCAGTCTCCATAGGTTCTGGTGAAAATCTGGTGTCATGTTGATGAACATCTGCTGCTTCCTCTGCATCAGGTGCTCTTGAGATCTGATCATCATTTTCTAGTGATGAACTACTATCAAACACCTGTACTTGATCCTCCTCTTGATTGAGAATGTCATTATGTTTCTTTTGATATGCTGAATCCTTAGCTATCAGACATAGCATACTTTCTGGTAAAGTAGGCATATCCTTGGTAGAGGTCCAACCTTGATTTGCGCACCGTGGCTTCACAGTTGGTGACTTCCATATTTTCACTAATAGTGGTATCTTCATATCTCTTTCTTCGAAGGTTTCTACAATAATATTTGACTAGAATCTGGGATGTGGAAGGTGTGATGTAATTCTTCCAGTCTTGGTTAGGACAGATTTCTTTATCATGTTAAATATCTTTGTTCCATAATCGATGTTGTACCCAGTGATGAGTCCATACATGATTGTGAGAATAAAGGTATTTATTTGATCGGCTCCTCCAATCTTTGAGGTCAGACACTTGTTCAATGTCTCCATCATTACTTGCCAAAAATCATGTAATTTATTCCTTTTGAAATCTCCAATTCTGATGATTCTTTCTCTGTATCCATGCTCTTTAAATTGTTTCAAAAGTTCATCCTTTTGGGTGCTTCCATATATCCTGCTTTGATTGGAAGTTCCAGTCAATCTCTAATTTTTCTTGGAGTGATTGTCACTGAGACACTTCCCCAAAGATGAGCTTTCATCTCTTCATTACCAGTTTCGTTAAGTGTGTAAACAAGTTGTTGTATGATGTTTTCAGGCACATCCTTCGTCTTTTTCATAGCCTGATTGATCGGACAGTTCAACAGAAATTCAACTAAGAGTTGATATCTTTGGTCATACAGTGAGTGTTGACTGTTCATCTTGAGGTTGTTGTCTTTGATGGCCTGGTATGTTAAGATTGATGGAGGTGGATGCAAACATGGTGGGTTGAAGATGAATTTTGCTTTTCAAAAAACAAAAGGGTTTTAGGGCTTGTAAATGGCTTTTGATTTGTGGGGACAGAGATCGTGGGTTAGTTAGTATTTAAGTTGGTTTATGATAAGTTAATTGTGAATTAACTTTATCTGAACCGTTTTTAAAATTATGATACATCTCCAACAAGGCAGATTTTAATTGGGGAATACTAACGACCATGTGGTTCCTTTTGCCTCTTGTGGAACCCATTTTAGGAGAAAATGTCTAATTATATTCCTTCTAGAATCCTGACATCTCCTGAGCAGGTGTACATCCTTCCCCATTTTTGAAAGGCAAAATTCAACTTCTGATGATGTCATCAGAAATTGTAGTCTTTTATGTTGTTCATCAGAATTGCTTCTTTTCTTTATATTTTCATCAGAAATTTATCAGAAATGTTTCTCCCCCCTTGTTAGAACACAAGAATTTTTTTTTTTTTTTTAGATGAAAGGGAATAAGTAAGGGATCAGAAATGGTACTTACCTTTGAACTTCTTGTAGATCTTGCTATGCTTCCCTTTCATTTTTCAACAGAATTTTGTGAATAAAATTTTGTCCTTCTCTCTCCTTTTGTTAAGATAAATAACATGAAAAATGTTTGGAACAATTTGTCAGAAAACATTTTGATTCTTTGTTCTTAGCAGAAAATGTTCAAAACGTTGATCATTTGATCATGTTCTATAGTTAGCAGATCTATCAAAATCGCATCAGATAATACCAGAAGTGCAAGACTTATCAGATTTTATTAGTAATGCTCATTAATTTTATCAGAAAATTTATCTTTTTGATGTTAAATGATTTTCTATCTGATTTCCTTAATACTTGTTGTTTTGAAGAGAAAACTTGTTGTTCCTTCCCTGTTTATTTTTAGCTTATTTTTTGTTGTTTTTAGAGAAGAAGAAAAACAAAGGACATATATTAAATATATACAAAGAAAAACTACAAAAGAAATCTTAATCTATGTTGAAAATAAGTTCAATAAAAGCCCAAAGTTGCGTCTCAAGACCCGTATGGTTAGCGGTTAGCACCATGTGTGCATTATGGAAGTTCTCTTGGAAGATCATCTCAGCTCTAGGATACCATACTAAAACCCCTCCAAAGTCTAGCTGACTTGTGATTACCCTCATCAAGAACCGAGGGAAGACCAGGAATGGTCGGCTAGAAAATAAGTTGCTCATAAAATCTCTCATTAGATAATGGGAGAAGATGTATAGAACATCATGCGCTAATGCATGCACTGGTTCCATGAGCTTGAGGGAGATCTCATTGAAGTTCACAATCTTCTTTAAGAAGCATATTCCAAGTTGGGTGACAAGAAACTGCCATGGTTGAGTAAAGGTGGACTAGGCAATGGCTCTTACTAGGCCGTTTACATGATATCCCATTTGGGTCAGTGTGTTGTTCAGCTCCTAGTGGGTGAAGGTCAGCACGTCATTATCATCATTGAGATGAAGTACCGCTTGATGATGTACTCCTTCTGGAGAATGGGCCTTCCCATCACCCATTCTCCAATGGTGGTCAATCTTCCCTCATGGAAGATGAGCCTGGCATTGAGCAAAAACCCTTGCAAGACATTCGGATGAATCCAGATATGTGTTGTTAAGGCATAGGGCTAGTGGGCTATTGAGTAGCATGACTAGGATGATGTTTGGTGTGTGTCAGGTGTGATATAATTTTATTGATATTTTGAGCCTATTTTACGCATTAGTCAAGTTTTAAATTTATAAAACACGATATTCTACTAACACTAAACACACACTTGGGCAAGTGCACCCATCATGAGTGTAGTATAGCGTTGGTAAGATATCGAGGTCGTCCAAGGACATAAGAGCGTTTAGTACTGGTTTATCCTCAACGTCTAATCAATCTAAATTTTTTAAAGAAAAGGTTTGAAACATGAAAATAAAAACTAAAAATGCAGAAATAAAAATAAAATAAAAACAGATAGACAAGATGAATCACTTGGATCCGACTTGCCTTTAATGTATCCTTTAATGATTTTCGCACTTTCGGACTTTTTAAGAGATTATCTTAGTTATAGTAGTAGTCCCCTCTTTTGAAGGTGACGTTACCCTCAACCCAGTGGTTTGAGTCAGTAAGGATACAATCCCAAAGGGTCGGAATATTGAAAGATAATTAATTAAGTTATTAATGCGAAAAGTGGTAGGCCCTCTTTTGAAGGTGACGTTACCCTCAGCTAAGTGGTTTGAGTCAGCAGGGATACAATCTCAAGTAGTCGGTTTAATGTATTAATAGTAATTTACATACGAGGGGTTCAAGCTATTCGCACCCTGCCATCCAATACCTGTTGGTGCACTACGTCTGTCGACTATGTCTTACATCGAGTCTTAGTGTTGTATAGGTTAGACATGGCATGAAATCCTAGAAACATGTGATTGTATAGGTTTCGCTTATAGGGCATAGTCTAGGTTTCGCTTATGTGTCATAGTCTAATAGGTCCGCTTGTATGGTCATGATGGTTCCCCTTGAACGTCATTGTTGTAGGTCCGCTTATACGGACATGACAATATAAGCGGAACCTCCTCATCTATAAATAGGGTCCTTTCAAGCGGAACTATACACATAGTTAGAGGTGTTTTCTTCCGGTGAGCCACGAAGTGCTGCCGAAGTGCTGTCAGAACGTGTACTCGTGTTATTGATCAATACAACAGCAATATTAAAGTGAATGTGACTGAAATAGCACCAAATCATTAGTTTCCGCCTCTTGGTTTGGATAAGAATTCTTCTGATCGACACAAACAGGGCCGAAACACGATCCTACAATTGGTATCAGAGCTCAGGAGGAGGAGTTCTTGCCATTTCAGCTGCATTTCATCTATTTTTCTACACTTTCTTCAAATTTCAAAAATTTTTCACGGTAAAACCAGCTCAAAATCACACACTGCACTCGGAATCATGTATTAGTAAACCCTTGAAATTTTTAGATCTAAAATCGACCTAGAAAGTAGGATTTTAGGGGGTTCGCTTATTCGTGCATGTTCAAAAATGACATCAGCAGGTAGCTCCGCTTCAGTGACAGAGTAGGTCCGCTTCAAAGTACTTGGTAGTTCCGCTTCAGTGACAGAGTAGGTCCGCTTCATAGTACTTGTTAGTTCCGCTTCAAGGGTCAGCTAGTTCCGCTTCGTTGGACATATTTGGACCAGGTCCACTTCAAATTGACTGATAGGTTCGCTTCAAGGGACAGGTAGTTCCGCTTCAAATTCACTTAGTGGTAGATCCGCTTAAGAGTTCCGCTTGAACAGACAACTTGACAGTTTCGCTTGTCTGGTCCGCTTATTTGAACAATTGTGTGGTTTGCTTATTTGAACAAGTTGTAGTTCCGCTTTTCTGACAACTCAGAGGTTCCGCTTATTGTGACAGTTTCGCTTCAAGGGTCAATTTGCATAAACTTGGAAATTTTGTGAACTTTGGACAATCAAACAATGGACACTGAATTCTATAATGCCTTTGCTAGCCCGATCTCAATGACTCAAAATGCTTTGATTGAAAATGAAACCGGGACGTCTCAGAAACCACCCAAACTCATGGATATTGATGATTACAACGTGTGGTCTGAACGTTTTGGAAACTGGGTCGAGGCCTATCACTTAGACGCGTGGGAACACACTGAAGAGCCATATGAAAGACCCACAAGAAACAACAAAGAGTTACCAATTCGAGAAATGAGTACTGAGGACAAAAAGAAATATCGAGATGAGAAACTCATGGTGAGTCTGCTTTAGCAAGCGATAAAAGAAGATATTCTGATTTTGCTTCAACATGATGGAACTGCATATTCAATTTGGACTGAATTGGAAGCAAAGTTTGTTGGGAGTGATGATATGCTCAAAAATAAAATGTCTCTTATGAAGAAAGAATTTGACTTATTCCGTGGTTTGAAATCTGAAAACACCAAGCAGATAATTGATAGATATTGTAACTTGGTGAGAAACATGTCAAAACTTGGAATTAAGAAAGATACTGACGAATTGCTTGCAGATGCGCTACCACATGAAACATGGGGAACGTTTCTGATGATGCTGAGATCCAACAGAAAAGATTACAAGAATATGACACTGGGAGATTTCATCAAACACCTGGAAGCTCAAGAAATGGAACAGAGAAAGATTGCCAGGATGAAGAATTACGATGGAGAACAGGATATCAGTTTGTATTACAAGAGTGGTGCTACTGGATCAACCAATCATTCTCCGAAAATCGAAACTGCTTTTAGTGTTAAAGATTCTTCTGAAATGAAATCTTCCCAGGGATCTAGCAGCTCAAGATTTTCATCATTCGATCCAAACATTTCTGTAACAAAGAATGGAAGAAAACTTCAGTGCAATATTGTTCTTAGTATTGAAAATGATCAAGATTACACTGAAGATATTGCTAAAAATCAAATGTCTTTGTTAGGAATGGTTCTTGAGTCTTATAGTAGTTTTGTGGCCGGAAAGATCAGTAATCCAATGCTCACAAAAGAGGATTACGATCAAATTGATGCTGAGGAAATGGAATTGATGGACATTAAATGGTGTATGGCCAGCGTGATGAGACGAGCTGAAAAGTTTAAGCAAATTACGGGAAGAGATGATTTCCGTGATGCAAATGTTTCAACTTTAGGCTTTGATAAATCTAAAGTTACGTGTTTTCGTTGCAGGGAAAAGGGGCATTTCAAGAGGGAGTGCAAAAATCGTGAAGCTACTGGAGCCCAGAATCCTTTTGGAAACAACGATTATCACAAAAAGGCGATTTATCATTAAGTCACACCACCAGCACAGCATCAGGCACAAACTGCTCACGGAAGAGATGTGATTGACGGGTCAAAAAGAGCATGTCTAAGCAAATATGAAAACTTTTCATGGGATAAATATATTCCAACAAACAGCAAAGTGTGTTTGGCAGAACAAGAAGATGAAAAGTTGGCTGAAGGTTTTTGTTGGGATGATTTTTGCCCAGATAAAGATCTCATGGCCAAAGAGATGTCCAAAAACACTTCAAATGTTAATGCTTTCTTTGCTAATGCTTATGATTTGAAATGTGCAGAAAGAAGCAGGAAAGTCATGGAAGCTGCTGAAGCAAGACGGAGAAAGCTTGAAGAAGAAGAAGAAGAGGAAGAGAGATTAAAAGCTGAAGCTGAAGCTGAGAGAAAGAGAAGAGCTGAATTTTTCCAACCAGACAGAAAAGTCAAAGAAGTTCCTGAATTTGAAGTAAAAGTTGATGCTGAATCAGTTGAAGTTCCAGAAAAATGCATGAACTGTGATTCTTTAATCAAGCAGAACAATGAGTTGCTACATAACATAAACAGATTAAAAGAATCATATGATACAATGAACAGAGAAATCAACAAGTATACTGATTCAAGTGGTGAACAAGCTGTGAAAATGAATACACTGAAGATAGCGTACCTGAGACAGCTTGATGATGCTAATTTTCATATAAAGAAGTGTGCAGATCTGGAGTTGGAGTTAGCAACACAAAAGATAGAAACTGAGAAAGTGAAAAAGTTATTAGAAAGTTACTCATGTTCTACTTTTGTTGTTGACAGGATTTATCCGGTTGTGGAAAATTTGAAGACGTTTGGAGAAGTGAAGACGTCCGAAGAAAAGAAATCTGTGACAAAAGACGAAGAAAAAGTGAAGACTTCTGGTAAGAAATTAAGTGTGGTCTACAATAGATGTCCGCCCCCGGTCGAAAATGGATATTCACCTCGAAATCCAAATTCCGAGAGAGTCGAAAAAGCAATAAACTTAGAATGGGAGTCTGGGCCATCGGATAACTTGCCAGAAAATATTGATGTTACATACACGTCATCCGACACTGATCATGAGTCAAAGTTGATAAAAAGTGTGGTTGATCAGGTGTTAGATAAAGATGACAGTGAGGAGTCAAACATGGAGTCCAAACCCGAGTCAAAGTCTGGGTCCAATGCGTCAAAGCCGACATTCAAAAAGGACAAACGGGTTTATGATAAAGAGTTTTTGATGTCAAAATCTAATTTGAATGATGAATCATTCAAAGTGGCTTATACTTTGAAAGATTCTGACAAATTATATTCTGATGATGCTTTTCCAATAAGAAGTGTCAAATTTGAGATGATTCAAAAGGTTTTCAAAATCACAGAAATTAATATTTCTGAAATAAAAGATTTAGATCTTTCCGGAAAACCTAAACAATACACTTCAAGAGATCAAACCATAATCGTAATTTCAAAAAGAAAGGTCTTGGTTTTGTTCCACCGAAAAACTATAAAAATGAAAAAGTTTATAAACCAAAAACTGTGTTTGTTTCAGGGAACACAACAGAAGCTGAAAAAGAACAATCATTCAGAAAGCAGACAAATCAGGAATTCCTTGCCAAGAAGCAAGAAGCGTTGAAGAAGAATGTTGTTCAGGAGAAGATTGAAAAGAGAACCTGTTTTCAAGGCAAGATTGCTGGTCATGTTGCTAGGAATTGTCCGAAGACATTTAAACCAAAACAGGAAGTCTCTGGTAAAATGAAAGAGAAAGTTGTTGAGAACACTGAACTGAAAACCCGGAAGTTTACTGGCTTTGAAAATTCAACTTTTGAAAAAGGAGAATGTTCAAAGAGTGCTTCAAAAAGAAAAGAAAATGTAAAGAATCAAAAATGGGTTGTGAAAAGTTTAGGTAACAGTTCTGGTGATGAATCTGATTCCACAAAATCAGAGGAGCCACGTGTTGAAAGAAGGTTGAAAGAAAAGTTCCAACTATGAACGATGAAAATTTTCCACCGTTGCGTGCTGAAAATTTTATGAAGAAAGTTGGAAAGGTTGAAATTTCAAATCAATTTTATTCTGACAAGAAAAAATTTGATGTTGAAAAGACTTTCAACGGAAATGTGAAACATATTTTTGGCAAAATGGTCAATGGTAAGGGCAAAGGTGTTAAAGAATTTTATGCTGCCAAAAGAGGGGTTCACAAGTCCGCTAAAAGTAAAGATGAAGAAGTTGTTACACCCAAGGAAGGTCAGGCTTGGGTGGATATATTTTTCAAAGAGTAAAAACCTGACTTGCCGGAGATCACAAGTTGGTAATCGTGGATCATGAATCGGCATCCTTCGTAATCTGTGTTTGAGATTTTGCAGGACTTGCTGGAACTCCCAGGTTTGTAAGCGAGGAGTAGGAATCGGCACCTTGAGAATTCAACCAACAGATGGTAATTGGTTGAAAAACAGGTTTGAAGTTTGATTTGTGCATATCTGAATATGGTAATTCAAGGACATTAATTTGTACTTGAATTTTTCCTACAAGTGGTAAAATCAACAAAACTTACTTTCCGGAAAAACCATTCTGATTAAAACAAACTTGAGTGTTTTGAAATCATTATGGGAAAATAGTTTGTTGTGAGGGGGAGTTCTGATTGTTTAAGCCAAACGGATGGAGAATTGAAGCGGTTCGATATCAGTTGTTATGTTCTGTATAGTTTGTTTTCAATTTTCATTAGATGTATTTGAATTTTAGGGGGGAGTAAGAATTTTTTTAGAAAATCCAAAAACATCAGGAAATTTGAAAAAAACAAAAACATGATAAAACTGATAAAAGAGTTTTAGTTGCATAAAAGAGGAAATGATAGTACATCAGTGGACTATCACGACACGCTAAAGAAATGTAAAGTCAAAATGCGATAAACAATCTTACTGTGGATATGTCAGTAGGTTTTCGCACATTCAGTAAACTGTAAAGAGATATAAATCTAAAATCAAACTTGCTTATTCTGTGGGTTAACAAAACTGCTTGGATATATAGGTAACCCCTGAAATCTTGTTTGAAAGGTCCCTTATTCTGAGATACTAGGTCTTTATACTCAGTGATATCTGGGGTATTATTCCGGGACTTCTGCTGTATGGAAATACTGACCTAGTCCCCGAATAATTGATATATGGGGTATTATTCCGGGTATTATTCAGCAATTTGATTAAACAATAAAATTGATAATCTTTGCTGTTGTAACAAAAGATCCTCTAAAGGGGACCCACCAAAAGTCGAAGCCGTCATCTCTCTGCGTATACGGAAGTATCGATCTGAGCTCTCACGGCCCTCGCATTTAACCCCTTTACAGATATCATCTGTGGTATACTCACCTGTAAGACTGAATATTGGGATCTGGATACGGGAGTATATTCAAGTAGTGGGACACACGGATAAGTTTAAGTATCTAAGACACTAATTTCATATCTCGAAACAGTTGAAATTGTGTGAAAATTTAAGAGGACAAACATACTGACAATCTAGGTAAATTGTTTAAAACTTAATATGAAATCAAGCTTAACGGTGTTGATGATATGTCTCAAAAACTGATATGATCCTCTTGCACGAACTCACAAAAATATTGTCTGCAAATATTTTATTTCTGCTTTTTCTTGTGATTTTATATGTGTTGTTAGTTACTTTGCTTTTGAAAAATCCAAAAAGATTTTTGACAACTGGTGTTGAAAAGCTGATTTTCGAAGTTCAAAGTGCTGAACATGAAGAACAAGTTTAGGAGAGTGTATTTGATGTTGTTAAGATTGTTTGAAAAGAGCCAGTTAAAGATCCTGAATGCAAAATGATTACTATAGTTTTCCAACAAAGTTTCTAAATTGTTGAAAAGATTTAGTCTTTGAAGAAACTTATGGTTGGGTAGAGATTGTGCAGGTGAACATTTGCCAGGTAATGATCCTGAGAGAAGAATGGAGTCAGGTATCGATCTTGAAACCTAATGGAAGCTTGTGCATGATATTAGAATGAGGTTGTGAATTCCAAACTACAATCCCAGCAGTTTGAGAGGGGGAGTCTGAAGACAAAAGTTGAAGAAGCAGTTAGAGCTACTACTGATCCTGGAATTTGTTATCAAGAAAAAGAAGCTTGTTAGTAATGAAGATAGAGTTTGCAGATTTTTGCAATGATAAATTCTTCAGAGGAAGATTAAAGACTGATAAAGACTGTAGATTGGCAATTGAGAAGACTCGAATACTCCGTCAACATCCGAGGGGGAGTCTGTTGGTGCACTACGTTTGTCGACTACGTCTTACATCGAGTCTTAGTGTTGTATAGGTTAGACATGGCACGAAATCCTAGAAACATGTGATTGTATAGGTTTCGCTTATAGGGCATAGTCTAGGTTTCGCTTATGTGTCATAGTCTAATAGGTCCGCTTGTATGGTCATGATGGTTTCGCTTGAACGTCATTGTTGTAGGTCCGCTTATACGGACATGACAGTATAAGCGGAACCTCCTCATCTATAAATAGGGTCCTTTCAAGCAGAACTATACACATAGTTAGGCTGTTTTCTTCCGGTGAGCCACGAAGTGCTGCCGAAGTGCTGTCAGAACATGTACTCGTGTTATTGATTAATACAACAGCAATATTAAAGTGAATGTGACTGAAATAGCACCAAATCATTAGTTTCCGCCTCTTGATTTGGATAGGAATTCTTCTGATCGACACAAACAGGGCCGAAACACGATCCTACAATACCAGTGGGTATTGAAGGAGGTCCTAGTAAGCTTGAACCAGGTTCTTGCAGGATCTATACACCGAACAAGGCAAGAACCTAACTAAACCATTCCCTTAACCCCCGACCAGGTAGCCAACATGCCTCTATATAGACCGTAGAGACATGAATGATGCAATCTTTTACTTTATATTGACAGTAAAGTAACGCCAAGACACCACAGACAAATGATAAAGAAAATTCACCTTCAACATAAGAAACTTGTTATTAAAGTCATTAATACAAAACCAAATAAAAAGTGCCGAAAGATTAAAAATCAAAAGTAATACATAAAAGACTTGTCTTCACCAAGTGATGTAAGAGGCTTAACCAAACGTGGCCTTTGATTGGAAAGAACTCTTACTATCAATCTTGGATCCCGAGACTACTACACAGTCTAAAGATGGATGATGGATGATGGTGGTGGGTGTTGGGGTTGTAGTGGTGGTGGTGGAGTGGTGGCAAATGGGAGAGTAGTGGTTTGCCAAGGGATGCCTTTGAAGTGAACCAAGCACCCCTATTTATAGCCTACACAGAGCTTTGGCCAGGGCCCCGTGTCCAGTGAGCACGCCCCCGTGGCCAACCTTTTTCTATTCCTTCATTAAATGCAGTTGTCAGCAGAGGGTCCCACACGGCCCCGTGTCCAGTGGGCACGGCCCCGTGGTCAGCATCGTATCTATACTATCAAGATTTTGCAAGATTTTGCGTATCTTTGCGTTGACCACGCCCCGTGTTGAGTTGGGCACGCCCCCGTGGTGGGCATGGAAGCTTCTACAGGTTTGTCTTTTTTCTGCAAGCACCTGATCACGCCCCCGTGTCCGGCTGGGCACGGCCCCGTGGTCAGTCTTCTGTTGTCTTGTTTTTGCTTTGGGGATGCTGCCGAGGGGTCAAGCATGTTACGTTTATTCCTTTTCTTTGTATATGTTGTTGTTTTGGCTGTATATTTGTTCCTTTTGATCGTTTAAGATCATTTGGTCCTGTAAATTCAAAAGGAAGACAAAAACACACTTTTTCCAACATTAGTACTAAAAAAGTTAGTTTTATGCCACATTTGATGTAATTTATATGTTACATTTTGCACACATCAAATACCCCCACACTTGAATCTTTGCTTGTCCTCAAGCAAAACTCCTTAATACGTGGCTTTACACACCCAAATGGAAGAGGTAGAGAGAAGTTTTGGGCTTATCTTGAGTGTCGGGAATCCAAGATCTTTATTGGGTTTTTTTTTTTTTATTTACAATCCTATTCGTCATGATTTATTTAGAACATTTCATAAGAAAAATTATTATTTGGGCATAACATGCCTCTTTAGAATTCTATTTATATACAAGTTCACATACCTCACGGGAGATCACTCAACACTCGACCGAAGATGTATTTTTGTGAAATACATGAGACCGGTATGGAACTTACTTCTGCCATATGCTTGCCAAGCAATCAAACCTCCTCCTTTTTAACTATAAACCTTTGTAAATATCAAGAGGGCTTTGGGAAAGGGTTAGGCTTGTGCTAAGGGTAGGTGGTTTTGGTTAGTGGTTAGTAAAACTGGTGAAAAGCGTAAAAAGCGTCGGTTGTCGTAAAACTTTTTGTTTTTGTGACTTTTATTCAAACTAAGCATATTCAAACAAAGTTTCTTTGAGGAACTTGTTTGTTTATTGCAAGACTTTCATTTTTTATGAAATGTCACAAGATAACGGAGCTTTTTACTAAAACAAAGGGGTTGAAAAGAAAAAGGGTTTTGGTGGGTAAAGGGTGTTTGTTTTGTGGGTTTTGAAATGAAAAGGTTTAGGCTCAAAGGGATTAACTAGGGGAATTTTAGGTAGGTGAAAACAAAATGAAAAATAATGGTGTTGAAAAATAAATGGGTTAGTCCTAATTCCTCCATCATTTACTTACTTGGGTTCAAGTTGGTAGGGACCGGGAATGTATCGTCGTGGCAAGTTCTAGAGTTGTAAGAACCAAGCGGCTATTCACACAAGAAACAAAAAATGCGCATTTAGTTTAAAGATATATGCTTGTTTGCTCAATAAAGGCTCAAAACTCACTTGTTGTGGGAATGGGTTTATAATGTGATCAAGTATATATAATAAAATTTTAATTAGATTTGTCATGCCTTTTCATAATTTTCTTGTTTGGTTCTTTTTATCATAACGCTATCAGTTGTAAATTTGTAAAAATATAATCCTTTTTAGAACTTGTTATTCCCAATTTAAACTAAGACACTTAAATTACATATTGTCCTCAATATGTCCAAAAAATAAGTTTTTAGGTTGATTGAATGGGTAAAAATGTGTTAAAAAACAAATTTTCATGTTAATGGGCATCTGGCCACGACCTCGTGTTGGTCCGGGCACGGCTCCGTGGTCAGATCGCCGGTAACAGAATTTAACAGAAAGCTGGCCACGGGACGTGTTCAGCGAGCATGGTCCCGTGGCCAGTTACCTGAACTGGGCAAATTTCTGCAAAGCCTGGGCACGGGGCGTGTTGGGCTGAGCACGGCCCCGTACTGAACTTGCTGTAATGCTGGAAAGTTGTCGGGAGGCTTTGTTTTTGTGCATGGGGTGTGGTTTTAACATTCCCTTGGTAACCTCCACCTTTTCGATTGTGTTTTATTCCTAAAAAGTAAAGCTAAACTAGAAAAACTAAAAGTTACACTAAACTAAAAGCTACGGATAGTTCCGCGGAATACCTCCGTGGTGCGCCACGTTTATAAGGGTCCTTGGCTAGACCCAAAGTCAGTCATATGTTACTCGAGTGGGAGGTTTCGCATCTCGTGTTGCACCGTCGGAGAGCATCATCCAAACTTGAGTCTATGACATCCATGTAGTTGACTAGGTCGTCCTCTACTCTTTTTCCAACCCCGAACTTCATTTCTTTGTCTCCGACCCTCAATGTTAACTTCCCATCACTCATATCCACCATTGCGTGAGTGGTGGCAAGGAATGGTCTTCCTAGAATGAGTGGTACTTCGGTGTCTTCCTCCATGTCGAGTGTGACAAAGCCAGCTGGGAAGACAAAGTCTCCGGCTTTTACCAATACATTCTTGGCAACACCTTGCGGGTATTTGATAGACCTATCGGCGAGTTGTATGCTCATCTTCGTGGGGCTCGTCTTACCTAGTGTGAGTCGGTCAAACATTAATGCAAGCATGAGATTGATGCTAGCCCCAAGGTCGGCTAGTGCATTGCGTATAGGTGATCCCCCAATGGAACAAGGGATGGTGAAGCTCCGGGGTCGATTTTCTTTTGTGGGAATTTGTTGAGTAATACGGCGGAGCATTCTTCACTTAAATTGACCAATTGCAGTGTTTCAATCTTCCTTTTGTGAGTGAGGAAGTCTCTCATAAATTTTGAATATTTTGCAATTTGAGTGAGGACTTGCACAAATGGAAGATTGATATGCAATTGTTTTAGTAAGTTTATGAATTTTGTGAATTACTCGTCGGTCTTTTAGCGAAGTAACCGACCAGGGTAGGGCACCGAGGGGTTCTTGGTAGGTTCGGGATTTGACAGAGGAGTTATCTCTTTATGGGTTAGTGGTGAGGTGGGGGTTTGAATGGGTGGATTTTTGTCGAATGGGGGTAGTAGGGCCTCCTCGGGACCTACTAACCAGTTTCTTAGTGTTATGAGATGTACTTGCGCCTTTGGGTTGGTTTCGGTATTGCTAGGTAGTGCGCCGTGTGGCCTCTCAGAGAAATTTTGGGCTAGTTGATTTAGTTAGTTTTCAATGTTTTGAATACTAGCTTGTTGATTTCTAAAGTTCGATTCTACTTGTAGGAATCGATCCGAGTTCCTATTTTCAGTTTCGGAGATGAGGAGTGAAAGAATGTCAACAAGCCTCTCCCGTCCCCCATGTTGTTGTTGAGAGAAATTTTGTGACTCATTTCTTGGTTGTTGTTGAGAGTTTATTCGTTGGTTTTGGTTTTGTTGGTTACTACTATTGCCGGGTTCCCTCCAACCAAGATTAGGGTGGTTACGCCATCCTTGGTTGTAAGTGCCCGTTGGGGGACCCGACGGCCGAGGTCTATTATCAATGTAGTTTACCATTTCCGTTTGATTATCCATTTCTTTCATACAACTCCAATTTTCATGTGGCCCACCACACCCTTCGCAAGCCATAACCGAGGCCGTTTTTGCCATTTCTAACTTTTTGATTTTTGAAGATAGGGCCTCGATTTGGGCTTGTAAAGAGGTGTTTTCATCCACTTTATGGGCGCCCGGGGCAATAGATTTTGTGCCTTGAGGAGTGTGCCATTGAAAATTGTTTTGAGCAATTTCCTCAATTTAATTATAAATTTCGTTTGGGAACCGATTACCTAGGAGTCCCCCGGAGCTAGAGTCGAGTGTTTGTCTTGTGTGTAGCAACAATCCATTATAGAAAGTGGATACTTGTTGCCACACTGCGAGACCATGATGAGGGCATTTCCTCAATAGCTCCTTGAATCTTTCCCAAGTTTTATATAAGGATTCCTCGTCCTCTTGTGAATATGTATTGATTTCAGTTATTAATTTATCGGTTTTAAAGGGCGGGAAATACTTATATAGAAACTTTTGGGCAAGTTCATCCCAAGTGTTTACCGAACCACTTGGGAGGGTGTTAAGCCAAGCCTTAGCTCGGTCTTTTAGTGAAAATGGGAACATTCGGATGTGGATGGCGTCGTTTGATGCTCCATTGATTCGGAAAGTATCACATATTTCCAAAAAGTTGGTAATATGTAAATGGGGATCTTCATCAGCTAGGCCATGGAAGGTTGCGGAATTTTGGAGCATTTGAATCAAATGCGGCCGAAGTTCGAAGTTGTTGGCATCGACATTTGGCGCATTGATGGCGGCTCCGAGATTACCTACCGTGGGCCGTAGGTAATCCATCAGGGTACGCTGATCCGCCATTGGAAGTTGGTCCCCCGAAGCTTTCTCTTACTTTTTAGCTTTTAGTCTCTTTCTTAGAAAGCGTTCGGGTTCGTCTAGAGGTTCTTTTATGTCTTTATTGGAACTGGAGCTCATGCACTGCGTATAAAGTTTAGGTGCTGCGACTGGGTTCCAAGTCCTGCGATAAAAACAAAAAAAGAACCTTGGTCAGATGTCTCACCACGGCCCGTGGTCGTGGTTATAGTGGTTGTTTTCTGGATACCAGTTACTAAGGAGTTCAGCACGGTCCCGTGGTGCACCGCCACGGCCCCGTCAATCTTCTGTAACTCAGAAAACAAAAACTGCCAGTAAGTTTGATGGACATGACATCGTGTCTGACTGAGCACGGCCCGTGCTGAAGTCTGCAGAAACTGAAAAATTAAGAAAAAATCCTAAAAAAATAGAAAAATAAGTAAAAATAATTAGGCCATTGATTCCAAACTTTCTTAAAGTCCTTGTGTCCCCGGTAACGGCGCCAAAAACTTGGTGCGTGACGAGTGTGATATAATTTTATTAATATTTTGAGCCCATTTTACGCATTAGTCATGTTTTAAATTTATAAAACACGACATTCTGCTAACACTAAACACACACTTGGGCAAGTGCACCCGTCGTAAGCGTAGTATAGCGTTGGTAAGATACCTAGGTCGTCCAAGGACACAAGAGCTTTTAGTACCGGTTTATCCTCAACGTCTAATCAATCTAAATTATTTTGAGAAAAGGTTTGAAACATGAAAATAAAAACTAAAAATGCAGAAATAAAAATAAAATAGAAACTGTGACAACTCGTACTTTAGAACCTTTCTTTGTGCTTTATTATAACTTGTATGAACATTATGTGATTACGTGATACGTTGATTTTTATGGAATGTTATGACTTTGTTATGTTATGTGTATGTGTTATAAGTAAGTGGTGTAACAAAATATCGATTGCACAACATGAGTCCAATCGCACAAGCCCTTTTGGGCCGGTCATATTGTCACTCGTCATACACATTCTTCTCGGCCCAAACTTGCTTGCCTTGTACTCGAAACCAAATTAAGGGGCAGCCAAAGTATGGGTTCGGCCCACTCCCTTATACGCATAACCTCATGGGGAGTGTGTACACTTCTCATATTTCATAAAACAAGAAAACATACAAAACCCTAGCTCTCCCTCTCTCTCTCTCTCTCTCTTCTCTTGGAACTCGACGGCAGCCTCATCCTCCTTCGAAGCCACACGGATCGCATCACTCCCTTCTCTTGATCACACACGTTTATTGTCAAACAATCTCACGGTTAGTATAATATATGATTTCGATTAGTATCTTATCTTGTTGGAGCATGTGTGTGATGCTTGTGTATGTTATGTACTCGATTGATGTTGATTCAATGACTAGGTTGTACGAATTCGATGAATGAATCTTGATAATCAAACTGTTAAAATCGGGATCAAGGGTGTGGGTTGTGCGATGGATTGGTGGTCACTAGATTGGTTAGATATTTGTTATGTAAAAAAATGGTCTGTCGATATGCAAGTATGTTTTGATCCGAATCGTGTTTTGCTTGTATTTGTTAGTTGCATGTTGATTTAGGAATTGAGAGTTAATCATATTAGTTGATCCGATTTCCGATGATGATGGGTTGTTGTTATGATGAGGGTTAATTAGGGTTTATGAGAATTAATTGGTAAATGGTTGATTTGATCGATTATTTGCAAAGATAGAAACTGTTAGAATGGAAAAGCTGATTTCCTAAACTCATGGCACCATATACCTAATCGCACAAGTCCCCTAATCGCACAAGGGCATCTCGCACAAGTTCTGATCGCACAAGTGAATCGCACAAGCTAGAAATTCCTAAAGTACTACTGTTCAAGCACCATGTACAAACCCTTTTATGCATGATCGCACAACATGTTGTGGATTGCACAAGGCAGTGCTGATCGCACAACATGTTGGGCCGCACAAGATGAATAAACTGTGTATGAGGTTGGGCCGCACAAGTGGTTAAAATTGTTCGTTGTTTTTGGGTTGCATGTTTTAATGGGCCGGGGTATGGTTTGGATCGCACAACATGTTGTGATCGCACAAGTTTGTGCGGATCGCACAACATGTTGTGATCGGTTGGGCCAGATATTGATTGGGCTTTATTTACAGAATCGCACAAGATGATTGGGCTCGCACAATCTCACCAGCCCAATCACTTGACTCGCACAATTTGGGTTTATATGTATACTTGATCGATATTGTTAACATGATTCTATGTGTATGCCATGATCGGTGTGTGTACGTAACTTGCTACTTTATGTGAAAACATACGTGCATTACCTGAACCTAGACCTGACTTGTATGGTAACCATGTTAGGACGTGGTTGACCACAAATAGATCAAGTGACCTTTTGTTTATCTGCCGAGCTAATCTAAGGTGAGTTCACACTTTCTACAAGGCATGGGATTCCCGGTGGTTTGGGAATGGGTTAAAGTATACTAAGGAAACCTGCGTATTCTCCTGGGGTAGAATACGTACTTCCACCCTCTTTGTTGAAGAGTGACAACATTGAAACCTGCGTGTTCTTCTTGACACGTACTCCCACCCTCTTAACTGAAGGGTGACAACATTTACACTAGACAAAAATCTATCATTAAGTCCCTCATTTTTATATCGACTTAATCATCACGCCAATGGCGAACGGGTCATTAGTTAAATAGCGCTATTAGGTTTGACAAGCCTCACACCATGCCGCAGAGGACGGGCGTGGACTAATGGACTTGGGCACTAGTCAATGATGATATATGTTGACGCAGGGTACATACACGTAACTACAGTCAGTAGTCGATATGGTAACGGGTCTAGTGGATTACATGGGGAAGCCCCCACTGGTTATGGTTTGGGAAACAAGGAAATGGTTAAACTCGTGGTTTTCGAAATAACTTATGACTTTTGGAACAACATTAAAATGGACAACCAACTGTGAACTCGCTCAACTTTGTTGTTGATTCGTTACTGTATGCCTTGCAGGTCGTTAGGTGCTTAGATGGGGCTTGCACAGGAGGAAGAGGTCGTTGTGGGACATGGACTGTTGAGTTCCGTGTTAAACCTATGAACTTTTATACTTTATTACGGTTTTGAACTTAATGCTTCCGCTGATGACTTAAACTTTGTTGAATTGTTTTGACACCAATTATATTGTTTGGCTTGGACTTTTATTTAATTAATTATATTGTTCAATATGATTGCTGGCTGGATCCTGGTCAGTCACGCTCCCTGCAGTGATACTCCGCTAGGTGGAATTTGGGGGTGTGACAAAAACAGATAGACAAGATGAATCACTTGGATCCGACTTGCCTTTAATGTATCCTTTGATGATTTTCGCACTTTCGGACTTTTTAAGAGATTATCTTAGTTATAGTAGTAGGCCCCTCTTTTGAAGGTGACGCTACCCTCAACTCAATGGTTTGAGTCAGCAAGGATACAATCCCAAAGGGTCGGAATATTAAAAGATAATTAATAAAGTTATTAACGCAAAAAGTGGTAGGCCCCTCTTTTGAAGGTAACGTTACCCTCGGCTAAGTGTCTTGAGTCAGCAGGGATACAATCCCAAGTAGCCGGTTTAATGTATTAATAGTAGTTTACATATGAGGGGTTCAAGCTATTCGCATCCCAGCCATCCAATACCAGTGGGTATTGAAGGAGGCCCTAGTAAGCTTGAGCCAGGTCCTTGCAGGATCTATACACTGAAAAAGGCAAGAACCTTACTAAAGCATTCCCTTAACCCCCGACCATGTAGCCAACATGCCTCTACATAGACCGTAGAGACATGAATGATGCAATCTTTTACTTTATATAGACAGTAAAGTAACGCCAAGACACCACAGACAAATGATAAAGAAAATTCACCTTCAACATAAGAAACAAGTTATTAAAGTCACTAATACAAAACCAAATAAAAAGTGTCGAAAGATTAAAAATCAAAAGTAATACATAAAAGACTTGTCTTCACCAATTGATGTAAGAGGCTTAACTAAACATGGCCTTTGATTGGCAAGAACTCTTACTATCAATCTTGGATCCCGAGACTACTACACACTCTAAAGATGGATAACGGTGGTTGGTGTTGGTGTTGTAGTGGTGGTGGAGTGGTGGCAAAGTGGGAGAGTAGTGGTTTGCCAAGGGATGCCTTTAAAGTGAACCAAGCACCCCTATTTATAGCCTGCACAGAGCTCTGTCCATGGCCCCGTGTCCAGTGGGCAGCCTTTTTCTCTTCCTTCATTAAACATAGTTGTCAGTAGAGGGTCCCACACGACCCGTGTCCAGTGGGCACGGCCCCGTGGTCAGCATCGTATCTGTACTATCAAGATTTTGCAAGAGTCTG
The DNA here is from genome assembly GCF_002127325.2 of Helianthus annuus. Lineage (NCBI taxonomy): Eukaryota > Viridiplantae > Streptophyta > Magnoliopsida > Asterales > Asteraceae > Helianthus > Helianthus annuus. The sequence continues at coordinate 26,314,410 of NC_035445.2, forward strand.
CGTATCTTTGCGTTGACCACGCCTCGTGTTAAGCTGGGCACGCCCCCGTGGTAGGCATGGAAGCTTCTACAGGTTTGTCTTTTCTGCAGGCACCTGACCACGCCCCCATGTCCGGCTAGGCACGGCCCCGTGGTCAGTCTTCTGTTGTCTTGTTTTTGCTTTGGGGATGCTGCCGAGGGGTCGGGCATGTCACGTTTATTCCTTTTCTTTGTATTTGTGTTGGTTTTGGCTGTATATTTGTTCCTTTTGCTCATTTAAGCTCATTTGGTCCTGTAAATTCAAAAGGAAGACAAAAACACACTTTTTCCAACATTAGTACTAAAAAGGGTTAGTTTTATGCCTCATTTGATGTAATTTATATGTTACATTTTGCACACATCAATGTTGCACCTCTCCCATGATGGACCTACTACGTCCATCTGGATCCTCAGGTTGTGTCTTGGGTGGTATGACAAAGGAAAGTGTGTGCTTTCGATTTGTGCTTTGGCTGAGAAGTAAGGGTTTGGAAGATGAAGAGTTTTGTTTTAGGGATTCTGAGCAAAAGATAAGGATGAAAGTGACTGGTGTAGTGGAAAGGATCACCAAGTGGTAGTTATTTTTAAGTGAAAGTACATCTTTGCCATAAATGGCACCTACCAACTTTGATTTTGTTTTCCCGTTTTTCTTTATAGTTAAGATCTGTTGTCAGGGGTATAAAAGAATGTTGAGAGATCTTCTCATTTATGATCTAGGCGGCCATGTTCTGAGAAACTCTCATCATGATCTGTCTAGGTGTCGATTCTTTCTCTCAAAGTATTGATGAGTAAGCAATGAATGTTAAGAGAGAATGAAAACATGCATTAAATTTTGCTCAGATTTTATACTTTGTGACGCAAACAACTCTAAGTGAGAGATTTTCAATTTGAGATAAAGAAAATAAGGAAGATAAACTATGAAAATAAGAGAGAAGAAAAAACATTTACAAAATTTTATTGGTGAAGAGATGTATGTGCATGGAATGTGCATGTTTGAGAAAGAAAAATAAAATTTTGAAGTTCTCTCAGATTTTCTGTTGACTTGGTCAACATCTGATAATTTTACCAAATTTCTGGTAAACTTATTAGCTTTCTAATGAGTCATCAGAATTTTTATCAGAATTCTTATCAATTTTATCTAGATTTTCTCCATTTTGTGACAAAACATTTTATGTGTTTTCTTTATATCTCATATTGACCATTCCCAATCTGCTGACCAAAAAATTATGCCTACTTTCATCAAGAGGTTTAGTGAAAATGTCAACAATTTGATCTCTTGTTGGAACAAAGTACATTTCAATAATACCTTTCTCCAAATGATCTTTTATGAAATGATATCTGACATCAATATGTTTTGTCATTGAGTGATGAACTGGATTTGAGGCTATAGAAATTGAACTCTTGGAGTCACAAAGTGTTGGAATTTTTGTTAGATTTACTCCATAATCCCTTAGCTGAGTTTGCATCCATAGTACTTGTGAACAAGAACTTGCTGCTGCCAAATATTCTGATTCAGTAGTGGATGTGGATACACACTTTTGCTTCTTGCTTGCCCAACAGACTAGCTTATCTCCCAGCATTTGAGAGGCACCAGATGTGCTTTTTTTATCTGCATCTGCAGGATCATTCTCCGACCTGTTTGAGTCGTTCAGAGAAGTTCGTATCCGAATTAAGAGGCGGAAACTAATAATTCGGTGCTATTCAAGCTGTATTCACTTTAACCTTGCTGTTTTACTGATATTGAACACAATTACACGATCTGACAGCACTTCGGCAGAGTACCGGAACAAAACACCATCAACTATGTGTTTATGAACCGCTCATGTGGACCTATATATAGACATTATGGTCCGCTCATACGTACATGTACGTATGAGTGGTCCAACAGTGACAGAAAAGCGGTCCTACATGATGACATAAAAGCGGTTCAGCCTAATCATGACATATAAGCGGTCCTAGACTAGTGACTAATAAGCGATCCCTATACAACTTGCATTTCTAGGTATCCGTGCCATGTCTGATCTTGTTCATTCTTCAAGACTCGATGTAAGACGTAGTCAGCAGACGCAGACGTAAGTGCACTAACAGACTCCCCCTCGGATGTTGACGGAGTCTTCATAGAGTCTTCGTATTGCATTGATATCTTGCTAGAAAACAAGTGGAAAACATGATATCTGGTCTGCTGGCAGTTAAGTATAGCAATGATCCTATTATTCCCCTATAAGTTTTAATATCAACATTCTTACCATCTGGATCAGATTCAAGTTTGTTTCCAGTGGCCATGGGAGTTTTGAAGATGAGCAGTTTTCAAATGAGTATTTTTTAAAAATAGTTCTGACATACTTTGATTGACTCGGAAATTTTCTATCACTTTGTTGTTTTACTTGTAATCCTAAGAAAAAGCTTAACTCACCCATTATACTCATTTCAAAATGACTGGTCATTAGTTTTTCAAACTTCTTGCAAAATTTAGGATTGGTTAATCCAAAGATAATGTCATCAACATAAATTTGAACCAACAAAGTGTGCCCTTTGGGAGTTTTGATAAATAAAGTTGTATCAACGGTACCTTTGGTGAAGCCATAATTGATTAAGAAGTTTGAGAGTGTTTCATACTATGCTCTTGGAGCTTGCTTCAACCCATACAAGGCTTTGTTTAGTTTATAAACATGTTTTATAAATTTGGGATCAACAAAACCTTCAGGTTATTGCACATATACTTCTTCTTCTTCAATTTTACCATTCAAAAATGTTGATTTCACATCCATCTGATAAACTTTGAAGTCTTTGGATGCAACATAAGCAAGGAATATTCTGATTGCTTCTAATCTTACAACAGGTGCAAAGGTCTCGTCATAATCTATGCCTTCTTGTTAACAATAGCCTTTAACCACCAATCTTGCCTTATTCCTTGTTAAATATACCTCATTCATCAGACTTATTTCTGAATACCCATTTTGATCCAATGGCAGATTTGTCAGTTGGTCTAGGAACCAGATTCCATACTTGACTCTTTTCAAATTGGTAAAGCTCTTCTTGCATTGCTTGGACCCAACCCGAGTCATTGAGTGCTTTTTTGACAGTCTTTAGTTCTATCATGCTCCGATAAACTAGCATGTAGACATTCATGTGCTGTAGCAAATCTTGTTTTGACACTTTCTTCTGGATTCCCAATTATATTTGACTGGGAATGTCCCTTGATCCATCTGGTGTTGGTGTGAGAATTTGTGTAATCTGATGGTTCTTGGGCTTCCCCCTGATCTGTGGCCTCTACTGAGTTAAGAGGATCAGAATTCTGATGTGTAAATGTATTTTCTGATGAATGTCCAGAATTCTGATCATTTGATTCAGGCATTTCTGGTAAAGGCTCCAAGTTGTCTGCGGGGTTAGTACATGACTGATGTTTGTTTGTTTCATTGTTTATGTAGTCATATTCTAGAAGTTCTCCTGTTAATTGATGAAGAAAATGCTCAGAATTTTCTTGATAGTCTAGTATGCTTATTTCTTTTAAAATGTCACAAGAAATTTCAGTTTTTGATGAATCATCAAATGATACGTACAAACTTTCTCTTATTGTCCTAGAATTTAAGATAAAAATTGTGTAGGCTTTTGAGGACAAAGATTATCTAAGAAAAATTCCTTTTTTAGCTTTTTTGTCAAACTTTTCTAAACTATCAAAGTCATTGAACACAAAACATCTACAACCGAAGGTGTGTAAATATTTGATACTTGGAATCCTTCCATTGATGATGTGATAAGGTGTTTTCTGGTGTCTTTGTTTATGATAATTCGATTTTGTGTAAACCAAGTATTTGCAACAACTTCTGCCTAAAAGTAAGTGGATAGTTTAGCACAAGCAAGCATTTTTCTTGCTGTTTCCACCAATGTTCTATTTCTTCTTTCTACTAATCCATTTTGTTGTGGAGTTCTTGAAGAAGAAAAATCATGAGAAATTCCTTTGCTAAGAAGGAAAGTCTCCAGTTTTGAGTTTTTAAATTTTGTTCCATTATAAGATCTGATTCTTCTGACTGGTAATTTCAACATATTTTCTATTTTTCTTATAAAATTTATAATCAGAACTGGGGTCTCATTTTTCTTCCTTAAATATTCAACCCAAGTGTACCTTGAATAGTCATCTACAATGACAATGTATTTTTTTTCCAGAAAAACTTGTTGTACTGACAGGTCTACAAAGGTCCATGTGCAAAAGTTCTAAATTTTGAGAAACAGAAGACTCACTTACTATTTTGTGTGAGCTTCTTTTTTATTTTCCAAGCTCACATCTTCACATATTTTATCCTTTTTGGATGAAATAAAAGGTAGTCTTTCACCAGATTTTTATTCGCTAGTTGGTTTAGAGTTTGGAATTTAAGTGGGATAATCTTTTATGCCATAACCAATTACTTGTGACAACCCTCACTAAACCAGGTATCCGTACGATTTAATTAATAATTAATTACTGCTTGATTACTGTGCTTAACTGAATTTACTGATGAACTGCTACTTGATTCCTGATATTTGTACCTATCTGCATCATACTTTGATTTCCGTCACTACATTATTTACATACTGAACTCTAGTGACAAACATGATGCACAAAAGCACAGTAGCACTATGAACGGATAACCTATTGAACATGCTGATAAAGCCAGCATCAGGCAGATACTGCCTCTAAGGCCTGTATGAGCCAGAAATATTTTACTACACCCATAGTGAGTGTAGGGATACAAGGGTTGTAGAACTGCGTCTCTAGGAATAAGTTACGATGACTGGATGTGCCTAAAACATACACCGAGCACAAAACACAGCACTTTAATTTACAATTCAGCTTCTAGCTGGCTAATAAAGTGCCAAAACATGAGAAAAATATTACTAGACACTTTCCAAAGTGTCGGGAATAAGTTGTGTCACTAAAAATGGTATTAACGACACTTAAAAGCTTTGTTAAGCACTTTAACGGATTGCTATCCAACCGAACAACCGGACTTTACCCGGAACACAAAATATTGACATTAACATTATTTATCTTTTTCTGAGCCAGTTAGGGGCCCTGAACACCCTAACACCCGCTTTAAAACACTACACGCAACTAACCAAGTTAATCCCTAAACTTAACTTAGTTAGCTTAACTAAGTGCCTAACTAATGGTTAGAATTCAACCAAGACCCCCCCCCCCTTGGGCCGATTCGGTCACAATGGGACTAGGCAAGTACCACTTTTGATTATTATATAAACTCTTGTCTCATATCAAGAGAACATCAAAACCTTTGGTCCATAATTCCACATTTGTCTATAAGTATCATGTATGGCACATTAGAACATAACACACATTAACACACAAAAGATCTACTCTCTCTCTTGCTCTACATACTTCGGCCGAACTCCCCTAGACCCATCCATCCATTTTCGATTTCCATCTTGGAAGTTCCGAGCTCTACAAGTGTTACGGGTCACATACGAGGAGCCTTGGAGCAAACGGAAGACGAAGGACCTCTCTACCTAGCTTTTATCCACGCATTTTCGCATAGATTCTTCCCTAGCCTCGAGCTGGAGGTATGATGCTTAGAACACTTACTTGAACTAATCTAAAGTGGTTAATACGATGTGTAACGATTAAAACTCGGAATCTTGCATTTTGAAGCATTAAAGTCTACTAAAAACATGAAAAATGATGGTTAAAAGCTCACTAGTTGTGTAAATGTTGTAGTAATTGAGATTTGTGATTATTTAGACCCGATCTATGTTGTGGTAGCTCGGATCATCTTTTAACCCGGTTTGGTCATGATCACGAATCATGACATAAGGTTGTTATGAATAGAACAAGGGTTAAAAGATGAAACTCTACCTCCCACGAATCATGAACTTGTGTAAAAATGTTTTACTTGTGGAATAGTGTTTTAAAACTAGCAGATCCACATATCTGCAAGTGGTATTTTCAAAGCACCAAGCGTCAAAAAAATCATGTTTTCTAAAAATGGATCTTACACTAACAAGCATGATTTTTATAAACCACGAGTGTGTAAACACTTGTGAAATGAAAAGTTTCGACAAAATAACAATCTTTGTAAAAGATGTCGAGAAGTTGTAAAGATGGACTTACTCTAAAAACGAGGTTTTTTACGAGATCAAATTACTTTATATAAAGATCCACAAAATATAATGGGATTTACACTATAGTTTCGGAAAAACTACAAGTTCATGTGATTTATGCGATTTACATACTTGTCGACTAGTTGATGTGTCGGAAAATTGTTTGAGGGAATAAAGAAGTTGTTGAAATTGATTTAGTAAAAGAAAATGATACGCTTGAAAGCGTGGCCACCTCCAGTTACAGTGGAAACTCTGGCGAATTTTTTCTAAAAACCTAACACTTAGAATTATTTACACTACAAGTGTTAGAATTATTTTTGACATGTTTTCGAAATATAAATTTCGCCATAACTTTATTTACAAAATATCGGAGGTGGGATTTTCACAAAACTAAACGTGAAAAATATATGTTTAGTAAATATATTTTCACCACACTATTTATGATTATTTTGTGAAAAATACATAAATATTATTTTTAGAGTAAAAATAATATTTACGAACGTTAATGGATCCAAAATAATACGAACGCCTCTATGATAATCATAAGTTACACTGGTAATATTTATTACCACTCGAATGATAAAACGTAACTTACGCATTATGCGAAAATATTTACGAACGTGTGTATTATCGACGTATTATTTTTGGGGAAAAATTATGTGAAATAAAAATATAATATTTTTGAGAAAAATATTTATATTTTGGAATCGGAAATAAAAATATATTAAGTGAGACTTTATGATATAATTTGAACGCACATGTATTAAATCCCCCATCCTTGGGAAGGAGATTAACTACCAAGTATATACGAAAAGTAAACACGGAATAGTTGTCTAACTATTTCCCAAAAACTTAAACTATAAAGCTAAGGCACGGCCGTCTGTCTAACAGAATTAGCACATGTAGGTCGTTGCACAGCTGCCTGATTTGGAGTACTTGGTAGAGACGCACCGACTGTGAGTTCATGTCCCCCTTTTCTCATAACTGTTTTCAGTTTTCTAAACTGCGGGGGTGAAATACATGTTACTATGATTACGAATATTTCTTACATGGTATGGTCAGCTAAGGAAGGAACTGTTAGGTTATGTGATTTGGGTAGGTGAAACCTTAAGAACATTAGTCCTCGTAGTACGATCGAGGGATACAAGTGATAGGCCTATTTGAGCATAACAAACCCCGCCCATGCGCCCTAAGGTTGGACCATGTGGTGACCTTGTCTTAACACCACCCATGCGCCCGCAGGTTGGACCATGTGGTGACCTTGTCGTAACACCACCCATGCGCCCACAGGTTGGACCATGTGGTGACCTTGTCCTATCCCCTCCCATGAGCCCGCAGGTTGGACCATGTGGTTACACATTAACTAATATGTTTCCTTATTTGCTTTCATACCAGAGTTTACAAAATATTCACACTTACAATGATTATAAAGGTTTATTCGCGCGCACATACTAAACACATGAACTCGCTCAACATTTTTGTTGATTTTTCAACTTACATGTATTTCAGGGAATTAAAAGATCTGGCACGGTATGGCACGTTTTCCCGCTGCACTAGTTTCCGAGGTCATCCGGGTTTAGGGAATGTGACTCTTTCCTGGACAAGTCACAGTCCTTAAACTGTGTTTATGTTATGTTTAATTTTGTAATGTTTGCTGAACAAGGTTCTGGTTGTTAGGGCGTGTTCCCGTTAAAACAATGGTATTGTATTTGGTTTTCAAAACTTAATGGATGATCTTGCATGTTTTTACTTCATATAGCTTTGTTATGGTTAAGCTATGGTATTAAGAAGTCACACCAAATTAACCACGCTTCCGCAAAGCCAGGGTGTGACAGCTTGGTATCAGAGCTCAGATCATAGCGAACTAGGATTCCTTCTCGAGTCTAGACTATGATCACTGGGGCTCTCACGAAAACATTTTTACTGCATACCACTTAAGTCTAGATCCAAAACCTTTTTATAAACAAATGTTGAGCACATTTTATTTATTTATTATTTAGACTCAGTCTTGGAGGCTGAGGCTCGGTCTTGGAGGCCGAGGCTCGATCTTAGAGATCGAGGTAGATGGCTAGCTAGGCTAGCAAGAATAGGCTCAGTCTTGGAGGCTGAGGCTCGGTCTTGGAGGCCGAGGCTCGATCTTCGAAATCGAGGTAGATGGCTAGTGAGACTAGGAAGACTAGGCTCAGTCATGGAGGCTGAGGCTCGGTCATGGAGGCCGAGGCTCGATCTAGGAGGTCGAGGTAGATGATAGAGCAGCCTTGGAGGCTGGGAGGAATTTGGCTAGTGGGACTAGGAATATCAGTCTGGGAGGCTGGGAGGCTAGTGGGACTAGGAGAATTATTTGATTACTTATTACTGACTAACATGTTTATATGTTGATGTGATTGATTGTTATACGTATATGTGTTTTTATTACAAACGTCATGCTTTCATCATGTACAAGAAAGATGGACACTACGAATCCCTTGGCCATAGCATTAGACGACATAGTTCATCGGAGCACGAGGTGCACATTTCCGATACTACCGGCACAGACAATGACGACATTCAGCCCTTTGCGCTGCCTGAAGTCGTAGCAGAGCCTACTGATGGCCATCTTGTTGGGAATTTGCCACTCGCGGTGATCCCTGCTCCTGTGCCTCTTGCCGCTTATCCCATTGTTGATATGCCCACGACGTGGCCTCTGACGACGATAACGATCTACTAGAGGAGGACCCATTCGAGGGCGAGGCCCTATTGCTGCTGGTATTAGCCTACTGCTTGCGGACGCTCCTGCTGGGGAAACTCATGCCCATTCCCCTGTCCCAGACTCATTTGAGTTCCTGACATCCGCATTTTCGCATATACAGGGAGTGCAGCACCATTCACACAACGGCGACCCTGATACGGCATCATCGGCTGCACCGGTTCCCGCCCACAGCTTTGAGTTTGATCACAGTATTGAGGGTGATCCTGTTCTCCCATCTGGTTTTGATCCAGACCATGACCTTGAGTTCATACACTTAGACCAGCCTATGGAGGATCCTGTAACCCCCTGTGATGGTTGATCCAGCTAATTTTGAGATGGAGTTTGTTGATCCGGAGCCAGCCGTGGCCCCTGAGCCAGGCGTTGCTCCTAACACCGCATTGGAGCATGACCCTGTTCATGCCGATGCACCTGCTGTTGCTCCTTGATTGATCATCTGCTTGGACGAGAGAAAATTTGGGGTAACTGTGCAAGACAATTTATTATTACGGGGGCCCACGTAATAACGACTTGTAGTGCACAGAAATCCTGGTGGACTCTGCGGGTCAAGCTAATGAAAACCAATGTGGCAGGAAACAACTCGAACACGAATGACCAAGGCGATGAAGCCTCGAGTTCATTCTATTTCAAGCAACAAGCCAAATTGGCAAGCCAATGTGAAGGCTCAGAAATTTATTTCCTCACCCATACCTTGAGTATATTTACATGTAAAATTAGGTGAGTACATGATGGCTTGTAGTGCTATGTATCTCATAGACAATTGGAAAGTTGTCTAACACACTTCATGCCATTTCGGCAGAAGAGAATGCCACCCAGGCGTGACACAAACACTAGTATGCTGCCAAGGATAGAAGCCGACCTGCAAAAACGCAACTCACAGGCAATTGCATGACATGAAGCTCTCCGCTTTTAGCACAGCAATGGCACTACTGGAAATAACCCCCCAGCTGACCGCACCTATAAGCAGTTCCTGAACTGCAAGCCTTTGAACTTCGACGAAACAGGAAGCGCCATTGCATTTGTTCGTTGGTCCAAAAAGATTGACTCCATTCTAAGAAAGACTAACTGTTCGGCCCAACAGAGTGATACCTTTACCTCGGGGCATTTCTAGACGGCACACTCTCATGGTGGGACCATCAGGTTCAGGCCCTTGACACAGATGCTGCTTATGCACTGAGCTGGGATGAGCTCAAGGAAATGATGGAGGAGAAATGTGGTTCTAAGACTGGAATTCAGAAGCTTGAGATAGAGTCCTGGAATTTGAAAATGGACGAACCAGAGATTCCTGAACATGTCCAGCGATCGCACGACTTGCCTAGGGTCGTCACCTACTAAGTCATTGATGTTGTATGATACAGTTGGGTACCTGTAAACCTTACAATTCTGGTCTCGATTTGTGGCAATGCAATCGTAGTGATCTATTGTTTATGTTCTCTGACATGAGATGTTATGTGATTGATTTATTTATAACATGAGATGTTATGTGTTGATATTGTTGTATACTTACATACACTTTACTTACTATGACCTGACCCATACGATCATCATTTAGAAGATGCCTCCAAGACGGGATGTACGCATACCCACCAACGAGGCGGAACTTCAGGGAATCATTGCTGCAGTCATCGCACAATACGAGGCCCATCACTCCGAGCGCAAGGGAGGTACCTCAGGAAATAACCCACCCAACGGCTGCACCTACAAGCAGTTCTTAGGCTGCCAGCCCCTACATTTCGACGGCACTGGAGGTGCCGTAGCCTTTGTACGCTGGATTGAGAAGACTGACACTGTTTTGCGTGCGAGCAAATGCGCCCCAAGAGATCATGTCACGTACATTTCCGGGCTGTTCCGAGATGGGGCTCTGTCATGGTGGAAACTTCAGGTTCAGACAATGGGCGAGGCTGCTGCGTATGCTCTATCATGGGACGAGCTGAAAGAGCTAATGCATAAAAAGTACTGTTCAAGAACAGAAAGCCAGAAGGTAGAAACTGAGTTCTGGAACTTGAAGATGGAAGGTCCAAAAATAGCTGAGTATGTGGAGAAGTTCCAAGTTCTATCGCGTATCGTTCCTTACATGGTAGATCCGGAGTTTAAGAGGATTGAGCGTTTCATTTGGGGATTGGCACCCCAAATCATGAGCATGGTAACGGCATCAAAACCTGCAACAATCTCTGAGGCCATCAATCTAAGTGTAGCCCTGACGGAAGAGGCAATCAGGATGAACAAATTTTCAGCTTCTGAGGAGAAGAAGGAGACTCATGTAGAGTTATCTGGGACAACAAGAGGAAGTTGGCGAATTTCAAACAGGGTACCCAGTCGAGTAGCGACGACAAGGCCAAAAAGAGAAAAGAGTACACGGGTATCCTAGCGAAGTGCGACAACTGTCGACGTCATCATAATGGGCGGTGTAGATATGGAAAATGTGGTAACTGTGGCAAGGTGGGACATGTCAAGGAAACGTGTCGGCAAGGTACTGAACATGGAAATAGAGGTCAAGATGGTAACGGAAATCGCGGAGGAAATAACGACGACGACAACTATCAAGGCAGGGGTGGTGACGATCAAGGCTATGGCCAAGCATGTTTTAATTGCGGTGATGTGGGGCATTTCAGGAAGTATTGCCCTAAGAACACTCAGGCACGTGGATGAAAGCTCAACAGCGGGGACAGAATCCAAGCGTGGATATCGATACGTCTCATAATAGTCAATGTTACGCTCTATTTGACAGTATTGTCAAATTTTAGCTTCAGAAAATATAGTTGTTTTAGTAGTAAGTAACCTAGATACCCAGTTCTCGATAGAACAAGCCAAACGGAAGCTTCGATGTGATAATTGGGATGGACTGGTTGTCGAACAACCCAGCGGAGATTGTCATCCGCACCCCGACGACGAACGGAGAAATGATTGTGATTCATGGAGCAGGATACGCTCCTACGGATTATCAGGCAAAGAAGACACAAAAATTTTCGCCCAAAAGAATGTGTTGCATTCTTGGCTCATGTCGTGGAAAAAGAAGCCGAAGAACCAAAACCCGAAGATATCCCTGTGATTGGAGAATACCCCGAAGTCTTCCTCGAAGACTTGCCGGAATCGTCTCCTCAACGATTAGTCGAATCCCGCGTCAATTTAATTCCAGGCACTGCACCCGTAGTCAATGCATCGTAGCGACTTACATTTCCGGAGATGCAAGGATTGACAGAGAAGTTTTAGCAATGGATAGAGAAGGAAGATAACAGACCAAAATTCCCTCTTGCGGTAACCCCATTACTACTCGTCAAAAAGAAGGATGATGATTTTCAAATAAACATCATCTACCGGGAGCTGAACAAGCTGACGATCAAGAATAGATACCCTCTGCCAAGAATTGATGATCTGTTTGATCAACTGCAAGGTTCAAGCTTTTACACAAAGATCGACTTGCGATCTGGATACCATCAGTTAAGGATACAAGAGGAGAGTATCCCAAAGACAGCTTTCAGAACTCGTTATGGGCACTACGAGTTTCTGGTTATGTCGTTTGGGTTGACAAATGCACCTGCAGTATTCATGGATCTAATGAATCGAGCTTGCAAGCCGTACTTGGATAAGTTCGTGATTGTATTCATCGATGATATTTTGATTTATTCAAAGACGAAGGCTGAGCACGAGCAGCACTTAAGAGCCATTCTGGAGCTGCTAAAGAAAGAACAGTTGTATGCCAAGTTCTCTAAGTGCGAGTTTTGGCTACGAGAAATGCAATTCCTTGGGCACGTGGTAAATGGAGATGGAATCCATGTGGATCCAACCAAGATCGAGGCGATCAAGGATTGGGAAACGCCAAAGACGCCAACCGAGTTTCGGCAATTCTTGGGTTTGGCTGGCTATTACCGAAGATTCATTGAGAATTTTTCAAAGATCGCTCAACCATTGACGCTCCTCCTGCAGAAGGACAAGAAGTTTGATTGGGGAATCAAACAGGAAGGAGCATTCCAGATATTGAAAGGGAAGCTCTGCAACGCGCCAATCTTAGCACTACCATAGGGTACGGATGATTTTGTGGTATACTGCGACGCTTCGCGTCTAGGATTGGGTTGTGTGTTGATGCAACGCCAAAAGGTTAATGCTTACGCAACACGTCAGTTAAAAGTGCACGAAAAGAACTATACCACTCACGATTTGGAGCTTGGCGCAGTAATTTTTGCTTTAAAGATCTGGAGACACTACCTTTATGGTACGAAGTGTACAATTTTCACAGATCACAAGAGCCTACAACATATATTCAACCAGAAGGAGCTGAATATGAGGCAAAGACGATGGGTAGAGCTGTTGAACGATTACGACTGCGAGATTAAGTATCATCCAGGGAAGGCGAATGTGGTCGCCGATGCCCTAAGTCGAAAAGAGAGAATCAAGCCCATAAGGGTTAGGGCTTTGGAGATGGTTATTCGAACCGATTTTCCTCTGCGCATTCGTGCCGCGCAGAAAGAAGCCCTCAAGGAGAGAAACCTTGAAGAAGAGTATCTCCGTGGGATGGAGAAGCTATTGATACCAAACAAGGAAGGAACGTTGTGTTTTGAGAAAAGGATTTGGGTTCCTTTGTTTGGAGGCTTAAGAAAGGTTATTTTCGATGAAGCTCACAAGTCGCGGTACTCTATCCACCCTGGAGTGGATAAGATGTACCAGGATCTTAAAGATTATTATTGGTGGCCTAGGATGAAAGGCGATGTGGCTGTCTATGTGAGCAAATGTTTAACATGCGCTAAGGTTAAAGCGGAATACCAGAAGCCTTCAGGACTTCTGCAACAACCAGAGATTCCCAAGTGGAAGTGGGAACAAATCTCCATGGATTTTGTTACAAAATTGCCAAGAACGCCAAGAGGCCATGACACTATTTGGGTAATAGTGGATCGATTAACAAAGTCAGCACACTTTTTACATATCCGAGAAAAGGATGATACGAGCAAGCTGACTGAAATATACATAAGAGAGATTGTTACGCGCCATGGTGTACCCCTCTCAATCATCTTCGATAGAGATGGTAGGTTTGTCTCAAGGACATGGCAATCCTTCCAAGAAGCTTTTGGCTCAAAGCTGAATATGAGCACCGCGTCTCACCCGCAAACCGACGGTCAAAGCGAGCGCACGATTCAGACGTGGGAGGACATGCTGAGAGCGTGTGTATGGATTTGGGCGGTAGCTGGGATAAGCATTTACCCCTGGTTGAGTTTTCATACAACAACAGCTACCATACCAGTATTGGTGTCGCGTCATTCAAAGCTTTATATGGGCGCAAGTGCAGATCACCGCTTTGTTGGTCTGACGCAGGTGATAGACAGTTGGTTGGTCCTGATGTAGTCCAGAAAACCACAGATAAGATTGCACAGATCCGAGATCGCATCAGTGCGGCTAGTGACCGTCAGAAAGCCTACGCGGATCGAAGCAGGAAACCTCTAGAGTTTGAGGTAGGTGATATGGTTTTGCTAAAGGTATCACCCTGGAAGGGTGTGGCACGCTTTGGGAAGCGCGGGAAGTTGAATCCGCGATACATTGGTCCGTTCAGGATTTTGGAAAGAATCGGGACCGTAGCTTACAAGCTGGACTTACCTGCTGAGCTAAATGGAGTTCACGATACATTTCATGTATCCAATCTGAAGAAAAGTCCAAAACAAGATACCGTTGTCATTCCTACCGACGAAATTCATGTTGACGACACGCTCCACTTCGTTGAAGAACCTGTTGAGGTCACGGATTGGAAAGTGAACAAAACCCGCCGGAGCAGTGTCAAGCTCGTCAAAGTTCGTTGGAATGCCCGCCATGGTCCTGAATTCACCTGGGAGCGAGAGGACCGAATGAAAGAGAAATACCCCCACTTATTTCCTAAGAACCCTGCTTCTACAAGCAGAACTTAAAATTTCGGGACGAAATTTTTCTAACGGGGGGAGAATGTGACAACCCTCACTAAACCAGGTATCCGTACAATTTAATTAATATTTAATTACTGCTTGATTACTGTGCTTAACTAAATTTACTGATGAACTGCTACTTGATTCCTGATATTTGTACCTATCTGCATCATACTTTGATTTCCGTCACTACATTATTTACATACTGAACTCTAGTGACAAACATGATGCACAAAAGCACAGTAGCACTATGAACGGATAACCTATTGAACATGCTGATAAAGCCAGCATCAGGCAGATACTGCCTCTAAGGCCTGTATGAGCCAGAAATATTTTACTACACCCATAGTGAGTGTAGGGATACAAGGGTTGTAGAACTGCGTCTCTAGGAATAAGTTACGATGACTGGATGTGCCTAAAACATACACCGAGCACAAATCACAGCACTTTAATTTACAATTCAGCTTCTAGCTGGCTAATAAAGTGCCAAAACATGAGAAAAATATTACTAGACACTTTCCAAAGTGTCGGGAATAAGTTGTGTCACTAAAAATGGTATTAACGACACTTAAAAGCTTTGTTAAGCACTTTAACGGATTGCTATCCAACCGACCAACCGGACTTTACCCGGAACACAAAAATATTGACATTAACATTATTTATCTTTTTCTGAGCCAGTTAGGGGCCCTGAACACCCTAACACCCGCTTTAAAACACTACACGCAACTAACCAAGTTAATCCCTAAACTTAACTTAGTTAGCTTAACTAAGTGCCTAACTAATGGTTAGAATTCAACCAAGACCCCCCCCCCTTGGGCCGATTCGGTCACAATGGGACTAGGCAAGTACCACTTTTGATTATTATATAAACTCTTGTCTCATATCAAGAGAACATCAAAACCTTTGGTCCATAATTCCACATTTGTCTATAAGTATCATGTATGGCACATTAGAACATAACACACATTAACACACAAAAGATCTACTCTCTCTCTTGCTCTAGATACTTCGGCCGAACTCCCCTAGACCCATCCATCCATTTTCGATTTCCATCTTGGAAGTTCCAAGCTCTACAAGTGTTACGGGTCACATACGAGGAGCCTTGGAGCAAACGGAAGACGAAGGACCTCTCTACCTAGCTTTTATCCACGCATTTTCGCATAGATTCTTCCCTAGCCTCGAGCTAGAGGTATGATGCTTAAAACACTTACTTAAACTAATCTAAAGTGGTTAATACGATGTGTAACGATTAAAACTCGGAATCTTGCATTTTGAAGCATTAAAGTCTACTAAAAACATGAAAATGATGGTTAAAAGCTCACTAGTTGTGTAAATGTTGTAGTAATTGAGATTTGTGATTATTTAGACCCGATCTATGTTGTGGTAGCTCGAATCATCGTTTAACCCGGTTTGGTCATGATCACGAATCATGACATAAGGTTGTTATGAATAGAACAAGGGTTAAAAGATGAAACTCTACCACCCACGAATCATGAACTTGTGTAAAAATGTTTTACTTGTGGAATAGTGTTTTAAAACTAGCAGATCCACGTATCTGCAAGTGGTATTTTCAAAGGACCAAGCGTCAAAAAAATCATGTTTTCTAAAAATGGATCTTACGCTAACAAGCATGATTTTTATAAACCACAAGTGTGTAAACACTTGTGAAATGAAAAGTTTCGACAAAATAACAATCTTTGTAAAAGATGACGAGAAGTTGTAAAGATGGACTTACTCTAAAAACGAGGTTTTTTACGAGATCAAATTACTTTATATAAAGATCCACAAAATATAATGGGATTTACACTATAGTTTCGGAAAAACTACAAGTTCATGTGATTTATGCGATTTACATACTTGTCGACTAGTTGATGTGTCGGAAATTGTTTGAGGGAATAAAGAAGTTGTTGAAATTGATTTAGTAATAGAAAATGATACGCTTGAAAGCGTGGCCACCTCCAGTTACAGTGGAAACTCTGGCGAAATTTTTCTAAAAACCTAACACTTAGAATTATTTACACTACAAGTGTTAGAATTATTTTTGACATGTTTTCGAAATATAAATTTCGCCATAACTTTATTTACAAAATATCGGAGGTGGGATTTTCACAAAACTAAACGTGAAAAATATATGTTTAGTAAATATATTTTCACCACACTATTTATGATTATTTTGTGAAAAATACATAAATATTATTTTTAGAGTAAAAATAATATTTACGAACGTTAATGGATCCAAAATAATACGAACGCCTCGATGATAATCATAAGTTACACTGGTAATATTTATTACCACTCGAATGATAAAACGTAACTTACGCATTATGCGGAAATATTTACGAACGCGTGTATTATCGACGTATTATTTTTGGGGAAAAATTATGTGAAATAAAAATATAATATTTTTGAGAAAAATATTTATATTTTGGAATCGGAAATAAAAATATATTAAGTGAGACTTAATGATATAATTTGAACTCACATGTATTAAATCCCCCATCCTTGGGAAGGAGATTAACTACCAAGTATATACGAAAAGTAAACACGGAATAGTTGTCTAACTATTTCCCAAAAACTTAAACTATAAAGCTAAGGCACGGCCGTCCGTCTAATAGAATTAGCACATGTAGGTCGTTGCACAGCTGCCTGATTTGGAGTACTTGGTAGAGACGCACCGACTGTGAGTTCATGTCCCCCTTTTCTCATAACTGTTTTCAGTTTTCTAAACTGCGGGGGTGAAATACATGTTACTATGATTACGAATATTTCTTACATGGTATGGTCAGCTAAGGAAGGAACTGTTAGGTTATGTGATTTGGGTAGGTGAAACCTTAAGAACATTAGTCCTCGTAGTACGATCGAGGGATACAAGTGATAGGCCTATTTGAGCATAACAAACCCCACCCATGCACCCTAAGGTTGGACCATGTGGTGACCTTGTCTTAACACCACCCATGCGCCTGCAGGTTGGACCATGTGGTGACCTTGTCGTAACACCACCCATGCGCCCGCAGGTTGGACCATGTGGTGACCTTGTCCTATGTGACAACTCGAATTTCCAAGATTCCTATTTCCCATTAATTGCACGTTCATTTATTGTTTAGTTGTTTATTTGCACAATTAGTTGCTATGGACTTGTATACGCTTTGATGCAATGAATGGTATTGCGTGATTGTGCATGATTGTTTGTTAAATATTGAAAGACTTGACAAATATATAAACTTGGTGGTGAAACTGTGAAATTGTTGTGAGATGGTGTTCTTGTGTAAAATATAATACTTAGGGTAGTATAGAGTAATTAGTGAAACCTAAATTATACTTAACCCTAATCCCTTGTTCACTAATCATACTCACAAAAATCCAAGCACGTACTTTTCTCTGGCAATCATCACCACCATCATTGGCACAAGACCTTCATCACTTTCGATTTCCACATTTCCTTTAGAATCAACACAAGGTAATTGTCTATTGATTTCTTGATTATTATCAATTCTTGATTCTTGATTCTTGATTATGTGTGGCATGTAAACCCTAGTTCGTTATATGATATTCTGTGTTTAATCGATTCTGATTGATTGTGAAATGGGTATGGATATTGTATAATCGATTTCTTGATGATGTTGATGCATGATATGAAGGAATATTGATTGTTGTGTTAATTCTGCATTGAGAAAGTATGTAGTAGGGTTTTTGATCGTGTGAATGAAAAATTGTAACTGATGCCTTGATTCTGTGCAAAGATTGGAATTCACGCATTAGTGTTAGTCAGAGTTTTGGATTGATACTTGTCTGAGTTTCGTAACCCTAATGTAATTGTCTGAGGTTTAAATAAGTGAATGTTGTCTGAGTTTTATAATCAAAGCATAAAGGTCCGAATTTCAAATTAAGATTGTGTTGATCTGAGTTTTATGGAAAGGCTTGTGAGTCCGAGTTTGTAAGTGATGAAGTCCGAGTTTCATGGCTTTTATATTGGTCCGAATTTTATGTAAAACACACCCTAGTCCGACTTTGTTAAGGAATGGTGGAGGGGTCCGAGTTTTGAACCCCCTACCCCTGTCCGAAATTTATGACACTCCCTACATGGTCCGAGTTTTGTGATGGGCCTCCCAAGTCCGACCTTTGTGACCCACTTGTCCGAGTTTTTAAAGCAAGTAAATGATCCGACTTTTGTTTAGTTATCAATGTCCGAATTTTAACCATGTGAGGTCCGATCTTTATGAAGTTATGAGGTCCGATCTTTGCAATTAAGTAGCAGGATCCGAGTTTTGTTAGGATATGCTTTAGTCCGAGTTCTTTGGTTGAGGGTGGTCCGAACTTTGGGCCTTGGGCCTCTGGTCCGACTTTTAAACAGGAAGCCCCCCCCTCACTTTGTTTGTCCGAGTTTCATGAGCCACCCATATTGTCCGACTTTTGTTACCTATGGGGGTCCGAATTATGTGAGTTGTGAATACTCATGTCCTAGTTCTGATTTAAACAGTGTTTCGTCGTTGAGGTCATGGATGATAGATATAATTATGTAATTGAACTCTATGCTAAATACTAAGTAGATTATGACACATATGTAGTGTATAAATGATGTCACGTGATATACAGATTGGCCTTAAATGACATCTTTGAAACTTTGAAATAACATGCTAAGTGATTGAATTATAAACCATGTAATAACATGTGAATGAAATTGATTTCAATGCACCGTCTGACAACAAGGAATTATAATTGGGCTAAACATTCAATAGTGGGCCGATATCTTTACTCTTTAGTGAACTGCCTTAAATTGATTTGGGCTGTGCACTGTTAAGCTGCCAGTTGGAACATGAAGTGAATATGAACCTGCATGGTTAGATTGAATGTAGTATCTTATGTGATGCTATGCGTTGTGTGTGCGTACCATGTGATGGTAACAAACTGTTATGTGCATAATTAATTGTTTTGAGTAGGTGCTTTGTGTATTCTTGGTACATCACTAGTGTAATATGTGCAACGAGCATGAGATCTATGTGCGATGAAACTGACCATTATCGATGACCATATTAGGATTTGGTTGACTGACTGTAAACGAGTAACTAATCATACCGAGCAATCTCAGGTGAGTTCACACAGCCAAGGCATGGGGTTCCCAGGGTGGGAATGGGTTTTTGGATTATTTATTCGTACTTACTCAGATGATAGAATTTAATGATATGGTCCTCAGGGTGAGGAAGGGTAATGATGAGATACGACCTAGACTAGTATACCAATTGAACTGATCTTCGCACACACGCCAGGGGTTGGCCGCGATATTATGACTGATCTTCGCACACATGCCTTGGAAAGGCCGCGAACTATATACTAAAACTTCGCACACATGCCAGGGTGGCCGCGATACAAATATACATAGTCTAGAATACTTGAGAACTTTCCCTAATCTTCGCATACATGCCTAGAGGGCCGCGATACGAACTATTACGATACATGACTTAATGAACGAACATCAGGCTTACCATACTATTACAATTACTGAACTATAAACTGTGAACTCGCTCAACTAGTTGTTGATCCTCTGTTACATGCCTTGCAGGTCGTTAGATGCATGGAGCTTGCACAGGGAGGAGCAGGTCGTTGTGGAGCATGGATCGTGGATGCCATGTTAAAACATTTAAACATTGAACTTATGTTACACATTGGGTTTTCATACTTATGCTTCCGCTACGCTTTGAAACTATGATTATGTTTTGAACACCTATCGTATTGAATGATTGGTTTACATTTATTTTACTTTATATTAATTACATGTTCGATATGATTGGTGGCTTGATCCTGGTCAGTCACGCTCCCAAGCGGTGATACTCCGCAGGTGGATTTTGGGGGTGTGACATCCTATCCCCTCCCATGCGCCCGCAGGTTGGACCATGTGGTTACACATTAACTAATATCTTTCCTTATTTGCTTTCATACCAGAGTTTACAAAATATTCACACTTACAATGATTATAAAGGTTTATTCGCGCGCACATACTAAACACATGAACTCGCTCAACATTTTTGTTGATTTTTCAACTTACATGTATTTCAGGGAATTAAAAGATCTGGCACGGTATGGCACGTTTTCCCGCTGCACTAGTTTCCGAGGTCATTCGGGGTTTAGGGAATGTGACTCTTTCCTGGACAAGTCACAGTCCTTAAACTGTGTTTATGTTATGTTTAAGTTTGTAATGTTTGCTGAACAAGGTTCTGGTTATTAGGGCGTGTTCCCGTTAAAACAATGGTATTGTATTTGGTTTTCAAAACTTAATGGATGATCTTGCATGTTTTTACTTCATATAGCTTTGTTATGGTTAAGCTATGGTATTAAGAAGTCACACCAAATTAACCACGCTTCCGCAAAGCCAGGGTGTGACATTACTACCTTTGTTTTCTTTTGAAAATAAGCAAAGTTGAGGATGCTCAATTTCTTCTTTAAAGTCAAAGTAATAGATGAATTTTCTTTTTCTTTTCCCACTTACGTAAACTTTGTTATCATCTAAACCAACTAATAGACATTTTTCTATTAAAAGGGTTATCTGAAAGCCTTTGTCACAAAATTTCCCACAACTGAAAAGATTGTATTTCAAACCTTCTACATAGGCTACTTTCTCAATGGTTAGTGATCTATACTTGATACTGTTCTCCCCTTTACCCATTTTCGAAATTTACTAGTTTACCCAGTTTTTGTTTAAAGTTACTGAGTAAGCTCCTATCCCTAGTCATGTGCTTGGAGCTTCCTGAATCGCAGTACCAGATCTGTTTCACATGATGGTCCTGAAATGGTAAGGTTAGAGATTTTTTGGTACCCAAACTTGTTTGGGTACTTTTTCTGATAAGAATTTGCTTAACGTTTCTTCTTCAGATGAATAGTTCTCATCAGAATTTCAGAATTTCTGTTAAATGCTAAGTCATTAACAAATTGCTTGTTTTTTAAAAGATGTTTTTGAATAAGCCTCAGTATTTCAACACACATGCAATTCATTTTGTAAGAATTTCTTGACAAATTAGATTTCGATGGAAGGTTGGTAGTTCTTTGGAATTTGGGATGCGTTCTTTTTGAATTTCCTCAAAAAAAATCTTATTTCATGCCTTATTCCCTTTGAACTAGATTTTGATGATAAAGAAAAACTGTCAGAGATTGCTGATTTGCAAGATTTAGCATCAGATTCTGATGATATTTTATCAGAATTTGGATCTGATGCTTTTACAAAGGTGGTGGGATGTTTGATATTTGTTTTTATGTAGCCCAGCCCTTCACGTTTGTTTTTTGGTGTTGTTTCTATGTAGTTTATAAATTCTCTAGCTTGTTTAAAATCTTTTACTTTGATTTCATTATCATGAATTTTTTTGTACAAATTCTTTCTTTCTTTCTCATAAAATTCTATTTTATCTTCTTTTGTTAAGTTCTCTTCAAGTAGAAACTTGTTTTTAGTTTTAACTTCAATTAACATTTTTTTTTTTGCAAATCATCAGATTTTTTTATTTTTACAAAATGTTTTTCTTGTAGAAGTTTAAAATCTATCATGAACTTATTTAATTGATGTTCTAAATCTTGGTTATTTGATCTTACCTTGTGTTCTGAAGAATCAGATTTTTCATCAGAAATTCTTGCCATCAGACAAAAGTTTGTCATTTCTTCTTCTTCATCACCAGAAGAATCACCTGTTAGCCAGGAATCTGTTCCTGCAATCAAGCTGACCTGCTGTTGTCTTTTGGCTTTTTCAAGCTTTTTCTCATAATAAGAAATATCTTTTAGTTTCTTGTTTTTGCACTCTGAGGCATAGTGTCCTTTTTTGTTGCACTTATAGCACACTATTTCAGCTTTTTCCTTATCTTTTGATTTTCCTTCCACCGTTCCTCTATCACTTTTTTGGTATTTGTTACTTCTCCCTCTCAGCCTTTGCTCAAATGTTTTAGTGAGCAATGCAATTGCCTCAGTAAATGCTGAAAAATCTGATGAAGTGTTAGAATTTTCTAGATTTTAGCATTGAGAGGTTTGTGAATCAGAATTGATTGTTCTTTGTGTATTAGAGATAAGAGCTATAGGTCCTTCTCTTTGTGTTGAGTTTTCATAAATTTCTTCTTCTCTTGGAACAAGAATGCTGTAGAGATCATGCAAACACATGTTTCCCAGCTCTAGGGTGGATGCTAACGTCATTGTTAGACATCTCCGTTCCTTGGGTAGAGCATCCAAAAATTTTATATTTCTCTCGTTATTGGACTTTCCAACACCAAATTTTTTTAGGTCATTTAATAGCTTTGCAAATTTGTTGTATGTTTTAGAAAGACTCTCATTAGGAAGACTTTTGAACCTCTCATAGGAGGATACATAATTTGTACGTTTGTTTCTTTTTATTCTCTCCCCTCCTTCACAAAGATTTTCCAACTTATCCCATATTTCCTTAGCAGATGCACATGCATCTACTTAAGAGAATATGTCGTTAGCAAGTGCCATAATCAAAAGTGATTTGGCCCTTTCATCAGCTTCCACCTTATCCTTGTCCTCTTTGCTCTAATTTCTTTCTTGTTTTAGAGCCTAAGAGACAGGTAATTCTGGTGTTTGCTCAGTTGTTGGAACAGCAGGGACTTCAACACTAGGTATATGTGGGCCTCTCTCAATGGATTGAAACAGAGCTCGATCATGTCCGATTAGGAAGTTGATCATCCTGATTTTCCATTGGGGGTACTCCTCTCTGACCAAAGTCAGAGGCTTTGAGATAGACCCAATATTGAAAGCATTATTCCATGTTTGATTGCCATATTTAGATAAAGAAAAGTTAAAAGAACTTTGAGCACTTGATATTTTGAAAATAGTTTATTCAATCTGCTCTGATACCAATCGTTGATCCTAAATTTGGCAAGTGATTTCAAAAATATGAAAATGATGTGTGGAAATATAAATCAAACTTTCAAGAAACACAACTACATAATTTTCAAGTTTATATCACTTTGAAACAAGGTTTTTACAAGGTGATTGTGAGGTTATTGGCTAGTACAAATAAATACTTTAAGAATTTTGTAATGAAGGGCAATGGAGTTTTTGTTGTATGTAATGAATGCTTGGCTTAACTCATTCTCACTTCGATGTTGGGTTCTCTATTTATAGAGAAGGTTGGACATGAATAAACATTTGGTTATTCATGCACTAGTCTGCATAAAGTAGCTTTTTGGCATATTCATTGAATCCATCCAAGGTCCACTTGCTACTTTACTATGGTTGCAGAGCCTAATCCTTTTGACAAGTTGGTTCATCAGATTTTCTGATGAATAACTTACCAGAAATCTGTTGGCTTGGTCATCAGATTTTGCTAGTATTCTGAGATTTATCATCAGACTTATCAGATTGGTCCTTTCTGATCGTCCTTCTTTGCTTGTGATCACTTTCTGATACTTGTAAAAGATGATGTTTCGCTTTCTGCTTGCGCTATTATCTTGTATCTTCTTCTTGTATGATCTCTTGACTTTATCATCTTCAGGACATGATCAGACTGATTATATTTTTCTTCAATACTTACAAAAAGTTTCCTAACATGTTTTTTCGGTGATAAGTGGTTCCACAAGTTATGTTTCTTGATTATGTTCTCTATTCCACAAGCTTAGGTGAGGTTGTTAAAGATATGTCCGGAATAAAAAAAATGCTAGGGAAGGAAGTAGCCGAAAAATTATGAGGATGACGGTTGTTTTACTTTATTTGGTGAGATGTTGTTGTTCATTGTTATGATAGGTGAAGGATGATGTCTCGCGTGTGTATTGTTAATCAAGTAACATGTTAATTTTTTACATTAAAAACTATAACAGTACATGCTTCGATTAAAAAGAATATAATGCTTTTTTTAATGCAACCTTTTCATGTATGTATCTTGCAGAATCCCCTCTTTACCTCTTGAATAAAGAGTAGACATCTTACCACAATATCATATATATCTATAGTAATTTCTTGAAACATTTAATAATTAAATAAATATGCATGTTCTTTTGTTCGAATCCAAAGACGAACTTATACGAAATGATTGGCAAAAAGACATGAAAACAAGTACAAGGTAAGAAAACATGCAACAAATCAAATTCAAAACCTCGACAAACTAAAGGCACAACCAGACACATGTGACCAACATCCTCGAAACGCATAGACAATATCACATTTATAGGTTTAGAACATTACTCAATCATCATCCCGTTAAACATAGGCAGGTCACATGTATAGATTCTCGTCTCTCAACCGTCTTAATGGGATAACTACAAGTGGCTTTTTTTTCTTCATTGCGATACCAAATTTGTCTGAAAGATCATGTTCCTCTCCTTCTGGCAAGCTCCACTCGAATGAATGCATCAATGAAGCCAAAATATGCATCATCATCTTCTCTCCTAATGGGATACCCGGGCACCTTCTTCGACCCGATCCAAACGGGAAAAACTTGGGATTCGTCCCACTATAATCCCACTTTTCTAATCCCTCATTGTTCAAAAACCTCTCAGGGAGGAACTCAAATGGGTTGTCCCAATACTTAGGGTCCCTTTGTATAGCCCATACATTCAAAAAGATGGTTGATCCCTTTGGAACAGTGTATCCACCAACGCTGCAGGTCTTGTTTGGAGCTCGAGGAAGAAGGAACGGTAACGGTGGATGCAATCGAAACGTTTCCTTGAACACCGCATCAAGATATTTTAGTTTTGGAATATGGGATTCTTCAACTATATTGTCTAGACCTACTATTTCTTCTAGCTCAATTTGTACCTTCTTCATCACCTCTTTGTTTCTCAAAATCTCAGTCATGGCCCATTCCACCATGGCTGAAGTTGCATCTGTGCCTCCAAGAAAGATATCCTGTTACAAGAAAGTAGTAGAATCAATAGTAAACTGGTACGTTTATCACAACTTAAGAAGTTTGATCAACTTAAAATTCCCTTATTTGTACAAATTTTGTTTGGGTTATGCTAAACATATCATTCCTTTATTGTTTTTACCAAGTGTACCCCTCTTTTACTAGAGTGGTCACATCTTTGGTGTAAATAAGCCCAAAGGCTCGAGAGCTATTCGAAGCGGCTCGTTTAAGAGCCAGAATGAGCCGAGCCTTAAGAAGCTTGAGCCCGAGCCTGAAATATAGCTCGTTTAGTTATCAAGCTCGAGCTTAAAATACAAAGTTCGTTTAAGCAGGACAAGCCTAAACGAACCCAAACAAAATTTTAGATTTTTTTATGTATTATAATGCTAATGATGATTATAATTCAATGCTAAAAAGCCCAAGTCGGTTTCCACTTAGATCCATATAATTTAGACTAATAACATTGGTGAGCTAAGCTCAAACTCAAATAAGTAGACTCGAACTGACCCAAGCTCATGCTTGACTCAGCTCGTTTGCACCTCACATTATCTTTCTACTATTGTACGTTACGTTTAACATATAGGAAAAAGCGGATTTAGGGCATGTTTGGCTAAGATTTTTTAAACAACTTATTGATATATTGGCTTTTCTGGAAAATTCAGTATGGAGTGACTTATTGACTTATTGGTTTTTTCCTCTCACATACATCCTCATTGCAAAACATCATTTTGAAACTTATAACTTTTCAAAAAGCTAATAAATCAATAAGTTAGGGCATGTTTGGCTAAGCTTTTTAAAGTAACTTATTGACTTATTAGCTTAATCAAAAAGCCAATAAGTCATTTTAGTGTTTGGCAAATTGAAAAGTGCTTTTGAAAATGGCTTTTGAGATGAATGAAAAGGAGTTTTTAAGAAGTCACAATATTGTGACTTTTTGGCCAGCTTATAACTTTTCAAGCTTCAAATTACCAATATACCCCTTATTTACCCCTTTATATCATATAAGCTAAGCCAAACACTTTTTAAAAAACAACTTATTGACTTATTGGCTTTTCCCACCCCATAAGCTAATCCAAACACTTTTTTCAAAAACTCCTTTTCAAAAAGTCCTTTTTAACTCTAATAAGCTTAGCCAAACATGCCCTTATTTCAAAAAAAACTTAGCCAAACAGGTCCTTAGTAAAAATGGGTGTCCTGCTTTTAAGACCGTTTGCGCTTGTTGAGTTGATGGGCTTTTCTTGTATTATTAATTAATTGATGATCAAGTAGCGAATTGAAAGGTCAAAATTGGAAAAGGTTGGATTCACGAGATAGATATGTCTGATTATTTTTGTTTTTTTTTTGCTTTTTTTTGTTATCTAACATTTTATTTTCAAATATATGTAAGATTTAACATAAAAAATGTAAAAATACATGAGTTTTTAAGACTTCTGGTTTGCATTTTGATTTGAATTAAATGAAAACTAAGTTGTATAAGTAACTATTTATCTTGTAGTATCAAATAAAAATCATTTCGTATACAACTCATAATTACAATAAAACTAATATTGAGATTTAAAAAATATTAAGAAAATACTGTGTAATTAGAAAATATTTAATTGTGCAGCGAATTATCTTTTTCCAAAACAAATAAAGCTCTCAAAGAGGTTTGAGAAAACATCCAATTTTATCCTTTTGAATAGAAATAAAGAATTATATATAACTAACCACAACTAGGGCTTTCAATTGAGTCATGGTGATTGAGGGCCCCGTGGTTTGATCTTTAAGCTCTAACAAGATCTGCAAGAAATCTTTCTTTCCTTCTTGCTTAACTTGTCCTTTATTTTCTAGTGTTCTCTCTCCTATTGTTTTCTCGAAAATACGGTCGAATTGCTTCATTTGGTTATCCATTTTTCGCTTGACGCCTTGAAGATCAAAGCGTGCAAGCGTGGGGAAGAAATCCGAGACATTTAGTCCCTCGGCAATCTCAACGACACCGGATACCACTTTTCGTATCTCATCGCTAAGATTAACATACTTCGACCCTTCAACCAACCCTTTGCCCCAAACTATGTTTGTTAACACATTCAAAACCGTCGAGAAAGATATCTCGTTGATATCAACCGTCGTACCAATCTTATTATAGACCGTTTTTATGGTCTTTCGGACTTCATCTCGACGGTACGAATGAGAAGCTTCAAGATTCACATTGCTAAGGACTTCATGCACCAAAACTTTTCGTAAATTACGCCGGTTAGCGTTGTTGGGTGCCCATGCAACATCATTAGCATTGTAACTCGCCGCTAGACCAGCTGTATGCGGGTCCCTATTAGCGAAACTCTCGTCTTGCTCACCCGTTACGACCTTGGCTAGCTCCGCCGAGTTCACCACGACATGAAGCTTGCTTCCGAGATAGAGCTTGAAAATGGGCCCATAACGGTTAGCTAATTTGGTGAACTCGTGGTGCAAGTTAGGGCCAAGGAATGGAAAGTAGCCCACTATTGGTAGACCTTTGGGGCCAGGTGGCAATGAGCTTGAAACAGTCTTGTTGTACCATGAAATGGCTAGAGTCATAACCATAACAACAAGACCGGCAAAAACAAGCTCTTGTTTCTTGCCGATGGCTTGCTCCCACCATATGCCATTGATGTTTGATGCCATTTTTTTTTTTTGTTTTTTTTAACATGTACAATTCTAGTAGCCTATCATTTTATAGAACGAAGTGGGTCATCTCTACCTACCTAATCAAATTACGGATATAGAATGAAGTGGGTCATCTCTACCTACCCAATCAAATTACGGATAGACAAGCAATTTTTTTTTTTTTTGTTAATTTAGGCCCTTTTTTTGGTAAATCATCAAAACTACGTTATTACGTACAGCGTTCACTTTTTAGAATTTCAGTAACATATGTTTTGTCATAATATACGTCCCGCTCGCGGTATGCGCATATAATGTATATATGTGTGGACGTTTAGTGGTAAAACTGAAAGTGCACTAATTTTAATATTAGAGTAAATTACGTTTTTGGCTCCTGTTGTTATGCAACTTTTACTATATTAGCCCAAAATAAGAATTTTTAACATATCTGCTCCCATGGTCTCTATAACTAATCATTTTGGCCCCTAAGTCTAACCATTTTAGCCCCCACAGTCTCTATAACTAACCATTTTGACCCCATGATCTCTAGACTTAGGGGCCAAAATGGTTAGTTATAGAGACCATAGGGGCAGATATGTTAAAAATTCTTATTTTGGGCTAATATAGTAAAAGTGATATAACCATAGGGGCCAAAAACGTAATTTACTCTTAATATTATTTTACTAATTTCATAAAAATAACGATAAAAAAAAGGGATGGTTAATAGCCGAAAGACAAGGGAATACATGCACTAATTGGCTTTTATCTTAAATGTTGAGTGTTACTTATGTGCCTTATGTCTAAAGCTTGATGCAAAACTACTATGGAGCCGAGAGTCTCACGGGAAGCAGTATCTCTATTCCTACAGGGTAGAGATAAAGTTGTTTACATCTTACCCTACTCAGACACTACCCTAATTTTGTTATTTGTGAGATTTAGTGAGTATATTGATGATGTTTTAGCATAACAAATTTCAATCTTGAGGCAACAAATTTTAATTTTTTTTTTTAAGAGACGGGAATCTGGCTCAAGAAACAAATTTTAATTGGTGGGTAAATTATCCATGTTGCTGCTCCAGGGGCCGTACCAACCACCAATTTATAGTCCCAATGGCGCACGAGAATGGTTTTGTAACGACAGAAAAAGGTGTGACACGGGAAAGTTCTGATTTGTTGAAATAGTTTTTAATTAAAAAAAAGAAATGTCATATATATATATATATATATATATATATATATATATATATATATATATATATATATATAAAAGGCAAAAGATCAAATATAAATAGCCTAATCGTACAAAACGTACGAAATACATGAAAAGTTAAAAAAACGTAGTGACATTTTCGTAATTATTTACTCGTAGAGTAATTATCAAAATTACCCTACAAATGATCTTGTAGGGTAATTTTGTATAGTATCATAATTACTTTACAAATGATCTTGTAGAGTAATTTTATCTTTTAGCTTAATTTTGATTTTGTAGGGTATTTTTAAGAGCATCATAATTAGTATACAAATGATCTTGTAGGGTAATTTTAATTTTGTAGGGTAATTTTGTAGAATATCATAATTACTCTACAAATGATACATATTGTACACTAATTTTGATGTTTAAAAAATGTTTTTTAAACATTTTTATGCCTTTCGTAGATTTTGTACGATAAGACTATTCGTACAGGATCTTTACCCCATATATATAATATAATTTTTTTAAATAAAGAAGAAAGCGTCAAAAGACTATTTATGAAACTCATAAGATAACCATTTTACAGTAATTACCAGTCACCTGAAAGGTAGAAAAATTCCCTAACAACCTCAGGGTTTTGAATGTGATGGCCAAGAGCTGTCCATTACTCCACTTGAACATAGCCTTGTTGGCCAAGAGCTATCCACTGCTCCAGTTGAACATAACCTTGTACACGATGCACAAGGTTCTTGAACGCCACAAGTTTCAACTACCTTCTCATAAATGATTACGATAACTCCACCTTTAAAAAAACGTTTGATTTTTTTGAACGGCAAACAACAACATTTTATTCATCATCAAATTTTTGGACAATATAATGGTTAGTAAGTTATTAAGCCAACTATCTTTACATCATCGCATAGAACATAATAAAATTACATACAATCGAAAACAGTATATTGATTAGTTGTCTATCCAATTCAAACCTCACCCATGTTTCCCATTCTATGTTTATCGGTTTCGCCCGAAATTTGACCCACATGAAGAAAATTGTTTGGATCTCCCTGAATATTGCTTCAAGGTTTATTTGTTTTCCACCGAAGATGTGCTCGTTCCTTACTTTTCAAATCTCCCAACAAGTTGCCAAAAAATTACTTGTATAATTTTTTTTCTTATGCTTATCAACCGTCTCGTCCTTGTGAAAGTTCAACAGGTCCTTTGTGCTAGTCGCACTACACCATGTGCTTATCCTTTGCCATATTTGCACAGCCACATAACATCCTGTAAAAAGATGATCAGCGTCCTCTTCTTCATCATTACATAGTTTGTAGGAACTATGCTCACTTTTTAATAAAAATATATTACAAAATATATAATAACGAGACTCTCGTTATTTGTGGGAAATTCTTCTAGTACAATACCGGTTACATAAACTAAATAAATAAATTTAATATACAATTTAATTGTAACAATCTTGATTCAAGTCGATGTCTTTGGAAACTTCAACCGCACCTACGAGATCGAAACTCCGCTGCAAGACAAGCAAAATTGTTGACGGTTTTGTCTCCCAGATCGAAACTCCATTCAACACGCTACCCTTAAAACAGATTCCGCGCCTCCTCTCAGACGGTTCTGTCTCCCAGGGTACAACAACCGGAACAGTATGTGTACTACCGGAGATGACTCTCATGCCCGAGATAGCACCGGGTATAATTTGGTGTTCATACAATTAGGAAAATATGAAGTTGAGATAAGAATAACTTAGAGAGTGCTCCTCTCTAAATTTCCATGGAACAAAAGATGAATTTTTGTGTGTATCCTCTATGAACTCCCATGATCATATATATACACACATATGGAGATTAATTTAATTAAACTAGTCATAAACAAGACATTAATCTTGTCATAACTATAATCATTAATCTTGTAATAAACAAGATAATTAATAGTTTTTAATCTCTAATTAAATGGATTTAAGTGGTTAGTCAAAACTGTCATTTTCATTTATGACACGAATTAAACGAGCCTTAACAGCTAGTTTGACCAGGTCCAACCAATTTCTCTGTTACCGTTGCAGACATGCACGCGCGCCGGAAGTGACTCTTCAGTCCGTGCGCTACACTGTGTGGAACCCGCGTATGCGCACGGTATGCAGACAAGTGCGCCTAGTTACTACTGCAAACCTGCGCATGCTTGAATTGGCCTGCCAGTCTGCGCGCCACACTTCAAGGATTGCGCGCCACACTTCAAGGATGGAGTCGCGCGCCATATGGATGCCACTACGCATACCAGGACGCCACCTGGTCATGTGCCATCCAAACTCGCGCGCCGCTTGCAGTCTTCGCCATAGCCAATGACGTGCGCCATGTGCCTAAGGAGCTCGCGCTGCATCGACATGTGCCATGCCAAGGCATCCGCCAACGCCACCTAAGGGTGCGCCATAAGCGGACCCGCTATGTATCTGACCACGCGCTCATGGGAA
The DNA here is from genome assembly GCF_002127325.2 of Helianthus annuus. Classification (NCBI taxonomy): domain Eukaryota; kingdom Viridiplantae; phylum Streptophyta; class Magnoliopsida; order Asterales; family Asteraceae; genus Helianthus; species Helianthus annuus. The sequence goes on from NC_035445.2 coordinate 26,346,259, forward strand.
AAAATACAAAGGCGGTGTGCGAATTTCAAAGCGTACCACATTCGGCTTACAGCCCACGTCATGCGTGCATGTGTGCAGGTGCGATGCACCTTTTGGTCCCCACTAGTGTTTGCCTTCAAGGAGTGCTCCTCCTTGTATACCACTTTAAGTTTTGTCATTCCACCTATGTGGGACAATGTGACAAATCTCAATCCATTTTCCTCATCTTTGTTTGTTCCAAACATACAACTTCAAGCTTCGATATCTCATTCATCTTAGCTCTATTTGGACATAGTTTGAACACAAACCCATAAATAATTATTTATACAACACATATATAAATATTATTGATGTCCAAAATATTTAGTGAAAAACTCATTTTCACTAAATTTCCAATAATCCCCCACATGAATGGAGATCGATGAAAACACCCAAAAATTCCCCGATAAAACCTCGACAGTCGAGTATTGCAGGATAGGTAGGTTTTGCCTTTGAACCTTCCTTTGTGAAGCATACTTAGTCTACTAGGGTTTTGTAGACGTGATGTCCTTTAACAACCCCCCATTTGTGTAAACGACAATATACATTCACACAATACTTTCCTTAACCGGGCCATCCCCTCACTCTCGTGTCCTATTATGGTCCTGGAACACTTGCCTGGTTCTGCGAGAGCTCTAGGATTGCGCACCCCACAATGCCATTCGAAGCGACCCTACTTCTCTCTCACATAGGTGATTCCTTTGAATCATTAAAAGCATTATGGCTTACTATGATTTCCACAAAACAATTAGCCATAGCCTCACAACAATGTCACTGAATATTATAGGAATGGACTAGGATGTATTTAAACACCCTTTTATAGTTTTAGGGGGATATATGAACACATACACTAGCTTATACATAAACATATATATTACCTATGCCCCCACAGTGACTACCCTTCAATTCATGATTAAGTTTTCCTATTGAACCTAGATCTTGGGATCTCCAGTCAACTAGGTTAGGTTTCCCTCATGTCCCTTTTTCCATGGGCTTTAGTCTCATTCCACAACTTGATCTCTTATCAACCCACTGGTTGTTGGATCCAAAATTATTTGTTGACTTCGCTAAGTCAACAACAATAATTTTCAGTTTAGATTAGTTGTTCTAACGTGTTCTTGACTCGCTAGTCACTTTTGCCTTTTAGTCGATTCATAAGACTTATAACTCGTGATCTCAACCTGGATCCAGTTATGTACCTTGTCTTTAGAATGACATGAAACTCAATTCATGGCTAGACACGTTTTCACCATGCCTTTGGTGTGTCATGACTGACATCTTACTAGATTTTGAATCTAACCAATTGGCATTCGAGTCCAATCTACTCGATTGACTCCATATAACCATTGTGTACTCCACTTGGTCATGTGTTTGCAATATATGCAAGTCACCCCCACATTTAAGTGTAATTGGATAGCATCCAAATGGGGTGATGAAAGGTTCTCCCTTTCATTTCGAGTTTGAGAAAACTTCTCATCTCCCATTTCCATATTCAAATGCAAGTCACCCCACATTTAAGTGTAATTGGATAACATCCAAATGGGGTGATGAAAGGTTCTCCCTTTCATTTCGAGTTTGAGAAAACTTATCAACTACCATTTTTTCATACCCTGAAGGGTTTGTTTCTTAAATGGTTCATCCCCCCACATTGCTTGCATTTTAATGAAGTTATATTTATAGTTTTGTTTAGCACAAAATTCGTTCTTGTGTCATCACATATTTTGAATGTTTAAAGTTAATTTAATCTCCGTCGAGCATATAAATTAACAAGTATTAGTCTAGCATGCTTTAGACCACAATACTCTAGCATGTAAACAGAAGATGCATCATTCTGATTCTTCACAACCTTAAGAGATAACACACTATCTCTTCTGAACATTCGTTTCTTAGTTTAGACACAATAATGAAATTTTATTTCACCATTCCAAAACCATCGGTTTTTAGGAAGGCCTCAAAACCATAGTTAACTTCATCCATTAGGATCATAACTCATTTGCCTTTTTATCTCCAAGGCTTCACCATTGACTTCCTAAAGACTTAAACATAAGTCTTAGTCTAAGTCACTTTGATGACAAATCTTTGTATAAAATCACTTGAGTGTTGAGATATATCCAATTAGATTGACTCTCAACAACAAAGCAGTCACGTATGCCTATAGTGATATATACATTTACGTTGTTGTTTCATTAATACCATGTATTGGGATACTCTCCCAAATTGAGGACCAAGCCTCCACATAGTTTAAACAACATTAATGGTGGTAGAAGCATCGACAAGTCCATCACTATTGTAAATTTTCGTTAATAAATTTGCTAAATTTATTAAAATCATTTACAATAATAACATATATTCCTTTCATATGGTATATTCTTTGAAAACTTACTTGTGCATTTCCATGTTGATACTCTCAACATTAGATGACATATCTCGTTTTCGTGCATTTCATCTCAAACCATTCACCACGTTTCTTACGACGCCGTTATGCATTTGATGTTTGAATTATGACTTATTACATAAGTCATGATCACAACCCGCTCGTTGTGTTTGTGTAAATTACTTTTTACACTTAGTACCAAAATGTGTATCCGTTTGACAAATTATTAGTAGTCCAAAATAAATATTTATTTTTATTATATTTAAACCATTTGTTTATATGAAATAAACCCAAACGATAGTCTACCATTTATAATAAAATAAAAGTGGACAAAAATAAAACGGATACACTAAAGATGTCTAAACATCAAATGCCAAAGTGTTATTATCTTCAACACTTTTGACCGAAATAAACACAATTATTTCGTTCGGTGTCATGTTTTGAGGTACTCCCTCATCTTGGAACTCTAAACTTGAATAATCACAAGTTGTCCAAAGTATAAAGTTGTTTACAATTAACTACTCGCAAGTAGTTAAGCAACTTATTATGTCTATAACAACATCGAGTTGTTTTTCACAAAATAGTCTCTCCAAGACTATTATATGGTTCAAGACGTTATACTTCTCGTGGAAGTATCGAATCACTTATAATTCGCAAAGACATGTTTTATTCGTTCAAAACATTTCTCGTTTTTGCAAGTGTTTTAATATTAAACTATATATTTATGTTTTGATTACAAATCAAGACAATAAACCTTATAATAGTTTAATAAATAAAACAATTTCAAAGTCGCTCGTTTGAAAATAAAACGAATACACATCGTTTTAATAAATGGTTTGTCATATTCAAACCATTTCTAATCGCTGTTAGATAATAACGATTATCAATCGTTAAAAAGAGTGGTTTGTATGATACAATTCTAATATGCTAATTAGAATTTAAATGTTTATCAAACATTCAAAATATTTGGTTTATATAAAGTAAATTGTTTCTAACACGCTCGTTAGAAATAGAATGAATATATTTATTCACTTTTGGTTTATTTAAACCCGATTCTAACCCGCTCGTTAGAAAATTAACGATTGCAAATCGTTAAAAGGTTTCTAACACGCTCGTTAGAACTAAACGATTACAGAATTTGTTTTGAAGTTTATATAAAAAAATATAAACTATTTCTAATACGCTCATTAGAAATAAACAAATACGAAACCTTTTTAACATTTATGTAAAAAAACCGTTTCTAACTTATTTGTTAGAAATTTAAAGGTTTAGACGAAACCGTTACAAGGTTAATTATTATCCATAAATTGTTTCCGACTCACTCGTTAATAATTATTTGCAACAAAGATCTTTTCTAACACACTCGTTAGAAAATATGATCGTCTTTTAAGTAGTTAGGTTTACAAAATCATGGTATCTAACACGCTCATTAGATATAATAGACGATATTAAACCTTATTATTCTATAAAATTCTAACACACTCGTTAGAATTAAACGATCATTTATTGCCATAAGCCGTTTTTGGCCTATATAAAATAAACATTTTCTAACCCGCTCGTTAGAAAATTAAAAATTGCCAAAAGTCGTTAAATCATTTCTAATACGCTCATTAGAAATAACTTATTACAATTTTTGTTTTGAAGTTTATAAAAAACTATTTCTAATACGCTCATTAGAAATAATAAAAAAAAAAACGAAACCATTTCAAGATTTCTTATTATCCAAAATAATTGTTTCAAACACGCTCGTTTAACAATTTTTTGTAATAATAATCTTTCCTAACATGCCTGTTAGAAAATCTAAACGTCTTTAAACTATTGTTTCTAACACGCTCGTTAGAACATCCAACCGTCTTTAAAAACATTGTTCCTAACACGCTCGTTAGAACATATACATGTTTTAAAAAGCTTGTAATTTTATAAAATAATTACTTTCTAATACACTCATTAGAAAAATATATATGTTTCAAGACATTTGAAACCAATATTATTTTATCAAATTACATCTAACATTCTCCTTATAGAATTTCCATCGTTCATACCCATTATATGGTTTTACAAAAAATTACCAATTTCTAATTCACACATTAGAAAAATTAGTATTCTAACAATTTGAAATACATATTAATTTTTGTATATAATTCGTGTTATCTAAACGCGAACACAACCCATTCTAAAACTTCAATCAAATTGTACGGTTTTATAACATGGTATTCGGATTAAAGATTGTACTCCAATCATCAAAATTAATCCGCCACATTGTACTAAATGAATATTTCCCAAGAAAATTTATAAGATTTTAGCAAAATCTCAATAAAAAATTCAACTTTCGTGAACCTAAATCCTCGTAGAGAAGTGATTTAAGATTGTAGCAACAATCTTCATGAAAGTCTGTTTTAAGATTGTAGGAACTAGGTTCACTTTTTAATAAAAATATATTACAAGATATATAATAACGAGACTCTCGTTATTTGTGGGAAATTCTTCTAGTACAATACCGGTTACATAAACTAAATAAATAAATTTAATATACAATTTAATTGTACCAATCTTGATTCAAGTCGATGTCTTTGAAAACTTCAACCACACCTACAAGATCGAAACTCCGCTGCAAGACAAGCAAAATTGTTGACGGTTTTGGTTGAGGCACGTGTTCAACATGCTTCCCTTAAAACAGATTTCGCGCCTCCTCTCAAACGGTTCTGTCTCCCAGGGTACAACAACCGGAACAATATGTGTACTACCGGAGATGACTCTCATGCCCGAGATAGCACCGGGTATAATTTGGTGTTCATACAATTAGGAAAATATGAAGTTGAGATAAGAATAACTTAGAGAGTGCTCCTCTCTAAATTTCCATGGAACAAAAGATGAATTTTTGTGTGTATCCTCTATGAACTCCCATGATCATATATATATACACACATATAGAGATTAATTTAATTAAACTAGTCATAAACAAGACATTAATCTTGTCATAACTATAATCATTAATCTTGTAATAAACAAGATAATTAATAGTTTTTAATCTCTAATTAAATGGATTTAAGTGGTTAGTCAAAACTGTCATTTTCATTTATGACACGAATTAAACGAGCCGTAACAGCTAGTTTGACCAGGTCCAACCAATTTCTCTGTTACCGTTGCAGACATGCACGCGCGCCTGAAGTGACTCTTCAGTCCGTGCGCTACACTGTGTGGAACTCGCGTATGCGCACGGTATGCAGACATGTGCGCCTAGTTACTACTGCAAACCTGCGCATGCTTGAATTGGCCTGCCAGTCTGCGCGCTACGCTTCAAGGATGGAGTCGCGCGCCACATGGATGCCACTACGCATACCAGGACGCCACCTGGTCATGTGCCATCCAAACTCGCGCGCCGCTTGCAGTCTTCGCCATAGCCAATGACGTGCGCCATGTGCCTAAGGAGCTCACGTTGCATCGACATGTGCCATGCCAAGGCATCCGCCTATGCCACCCAAGGGTGCGCCATAAGCGGACCTGCCATGTATCTGACCACACGCTCATGGGCAAAAAATACAAAGGCGGTGTGCGAATTTCAAAGCGTACGACATTCGGCTTACAGCCAGGGGCGGACCCAAGC